>NC_045443.1:86927704-86980615 GCF_002776525.5 Piliocolobus tephrosceles | reverse complement strand
TCCATGTGCATGTTGAGGAAAGGACAATAAGAACATAGTGAGAAGGCAGCTGTCTGCAAACCAACAAGAGAGCCCTCACCAGAAACTGAATTTTCCAGCACTTTGATTTTGGACTTCCAGTCCCCAGAACTGTGAGAAAATAAATTTTTATGGTTTAAGCCACCTAGTCTGTGGTATTTTATGGCAGCCCTCACAGACTAATAAGAACATGATAGCTATCTGACAGCTCCACATTGCCTTGCTTTTTAAAAGCCATTCTAAATAAATAAAATTTATAAATTTTGCATCCGTTCCCCTCAATTTTCTCTTTCCTGAACTCCAGATGTATGTTTCCTGTTGAAAATGAAACTCAGTTCCCCCAAAGTGGAATTTCTCACCTCTCTCTTCTAAACATGTTCTCCCAGTGCTCACCTTGGCATTACAGGAACTGCTCTAACACAGGACTGAAGGCAGAGCACTCTCTGATTCCTTCTCCCATCCTCCCATCCAGGCTATTGTTCATTATCTCATTCATTCAACAAATATTAGTACCAGGTGCTGTGCCCAGTATAAAGAATAAAATGATGAGTAAAACAGATGTTAGTCCTTCCTTCACAGAGCACACAGTCCACTGGCAGAAATGGACATTAATCAAATGAAAAGTTGCAATTGCTACAAGCGCTGCTGGGGAAATAGTGACATAAACACTGCTACATCATGAGGACTGAGGCAGTCTGCACCCACATACCTTAACTCAGGAATAAGAACTAAGACCGCTTATATCAACATGACTTCACTGTTTGTTCCAGTAACTCTTGCCCAGGGAGGCAAGGCTATATACCAGTAAGTATGTTTATTGTTTGCTTTAGGAACTTCTAAAATCAACTTATCTGAACTTTAGCTGCTCAAACAGCCAATTTCTCAGTACAATACATCATTTAACTTGCAAACTGCTTGCTCATCGAACAACTGTTTATTTATCAAGATTTGTCTCAAGACTCTTACCTCACTCTCCACCATTTCTAAATTATTATATAAAATATTTTGCCCAGTTTCAATCAGATTTCCTTAAACTACTTGAGTCTAGGCCTCAAAACCCTGCAGATATCAGCAGAGTTTTCTCCCTTCTGAAACATTTGTAAGTTTTACTTGATCAACAGCATATTTTGGTGGTCTCTAGGAGAGTCTATGGCCAGTAATCATGGTAAACTGATGGTAACCAGCAGCTATGCAATCAAAGTACAGGGATAGGGGTAGATAGAAAGGGGCCTGATCTAAAATGAGAGTAGGGGCCAGGCTCAGTGGCTCACGCCTGTAATCTCAGCAATTTGGAAGACTGAGGCGGGAGGATCACTTGAGTTCAGGAGTTTGAGACCAGCTGGCCAACATGGTGAAACCCCGTCTCTACTAAAAATACAAAAATTAGTCAAGCATGGTGACGGGTGCCTGTAATTCCAGCTACTCAGGAGACTGGGGCGGGAGAATTGCTTGAACCTGGGAGGCAGAGGTTGCAGTGAGCCGAGATCATGTCACTGCACTTCAGCCTGGGCAACAGTGCAAGACTCCATCTCAAAACTAAAATAAAATGAGAGTAGGGAAAGAAGACTCAGAAAAGACTCTGGAGGAAATGATGGGGGCTGAGAGCTCAGTGTTTAGGAAGAAACAACGAGATGAAGAGTGGAGGAAGAGGCGTGTTCTAGGCAAATGCCTTGAGTTGAGGGAGAACTGTATTCTTTGGAATGGAAAGAAGGCTATTATGGCTGGAGCAGAGAGAATATAGTGAAGGGCAGGAGGAAATGAAGCTAGGTCTTAAGTAGGAGCCAGCATGATTATAAGGACCTTGTAGGATATGTTGAGGATTTGAGCTTTTATTCCTGAAAGTAGCAGGAAACCACTGGAGTGTTTAAAGCAAAAGAGTAAAAGGATCTGGTCAGGAGCAGTGGTTCACACCTGTAATCCCAATACTTTGGGAAGCTGAGGCAAGAAGATTACTTGAGCCCAGGAGTTCCAGACAAGTCTAGGCAACATAGTGAGACCTTGTCTCTTCAAAAATGTAAAAATTAACTGAGCTTGGGGACATGCACTCATAGAATTTTAAGCAAAATTATTTTAAAGAAGACAGCCTGGGAAACATGGTGAAACCCCATTTCTAAAAATAAAAATAAAAATTAGCTGGGTGTGGTGACATGTGTCTGTAGTCCCAGCTACTCAAGAGCTAAGGTGGGAGGACTGCTGGAGCCTGGGAGGTCTAGGCTTCGGTGAACCATGATCGTGCCACTGCACCACATCCTGGGTGACAGAGTGAGACCCTTTCTTAAAAAAAAAAAAAGTAATAAGATCTGATGTGACACCTTTGGGAGACAGTTAAGAGCTGCTGTAGAACTCTAGAAAAAAGACTAAAATGAATATGACCCCCATATGGTAATTCAAATGCATCCTGTTTATGATTCCTCCTCCCAGTTTAGGCTTTCATCATAGCCTCTTCAGCTAGTCCATGATCACCCAGCTCTACCACCTAACTACCTCTCTGATCTCAGTATCCAGCTTTGTGAAACAAGTGTAAGTAATAACACCTATGTGGTCCATTTCATTCAACAAACATTTTTTAGTAACTCTCATATGCCTAGCACAGTGCTTAGTCCCAGAAATTTAGTCATGAGCAAGACAAACACATACCCTGTCCTCTAAAACCACAAGCTCATGTAAAATAATGTACGTGAAAGCTCTTTGAAAACTATAAGACTGTATTAGCACTCTTGATTGCAAGTGACAGGCATCAATCAAACAGCAAAAGCAAAGGGGAATTTATGAGCTCATGTGCCTGAAAAGTCTAGGAGTATCCTGGCTTGGGTGTCTTTGGATCTAGGTAATGACAAGCGAGATTCACACTTTTTCCTATCTCTTAGGCTATTCCACATGATCAACAAGATGACCATCAGCAGTGCAATCTTTGTAGAAAGAATAGAGTCATGCATCACTTAATGATGGGGACACATTCTGAGACACGCATCAGTAGGTGATTTCATTGTCATGCAAACATCATAGATGTGTATACGGTATAGCCTATTGCTCCTGGGCTGCAAACTTGCATGTTACTGTGCTGAATACAGTAGGCAGTTGTAACACAATGGTATTTTTGTGTCCAAACATATCTACACATAGAAAAGATACAGTAAAAATATGATGATATAATCAGATATGGGACCACTGTCATATATGCAGTCTATCATTGACTCAAGTGTGGTTATGCAGCACATGACTGTACATCTTTCCCAAGAGCTCCTAGAGAAAAATTCAGGGCAGGATTTTGGTTGGCCTCATTTCCTTGAGGCAGTGAGAACCCACCTTGATGTAGAATTCTGGCCAGGCTTGGATCATGTGTCCACTCCTGGAGAAGGGAATTGGAAGAGTCAATCCTCCCGAACCATATACAGTGAACAGTATTTCTATGGGATGGTGTGGGGGAAGACCGCTCTCCAGTGAAAGGTTTGCTGGGAAGAAACAAATACAACATATGCCCACAACAAAGATGCCATAAACAAATATTAGGCTTTATAATTGGGACCAAAATATCTGATATAATTAGGACCAAGGCTATCTTTGTGAAATCTTTTATAGGTCTCAAGATAAATACCAGGCAGAAAGAAAGAAGGAATAATAAGGGAAAAATTAAAATGGAATATTTGCTAGAGGAGATGTAGGATGAGTCAAGCACGTGATTTTCAAGATAAGAGACCTGACAATGTTTTCATTCTTAGGAAAGTAAAGTTGAAAACACTGGAGAGAAAGAAAAAAATCAAGGAAAAGCAGGTCAAGGAAAAGAAAGAATAAAGAACATAGGAAGAGGATTTTAGTCTTGAGGAGGGACATTCTATCTTTTGACACAGGAAGGAAAAGGGTTTGATGGATATGGATGTACTATATTTAAAGTACTTCAATTGTTGAACAGAGTTTATTTTCACTTTGAAACACCTGTTTTATAGAAATGGTCTTAGCATTGTTTTATAGTGTAACTGCAGTATTTTCTTCTTGGTGTTACATGAAATAATGTTGTTTCTTAAAATCAATAGTCTCAGAGTTGATGAAATTTGGTAACTATGTAAGCAATCTAAAGGCTTTCATGCTGACAGGTTTTCTGAGCAAGGAGAGTAGGGGATGATGTGAGACAGTTTGCTGATGGGGATGGGGTTGGGATTCGGATTAGGTCAGCACAGTCCCTGCTCTGGTGTGACCCTCAGCTCCACCAGTCACTGGTGGGATCTATAGTCAAGTTGCTTCACCTCTCTAAGTTTCAGTTTTCTCATCTATAAAATAACAGTACTTAACCTATATGTTTGAGGTGAAGATTAAATAAGATAAATATGTGGGAAAAACAACTTAGCATATTGCCTGAACCATAGAAAATGTGAGCAAAGGTTGCTGCTTTTGCTGTTCTTATTTTTGGTTTAAGTGAGATGTGAATACTTGGAACAACTGCCAAGCAAATGAGAGAGGGAGCTGAGAACAATAGAAGGTGAACCCATTTGGGAGATGAAACAATAGACTACAGTGTCACAGTTGGCACAGTGGCATGTGTTCCTCCAACAGCGTTGGGCTGATCAGGCGATCAGGTGTAGGTACGACAATGGCAGGTTGTACCATCAGATGTTTGGCCGGGTAAGTACAGCAACATGCCAGCCATACCTCTGTTGCTGGGCCTTTGATCTTCCACTATCTTGCCAGGAACACTGTTTCCCTGTAGTCACATGGCTCACTCACCTCCTTACCTCCTGCAGATGCCCCTCAAATGTCACTTCTATAGGGATGCCTCCCTGGCTACCCCACCTAAAGTAGCTCTCTCTATCTCAGTCTGCTTGATACTTTCATGAGTGAACCATGGCCCCTAACATTAGGGTACATTTTAATTTGTCTGCGTATTTATTGCGTACCTTTCTGGCAAGTAAGGTGGCAGTGACTTAGCTTGGTTCAATGATCTATCATCGTGCCTCGTCTAGAACAGACACACAAATGATTGGTAAATCAATACATGAAGAAATGAAAATAAAGGGTGAGAGGGTAATTCAGGTAATCATTCAAAGTGGAGGCTTCAATGGGATTTTATTCTGAGCAATGAGAAGCCACGCAGGATTTTAGGTAGAGTTACATGATTGGAATTTTGTTTTAAACAACAAAAATATAATTGTCTCCATTTTATAACTAAGAAAATGGAAGTTCAGAGGGTGAAGCTATTGATTCAAAAATCACAAAGCAGGCCAGGCATAGTGGCTTGTGCTTGTAATCCCAGAACTTTAGGAAGCCAAGGCAGAAAGACCGCTTGAGCTCAGGAGTTAGAGACCGGCCTGCACAACATAATGAGACAGCATCTCTACTAACCGTCTCTACTGCCAATTAAAAAAAAAATTAGCTGGGCATGGTGGCACATGCCTCTACTCCCTGCTACTTGGGAGGCTGAGGTGGGAGGATCATTTGAGCCACAGAGGTCAAGGATCCGCGGCTACAGTGAACAATTATGTCGCCACTATATTCCAGCCTGGGTAACTGAGGGAGACCCTGTTTCAAAAAAAGAGAAAACCAGAATCACAAAGCAAGTGGCCATGCTGGAATTGAAACTCAAGCAGCCTAAACTCATGCTCTTAGCCAACACACTCTGTCTCTCCAAAATATATGCAGCACCTTAAATGCCAGGGCACCTCAAATGCCAAGAAAGCAACATGCCATCTCTGTGTGGGACCTATTCATGCCCAGCCAACAACACAAGCTGTGTTCTATAGTAATTTTTTGTGAGTGTGTCTTTCTAGCTTAAAGAAACCCACCGCCGTTACCACTCCCTTCAACTCCAGTGTAATATAAATGAGTAAGAAGGATACCATGAAGTATATCAGCCTTAGTCCCCAAGTCTAGAGGAATTCTTCCTTGAAATATCAGCCCCTGCCCCTCACACCCCTTGTGAAGGGAACTTCCCTATCCCTATCCCCTGATCTGTCGTGGTCGGGTTTGTTCCTTGTGATCCCAGCTACAGTCATGATGAACCCCAAGGGCAACCATTCCATTGGTTAGGCAGTGACGTATTACAATGGGTTCAGTCAGATTCAGCAACCCCCAGGAACTAGAAAATACTAAGAGATCTGCCTCTTAGCAGTGTTAACAGGAGCAAACATATAGGCAGAAAAGGCTGGTGAGTAGAGAGAGGAAAATGCAGCTCATAGCCAAGTGTGGCAGTGTTGGTCTAAGCTGGTGTTTCTTGGGTTCCTGAGCAGTTTCCAGAAGAAATGCACCGGTATTCTTACAATACCCCTGCTCTTTCTGAGGTAACTTGGAAACCTGACCAAGCCAAGCTAAAGCAAGTTCCCAGGTCACTCTGATATTTTCTTTTGTGTGTGTGTGTGTGTTTTCTTTTGAGACAGAGCCTTGCTCTGTCACCCAGGCTGGAGTATGGTCAGCTCACTGCAAACTCTGCCTCCTGGGTTCAAGCTATTCTCGTGCCTCAGCCTCTTGAGTAGCTGGGATTACAGGTGTGGGTCACCACACTCAGCTAATTTTTATATTTTTAGTAGAGATGGGGTTTCGCCATGTTGGCCAGACTGGTCTCAAACTTCTGGCCTCAAGCGATCCTCCCGTCTTGACTTCCCAAAGTGCTGGGATTATAGGTGTGAGCCACTGCGCCCAGCCAACTCTGATATTTTCAAAGGGTACCTCCGTCTGCTCCTCATGGTGGCTCACCAGTCTACCCGCCTCTACTATCTGCTATCCCTGTGACCATCTCCTCTGTGAGTGCTGGAAAGCCAGTCCCCTGTCTGAAGTCAAGTCCAATTTTCCTGACTTACATTGATGGGATTCCAACTGATGCCTCTCCCTTTTCTGATATGAGATACCATATTCTAACCATAAAAAGCATCTCACCAAGACCCTCTTTTTTTCTACCCAGGTATCTTCCTCTTATTTTTACCACAACTGCTAACCGAGTCTGGAACTAAGGATCCTAAAAATAATCCTAGCAAGTCAAAGCCACCTCCTAATATCCAATTCAATTTGATAAGCTCAAAATAAGCACCTATTACGTGCTAAGAGCTGGGAACAACTGTGCTCAAGGGAGGTAATTTTTGAGGAAGCCTCAACCTAGCCATAAATAAACAAATAAATCCACAGACTTGTAGTCTTACTTTGGTCTTGGAGTCACAATTCTGTTGTGTACAGAGAGTTCTGTTCCGAAAAACATGGAAAAGTAATGGTTTCTCTTTCCTGTGAGCTTAAGTACCTGAAGTTGATAATTTGCTGGCCTACCAAACTCATGGAACATAATGCAGGAAAAGCTGATTAAAATGAAAGCATGTCTTCTTGTCTCATGGACTGAATACTTCCATTAAGGTTTGAATGTCCTCTTTGTTCCTTTAAATGATGGCATCTGGCCAAGTCATTAACTTTCTGATAGCCTGTCCTCTTCCTTAGCAATCTGATCCACATCTACACTGGGTGACTCAAATTTCATGGCTGCTTTCATGGGAGTTGGGAATGAACAAACATGTGGAGTGTTAAATCTGAAAGGACATTGCCTAAGATAAATGTAAGAGGAAAACTGAATAAAACAATCTTTTTTTTCCTGTTTTATATACAGTATCTATGCAATCTTTTAGTTTTTCTAGTCTTATTTTAAAAAATTAACAGGCTAGGTGTGGTGGCTCACACTTGTAATCCCAGAACTTTGGGAGGCCAAGGTGGGTGAATCACCTGAGGTCAGGAGTTTGAGACCAGCCTGGTCAACATGGTGAAACCCCACCTCTACTAAAAATACAAGAATTAGCTGGGCCTGGTGGTGTGCACCTGTAATCTCAGCTACTTGGGAGGCTGAGGCAGGAGAATTGCTTGAACCCAGGAGGCAGAGGTTGCAGTGAGCCGAGATCTTGCCACTGCATTCCAGCCCAGTGACAGAGCAAGACTCCATCTCAAAACAAAAAACAAAAAACAAAAATACCCAGCAAAATTGACCTTATCTGTATGTTTAGTTCTATAATTTGGGGGTGTTGTGCAGAACAGGGTCTTGCTCCGTTACCTGGGCTAGAGTGCAGCAGTGCAGTCATAGTTCACTCTAGCCGTGACCTCTTAGGCTCAAGCAATCCTCCTTCCTCAACCTGCGTGCCACCACACCAGCTAATTTTTTATTGCCAGTAGACATGTGGTCTTGCTACGTAGCCCAGGCTGGTCTTGAACTCCTGGCCTCAAGCAATCCTCCCGCACCAGCCTCCCAAAGTGCTGGGATTACAGGCATGAGCCACCAGACCTGGCCAGTTCTGTACATTTTGACATGTGTATATAAATTCATGTAACTTCCATCACAACCAAGATGCAGAACAGTTCAATCACCCCAGAAAACTCCCTCGTGTTATCCCTTTGCCATTCCATTCCTCTCCTACCCCTAATTCCTAACAGACCACAAATCATTGATCTGTTATCTATCACTATGGTTTTGTCTTTTAGAAATTTTCATATAAATGGAATCATGTAGCATGTAACCTTTTGAGACAGGCTCCTTTCACTCAGTGATATAGTTTGACTGTGTCCCTACCCAAATCTCATCTTGAATTGTAGTAAAACCCACATGCCAAGGGCAGGGCCAAGTGGAGATAATTAAATCATGGGAGTGGATTCCCCCATACTGTCCTCAGGATAGTGAATAAGTCTCACAAGATCTGATGGTTTGATAAGTGGGTGCTCCCCTGCACAAGTTCTCTTGCCTGTAACCGTGTAAGAAGTGACTTTGCTCCTCATCATTGTGAAGCCTCCCCAGCCATGTGGAATGTGAGTCACTTAAATCTCTTTCCTTTATAAATTACCCAGTCTCAGGTATGTCTTTATTAGCAGCGTGAGAATAGACTAATACACTCAGCTAGTGCCTTTGAGATTCACCCAAGTTGTTGCATGATTCAGTAGTTGGTTTCTTTATGTAGTTGAATTGTATTTCATTATTTACATGTACCAAATGTATTCACCAGTTGAAAGAATTTGGGTTGTTTCATTTGTGGTAATTATTAATAGAGCTACTATATAAACGTTTCCCTATAAGGGGTTATTTTGTAAACTTATTTATTTCTCTATGCTAAATACCTAAGGGGTGAGATTGCTGGATATAGTGGTGGATATATGTTGAACTTCATTTAAAAGTTGACAAACTTTTTTCCAGAGTACCTGTATTATCTTACATTCTCACCAGAAAAGTTTGAGAGTTCCAGTGGCTCAGCATTCTTGCTACCACTTGGTATTTCAGTTTTTTTTTTTTTTTTTTTAATTTTAGCCTTAGTAATAGGTATGTAATTATGGCTTTAATTTGCATTTTCTAATGGCTGGTGATGTTGGACATTTTTTCATGGCTTTATTTACTATCTATACATCCTCTTTGGTAAAGTATCTATTGAAGGTTTTATCCATTTAAAAACTGGATTGTTTTCTTGTTGAAATTTAAGAATTCTTTATATATTCTCGATAAAAATCTTTTGTTGGAAAAGTGATTTGCATATATTTTATTCCATCTGTAGCTTTTATTTTCACACTCTTAACAATGTCTTTTGCAGTGCCAAAATTTTTAATTCTGGTGAAATCTAACATGTCAGTTTCTTCCTTTACGGATTGTGCTTTTGTTGTCATGACTAAAAACTCTTTCCTTAACCCAAAGTCATGAAGATTTTTATCCTGTTTTCTTCTAAAAGTTTTACAGGTGTACATTTTATATTTATATCCGTGATCCACATTTTTTTATTCTTTATACTGTTAATATGGTGAATTGCATTGACTGATATTTAACATTAGATCACGCATTCACAATATAAATTCCATTTGGTGTGGTATATTATTCTCTTTATATATTTTTGGATTTGAATGTATTGAGGATTTTTCATCCGTTGTCATGAGCAATATTGGTTTGTAGTTTTCTTATACTGTCTTTAGCTGTTATATCAGGTAATGCTGGCCCCTAAAATGAATTAGGTAGTATTTCTTCCTCTTCTCTTTTCTGAAGAGATTTTATAGAATTGGTATTTTTTCTTCTTTACATGTTTGGTAGCATTTACTAGTGAAACAGCCTACACCTGGAAATTTCCTTTTTTTGAAGGTTATTAATTAGGAATTAATTCCTTTAATAATTATAGGGCTATTTAGGTTATTTATTTCATCTTGCGTAAGTGGTGGTAGTTTTATGGTTTTTTATGAATTGGCTTAGTTTTTCTAAGTTGCCAAATTTATATGTGTACAGTTGTTCAAAGTATTCTCTTATCCTTTTCATGTCTGTGGAGTCTAGCGATATCCCCTTTCATACCTGATAGTGGTGATTGGTGTCTTTTTTTTTTAATCTGTATAATGGTATGTATTCACTATTTTGGTATGTATTTACATGTATTTTTTGTAAGTATTTAAACTGTATGTATTTACTTTTTTTAACTCTATCATTCTGGTTCTTTTACCTTCTTCTTCTTTTTGTGAGACAGAGTTTCCCTGTTGTTGCCCAGGCTAGAGTGCAATGGCACAATCTCGGCTCACTGCAACCTCCATCTCCTGGGTTCAAGCGATTCTTCTGCCTCAGCCTACCGAGTAGCTGGTGTTACAGGCATGCGCCACCATGCCTGGCTAATTTTGTATTTTTAGTAGAGACGGGGTTTCTCCATGTGGTCAGGCTGGTCTCAAACTCCCGGCCTCAGATGATCCACCTGCCTCAGTCTCCCAAAGTACTGGGATTACAGGCCTGAGCCACCGTACCAGGCCCATTCTGGTTCTTTAAAATATGTGTATGTGTTCTGGTTCTTTAAATATACATACTTTAGGCCGGGCACGGTAGCTCACGCCTGTAATCCCAGCACTTTGGGAGGCTGAGGCAGTTGAATCACAAGGTCAGGAGATCGAGACCATCCTGGCTAACACGGTGAAACCCCGCCTCTACTAAAAATACAAAAGTTTAGCAGGGCGTTGTGGCAGGCGCTTGTAGTCCCAGCTGCTTGGGAGGCTGAGGCAGGAGAATGGCATGAACCTGGGAGGTGGAGCTTGCAGTGAGCCAAGATCGCATCACTGCCCTCCAGCCTGGGTGACAGAGCAAGACTCTGTCTCAAAAAAATGTGTATATATATATATATATAAATATATATACACACATACACACACACACACACACACACACACACATACACACATATTTTAAAGAACCAGCTATTGGTTTCATTGGCTTTTCTATTGTTTTGGGTTCATGGATTGTGCTCTCATATTTATTGTTTTTTTTTTTCCTTTGGGATTATTTTAATCTTCTTTTCCCTAATTTCTTGAATTGAAAATTTAGATGATTGATTTGAAACTGTAAATTTCCTCTAAGCACTGCTTTAGTTGAGTCTTATAATTTCAATGCATCTACTTAACTTTTCAAAATTTACTTAGAATCCATATTTTACTACATGGACTGTAGAAACCTTACCACCATGCAGATTTATTTTCCCTTCCTGCTTTGTGTTGTAGTTGTCTTATTGATTACGTTTATATACATTGAAAACTCTAGTAGACAATGTTATAATTTTTGCTTTCAACCATCAAGCATATACTAAAATATTCATAAAAGAAGAATAACCTATTTTCCAAGATATTTGCCATGTCTGTTGCTCTTCCTTCTGCATCACAATTTCCTTCTAGGATCATTTCACTTCTGTCTGAAGAACTCCTTTCAGTTCTTTTAAGATATGACTACTATCAGTGAATTATCCTAGTTTTTCTTTATATGAGAGCGGTGTTTTGTTTTTGTTTTTGTTTTTGTTTTACAAGATGGAGTCTTGCTTTGTCTCCCAGAGCTGGAGCGCAATGGTATGATCTTGGCTCACTGCAACCTCTGCCTCCTGAGTTCAAGCAATTCTCCTGCCTCAGCCTCTCGAGTAGCTAGGATTACAGGCGCGTGCCACCACGCCTGACTAATTTTTGTATTTTTAGTAGAGACGGGGTTTCACCATGTTGGCCAGGCTGGTCTCGTACTCCTGATCTCGTAATCACCCGCCTCAGCCTCCAAAAGTGCTGGGATTACAGGCGTGAGCCACTGCGCTCAGCCTCTCTCTGTTATTCAAATTCAATAATTTCTATTGATCTGTCTCCAAGTACACTTTTTTCTTTGTTGATTTTTTCTGCTATTGAGCCTATCCAGTGAGTTATATTTAAGTTATATTTTTCAGTTCTAACATTTCAAACAGTTCTTCTTTAAATCTTCTATTTCTTTGCTGAGGCATTCTGTTATTCCACCTATGTAAGAGTTTATTTCCTTACTTGGTGGAGCATTTTTACAATAGTTCTGCCAGCAAGTCTTTGTCAGCCAGACTGAGTGAGTCATGATCTTCCTGGTTCTTTGCATGCTGCACACTTGTGGATTGTATTCTAGACGTTTTGAATGATATGTTATAAGATGTGGAGTCTTGTTTAACTCCTACAAAGAATGTTTATATTTTTGTTTTAGCAGGTAATTGACACAACGGGTTCAGCTCATAAGTTCTGACCAGCCATTTGTGAGTTAAGATTCCAATGCCAGTCTGGTTTCTAAAGCCTTTGTAGTCCTTTTCAAATCTGTCTCATGTATGTGCCTCCCCAGTCTCAAGCCAAAGATCTGGGCAGTGGACAGTCTTTTGGTTCAGTTCTTTATGCCTATGTTGGGTAGCATCAGATCTGTGCCTTTCCAAATCAAGGGTGAGCCCAAGAGCTCATAAACAATTTTAAGGGCTATAATCCTGAATTCCTTTCTGTCTGTGATCTCCTTATACCCCCTGGTGTCCTGGGGCTCTCACCTTTTTCTGTGGTCAGAAATCTGGACTTCTGGTGGCCTTACTCTGTTGTGCACTTTCTGAAACTGTCCCCACATCTCAGATAAAGTGATGAGGGAACACGGAGGTAGAAAAAGCCACAGGAGTTTGCCTCACCCTCTCTGGGCCACAGCTCCTCCAACTGGAGAGGAATGTTCCTCTTTCTCAGTTTTGATTCCCGTGTGCTCCTGTTATTGCTATCGCTGCAGTAATTAGTAGGGTCTAACATACATGAAAGACTGGAGAAAAGGGAAAAAATTTAAAATAATTGTTTTTATCTCCTAGTGCTAGGCATTCCTTTCCCACTCTATGAGCCATAATTGGAGGATCCTTCCTGAGCTCTCTCTGTGTCTTAGTATCTATGTTGGGTTTCAGGCAGTCTTGTGTTCATTTCAAAGGAAACTGGAGGGGAAAAAATGACACACTCACCATTTTGGACTTCATCTCCAATCTGCCTGCTATTCTTTACTTTTCAGAGTCCTCAGATGCTCCACTTATTCTGCCCAGGTTTTTTAGCCGCATTCAGTGGGAGGAACAGGGTGGTGTGAGTACACTTACTCCATTGTACCTGGAATCAGAAGCCCTTCAATATTTTTTGAAAACTCCAAGAGGCAAGAAAATAATAAAGTTTCTTATTCTAAATTTCCTGCCCAACTGCATGTTTAGACCTATTAATGCTGGGAAGAGGAAAAATGTAAGTGCGGGTGGATGAGGTGGGACTATCATGTAGTCATGTGAAACATTTTAAAGCCAAAAAAAGGAAAGAATGTCTTTTAAGCTTTACTTTTACAGGCTTCTGTTTTACCCAGTACCATCTGTGGGAAAGGAAATAAGAATTGAAAGGCAAAAATTAAAATAAGTCTTGGAATCAGTAAAGGACTAAAGAAAGTTTTACTGGGCAAGTTAG
Organism: Piliocolobus tephrosceles; assembly: GCF_002776525.5. Classification (NCBI taxonomy): domain Eukaryota; kingdom Metazoa; phylum Chordata; class Mammalia; order Primates; family Cercopithecidae; genus Piliocolobus; species Piliocolobus tephrosceles. The sequence goes on along the minus strand of NC_045443.1, from coordinate 86,966,929 downwards.
TATGGATTCAGGAAAGAAGGAAATGCACTATACTTACTGAGGTTTTTTTGTACCATCTCCACGCCAGAGCTTGCCAGGAATTTCCCTTTTTCCATTCACCCTGCTCATAAGCCCACCACAAAGAGCAAGACTTGGGTTTGCCTAAGCCTACGCTTGAGACAGAAATAAACCTTTTACCTCCTAACAGAGGACTGAGCTGTGAGACTCTAAAAGCTTTACTTATTGCTTACCTTCATTTGGTTTTTTCCTTTTATAGGCTTATGTATTCTGAATTTCCTTACCGTTTGGTCACACAAATACCTACTTTTGGTTCTTGTATTTCCATGTAGTCCATGGAGTTAGGTCACAAGAGAGATCAACATCTACACAATGCGCCACTGTGTTAGCTGGTTTCAATCTGAACCAATTAATTCTGGTGTGCGTGTGTGCATGTGTGCGTGTGTGTGTGTACTTTGGGAAATTGTAAAAGTCAGAGTTTAATCAAGGATATAAGATCCTGAATTAGGAGTCTCCCGATAAGCTAGTTTTTCTTCAAAGCCTTTCCTACAAGTGTCTTTAAAATAAGCTCCCATCCTGTTACTGGTGTAGTCAGAAACACCATTTCCTCCAATCTTCAAGGGCTAGGGGAGAGAAAAGGATTGCTGGGTACAATTTATAAGATAAAAATACAAGTTATTCATCACAGATCAGAAACTAAATTTACTTAGAAGCTTATGTTATTTGCCCATAGATGACTCTCATGGAAAACACCATGGAATCTCTGCTAAAATGATGGCTGCTCTTCACCCAAAGCACTGTCTCTCCTCTCGGGAGCCTGGCAGGAAATAGAATTATGGGAAGTAAACTGCTATCAGCCTAACAGTCTAACCTAGAGCAACCAGATTGCAGGCTTTTGTGGGTTTCGGATCACGTGTTCTTTACTTTTACTTATGCTGAATAATAATCCTTCCACATGGTGGGAAATCCACATAATTTTTAACTAAGTGGTATCTGGACCAGACCCGAGAGAGTGGATTCATTCATAAACCAACATTTACCAAGTTTCCTGCTAGTGGCGAGGCTTTGTTCTATATCTATATATTGGGGATGGAAGAAGAAAATAAATCCCTGTCTCAGAGAGACTGCCTTTTAGTGGGAGAATCAGAGAATAACCAACCAACCAAATAAATATAATACAATGGCAGGTGGTAATAACTGGTTTAAAGAGAAAGATAAGTGGAAGAGACTATAGTGTAGACTGAGGCCAAACAATGATTACTAGTGATCAACAGGGGTTGTAGGCTTCTCTGAAGAGGTGAATTTAAACTGAAGCTTCAGTAAAGAGAGACAATGAGCTATTCAAAGGTGAGATGATCCAGACTAAGAGAACAGCAAGGCCAAAGGCTCTGAGGAAGAAGGATAGATGTTCAAGGACACACACACACACACACAATTCAGATAGAATTGATTAGGAAGGAAAAACAGATGATTTGCATGGAGTAGCCAGCTGGCTTCCAGTTCAGTTTCACGTAGGACCACCTTGATATATCTGATCCTCAATATTCCTGGAGGGCTCAAAGGGGAAAGACCCTAAATGTGTTTCATAAATCAGGTCTCTCTAATAAAGGCTCAAGTCTCAAGAGATTTTGGCTTATTCCCACAGTCCTGAAATAATTCATTCAACAATTTGTAATAATTAGGAAGCTCTTACCATGTGCCAGATACTGTGCAATTAATCATTATCATGGCTTGGCACAGAAACTGGAAAATATCCTTGGACTTATTTTCCTGGGAAGTAATTATTACAGTGGCAAGTGGTGTTAAGTCAACTAGTCCTGTTGCAGACTTGAAATACTCTGGATGGAACTGGCTGTTCTTTCTTTCTATATTATTGGGTGCTTCTCTTGGAGTGCTCCAGGCCTTAGTCTTTGGTTCTTGTCTCTATTATATATTCTCTTCTGTGTTATCTAGTCTTATAATCTCTATGGCTATTGATGTGAAATTTATGTTTGTATTCACACATTTATCCTAAACTCTAAACTCTTCTACTTAACTCCCTACTTGTCCTCTCTATTAGACTGTCTGATACACATTTCAAACCTAATGTGCCCAACACTGAATTTCTAATCTTCCTCTCCAATCCTCCTCTGCCCACAGTCTCCCTGATCTGAAGCTGAGTCAATGACAGCTTCATCCTTGTTCAGGATCAAAACCTCAAAATCAAGTGTGACTTTTCTCTTTCCTCAAATCTCATATCCAGTCCTCCAACAAATCCTGTTGGCTCAATGTTCAAAATATACTCAAACTCTGACCATTATTTACATGTCCACTGCTATCAGTCTAGTCCAAGCTACCATCATTTTTCACCTGGATTATTTCTCCTCTGCAGCCTCTTCTCAAAACAGCTTCAAGATACTTTCAAAATTTGTCAGCTCATGCCACTCTCTGGCCCAATTCCTGCAATGGTGCCCCATTTCATTGAAAAAGAAAAAAATCTTGCAGCAGCCTGGAATTCTCCTTCCCCACGTTGATTCCCAGGCCTCACATCAACTCCTTTTTTCTTTTCTCACTTTGAATCACACTGGCCTTTTTTGCCTTGAACTTGTTGGGTTCTCTCCTGCCTCACTATTCCCTCTGCCTGGATTCTCTTCCACAGCTACATATATGGCCAGTATCTTCTCCTTTATACCTTTGCATAAATACCACCTTCTTAGTGATGCCAATCTGAACATCCTATTTAAAACTGCAAGCTTCCCCACAATGCTCCCTCATTTTGCTCTTTTTCTTAAGCATCCCTTATCACATCTAACATATCATGTAATTTACTCATTGTTTATTGTTAATTGGCTGGCTGTCTCCCCTCACTAGGCATCAGTTCCACAAGAACATGGAATGCTTTGTTTACTCATGGAATTTCAAGCATATAGACTAGTGTCTGACACATAGTAAGTATTCAGTGTTTCCGTTTTGCGAATGAAATGATTATTCTGTGATATGTTGTCCTTCCCACTGGCCTATCAGCTATATCTAATGCAAGTCATTGCATTCTTAGGCCTTTAATAATTCTAAGTCTTTAATAAGTGTTTTTGATGGGCTGTTGAGCCGGAAGAATGCACTAATTATGCAGCATTTCATAAATTTTTTTCATCTAGTTTCTATTTCATGGAAATTTTTGCCAAAAGGTCATCATTATATGGAGCACCTTTCATTTTTTTTTCTTTTTATTGAAGAAGAATACATGTATAGAAAAGTACAACTTTCATAAGTACAGTTCGTTGTAATTTCACAAAAAGAATTCACTCAGATAACCAATACCCGGAGGAGGAAACACAACATTACCAGCCCCAAGATGCCCCTTCATCTTCCCTTCCTGACTTCTGATATTACAAATTAGTTTAACACAGTTTATTTTAAAAACACCATACTCAGATTTCAATAGTTTCAATAATGCTTATATAAAAAACTGACTTTAAAAAATTGATCTGATTTCCCCCGTCACTGACAAAGACAATGTAAAAATGGAACTTGTCTTTAAAAAGGCACAAACAGAAGGAATTTATCAGAAGTTCACACTTCAAGATAGACTTTCTGGCAAAAATCAATTAAGTATAGATATTGGATATATCTACTTCTACCTCATGTACATTTAGGAAACACCATGAAATACATTACTTATCAGAAATATATGTCAAGGGCTAAGCTATTGCTTGGTTGCCTTATTGGCTTGTAATATTGATGCTGTTATATCTCTAAGGATTTTCTTAAACCAACTGAGAAGAAGCTTGATGAAGAACCATTTCACTTAAACTTAAGGGTAAAGAACTGCACAGACGTGGGTGAGCTGTTATTCTTTATCCCCTCACACCCTCAGATCTATTCTCAGCACTTCTCTTCTCTGCATAAGCAGATGAGTCAGACTTCTTACTGCTTCCCGCCTTTCCCTCAAACCATACCTCTGGTCTCCCCGGGTATTCCCTATGACCATTTGATGAGAAAAAAGGGTAACAGTGGCCTGGTCTGGTTTAAGAATTATCTGTCTGGGGTGGCTCTGCAAGTCATAGGGAATTCTCCCCATGGACAGAAATTCGGGAAGTACATCTGGTTGGCCACTGACGTGAAAGAAGGGATAAACTGAGGTTTCCTGAAATACACAAATACACAGGCAGGGGCTAATGGGTTGGTCAAATTTTCAGGGACCTGGAATGTTGGTGCCAAGATCACCTAAAGGGAAGTTATATGATGGACCTCTAAAAATGGCTAATCTTTGAGGCTATTTGAGTAGCATATAAATGTTCCCCCAGGGGACATCTACCTCACAGAAAGCTAAATGAGGAGGTGGCCTAGATGACCTATCCCTTAGTTGTAGTGAGCCTCTTTCCTGGCTGCTATGGTCTAAATATTTGTGTCCCTTCAAAACTCATATGTGGAAACTTAATCACCAATGTGAATGGTATTAGGAAGTGAGGCCACTGAGAGGTTAGGTCCCCAGTGCAGTGTTTTTAAGAATGAGATTAGTGCCCTTATAAAAGAAATCCCAGAGAGCTGCATAGCCCTTTCCACCATATGAAGACACAGACGGTGGCCCTCTATGAACCAGGAAACAGGCTCCTACCAGACACAGAGTCTGCTAGAACCTTGATCTTGAACTTCCCAGTCTCCAGAATTGTGAGAAATAAATTTCTGCTGTTTATAAACAAGCCAGTTTATGGTGTTTTGTTAAAGCAGTTGAGCATACTAAGACACTGGCCATGTTTGTGCTTGGGTAAATGTCTCATGTACAAAGTGGCCATGGGAATAGGAACAGAGGCAATGAAACAAACAAACGTGGACTTCCTCCCATCACAGCTGATCTGCCATTGTCACTGCTGAGTGCCCAGATTTCTAAAACAGAAGGCAACACCGAACCCTTATTTGGCACTATTTCTTGGAAGTATCAGCCATTCAGGTTGATAATATTGGACCACTTCACTATGGAAGGGGCAGGAATTTGCCTTCACAGGAATAATTACATATACTGGAGAGTAACTTCCCTTTCCTGTGCATGATGCTTCTGCCCACACTACCATATGTGGTTGATAGGCTGCCTTATTCACCCCCATGTGTCACACACAGCATTATCACTGATCAAGGAACTCATTTACAGTGAAACAGTTGTGATATTAGGCTCACATCGTAGAATTCATTGTTCCTACCTGGAAGCAGCTAGATTGATGGAATGATGAAATGTCCTATTGAAGGCACATTTATGGAGCCTGCTGGGAGACAACATCTTGTGCAGTTGGGGTGCTGTCTTGTAAGTGGTCAGATCAGTGGTTGATACAGGGTATTGAACACATGGCTCTGGGAACTCAGGATGAGTAATAACCCACTTCAATAATACTGTCTTCTTGTCCCGAAAACATGGCATGTAATGGGTATGAGGTTCTTGTGCCCAAGGGGGAGACATATTTCTACTAGGAAACACTGAGAATGCCCCTTCGACATTTCAGGTTGTTCATGACACTGATCAAATGCAGAGGATTGGGTGTTTGTATGGACCGGCATGATTAATTTTGATTATCAAGGAGAAATTGGGATTTTTGCTATCACATGGGAACAAAACTGTATCTGGAGCCCATGGGATTCATTGCACTCCCATGTCCAGTAGTAAAGGTCAATGAGAAACGGTAGCAACTCAACAAAGATGGAACCACCTGGATCCTGTGGCAAGGAAGGTTTGGCTCACCCCATCAGGTAAGACACCTTAACTGTCAAGATGCTAGGTGAGGGTAAAGAATTATGGAATGAGTGCTGGGAGGAGGAAGTCAGGATTATTAGATTCGAACTGCTTAGATGTGGAGCTGTAGTATGATAGTTTTATTTATTTATTTTTTACCTTTCTTTGCTGACTTGCGTTCTGGTGGTGACTAAAGTTACAGTTTAGGTTCCAGGCAGTAATATGACTGAAATACATCACCACTCAGCGATACAGTAGCTGATGAGACTATGTTTTCCCTGTGTTGAGGACCTGAGTTTCTTTGGCTAAGTAAAGGGCTAGAATGGAAACTGAGTGACAATAGGGTGGCCTGGGATGGTTATTTTTAGATCTCTTCTCTGCCCTTTCCTGTCATGCTCTGTGGCCTGGGAGGCTGACCTCTACTAGACCTGTTGTTTCATTTGCTTTTCCTTGTCCTCTGGCAAGAAACCACTGGCAAGAGGCCAGAGGGCAGGAGGAGAGCCAGGCCAGGGATTTTTATGCCCTCCTCCTCTTTCCTCCATGCCTCACCACAGTTGAGATAGAAGCTCCAGCTCCCAGGCTCAGTGACCTCTCCTGCACAGTTTCAGCTCTTACCAGGCTGGCAACAGCATCCCCTCCCTTTGTCCCTGCAGACCTCCTGTGGTAAGAGCTAATCCTTGACTGTCTCCCCAGCTCTTGTTGGTTCCATTAACCCTGCCCACGCCTCTGTAAATAATCCCTGCATGAAATTCTCTTCAGCTAAACCCTTTGATGGTGCCATCTGTTTCCTACTAAGGCTTCAGTGGATACAGCAGGAAAAATAGCTGAGAAAGGAGAGAGGTATGGAGGTCAGCTATTGTGAAGTGGGGGAATATTTGAGGGCATATGGCTGGCACATACAGGCCAGAATAAGATGCATTTTCACAGGCTGAAATTGGCCAAGACAAAAAGAGTAATCTTTTCTAGTCAGAGCTCATAGTTTTTTTTTTTCTTTCCTTTTCTTTCTTTCTTTCTTTCTTTTTTTTTTTTTTTTTTGGTATTGTCAGATAGAGAAAGCCTGCAAAGATGATTGGGATGTGCCCAAGATTGAGAGGTTTTCTGGGTTGCAGGAATTTCAGTTCTAAAACTGCAACAGTCCTAGGCAAACTGGGATAGTTGGTCACCTTAATCTGTGATTATAATCAGGACTTCTGAGTCTTGCCCAGCTGCTCCTGCTGTAGGGACCTTCTAGGCAAAAGGACACTGTTTTAGAATCACTTGGCTTCTCCTCTCCACCCTCAATCAATGGCAGACATCACTTACCTCTCAAGGCATCCTTTCTCTACATGCAGTCTGAGATCTCTCTTAATACATGGTTCAGGCAGCCGGTATTAACTGATCAGAGCTGGAATGACAGACAAGAAACTTGCTAACACTCCAGAATCAGAGCTTTGGCCCCAAACTCAAAAGCAGGGCTAGACCAACAAGAGCCTCTAGAGCTCCTTTTGCCCTTGTTTTCTTGGGTCTTGCTGAAGTAAGTAGCAGGGTGGGTGTCATTTTTAGCTCCTTTGCACTTGGCCAATAATTAGATCCTATTCATCTTCATCTTTCCATCTACTGTAAGAGCTTCAGGGGCTGACATTGTGTTGTAAGAACAGCAGCTCACACCTTTAACATTAACAATCTGCCTGTTTATTATTCCAAGTGCTGTGTATTTTTAAATGATTTATATGTTAAAGATGAGGAAACAGACAGTTAAATGATTTAAGTGACTTTTCCTGGGTCACACATGTAGCAGACCCACGACGCAAATGCACTAATTCAGGCTCTTAGTACCGCACTTAGTGCCTCTCTCCTAGTTCCCTCGGATATCCTGCACCTGGCTCAGTGCTTGCCAGGTAGTGAGTTCCAGGTTATTAAATATGTGCTTAAAATTGTTAAATGAACACAAATCTTACCAGGAAATATCTCCCTTTTCATGTCTCCTTTTCCATGGACCCTGCTCTGGTTTTGTTAGGCCTTCTAAGCAAAGGCAACCTTTGACTCTGTTGACTACACCAGCAGCATGAGAATATAACAGAGCAGAGAGTGGTCCATTGAAAATGGGCTCAAATCCAGGTTCTATCAGTCTCTTAATCTAGAAGGTGAGAATTTCAATGGTGCTTACCTCCAAAGAGTTGTGCTAAATGAGTCAAGAACTTGGCACACAGTACATACTTACTTTTAGCTTTGATTATTTTAATGGTTATTCTTGCAAATCAATCCAAATGCAGTATATCGAAATGCAAAGGGTAGATTTCCAATTCCAGGAGCAATCCCTTTACTCCTCCAGGCTTCTTCTTCTAGCCGAGGGCTCTTTCCTTGAAGTCTGTTTCGCCCTGATCTTCTGATGCAGCGCCTTGGGGATGAGTGGCGAGAAATCCTTGAGCTCCCCCTAGAGGATGGCGGTGCTCCTAACTTCAAAACCTTCCATGACGCCCCAGGACCCAGGATTAAAATGTTTTCTGATATTTTCTGTTTGGTCCTCCTTCTGTGCTGGATGTTTTCTGTTTGTCCCTCCGAATTTGCTTTTTATCCCCTTTTACTCTCTTCTGGGCTCCAGGGTGCTGACTTGTACAGATAGACTCTCTTTCTCTCCAACTTCCAGTTTGATTTTAACCAGTGGAAGTCATCGATATTGAAGAAGAGGAGAGAAGTTGGGGTATTATTTCCCCAGGCCCCTCTCAGCCAGGCTGCTAAGAGTAGGCACGATCCCTCTACCAAAGGCCACGGCTCCTGCAGAATTGCAGACTTGCAGACTCTAAGATCTCTGGATCCTTGGTGTCGGCTCCCCTGGTTCCCTCTTCAGACCTAGGGACAGAAATGACTTCCTGCTGTTGCTAGCCCATAGCACAGCATCATCCCAGTTTGCTTTCTCTTAATCCTAACTACACCTTGGTAAATGGTCCCTTTATTAGCTCTCCTCAACTGCCTTGTTTGAGAATGTCATCTGTTTCCTGCCAGCTACTACATGCTGTGTCTAAATTCCTTAACAGTCTCACCTTTCCTCCACCTCCCCAGTACCCTGTGCTCCAATAAACACTACCTACAGTCTCTGTAATATAATCCTGCTGCTTTGTGGCCCATGATTCTCTCACTAATTCTTATATCCGCGGTGTCCTTACATTTTCCCTATCCTCTTCACAACCCGCTCTCCACCCTGGCCCTCATAAAATCTCAATACCCTTTCCTCATTAAAGGCTTCAATTCAAAGGCCCTGTCTTCTATTCGGTCCTTCCTGATCTCCTTTAGCACACATTTTTTCCCCATCTCACGGACATCCATGCCATTTCTGTCCTATTGAGTAGCAGTCTTACATTTGGTTGGATTCACTTTTTCTCTAGTGTCTATGGAGGGTTTGGGATAGTTTAACTATATTCCATTGACTGTATTAATACAGGCCTAATCCAACCAGTACATGATATTTCCCTGGCCACAGGGAAATGGCCAACAGTTCTTCATGGGTGTTCTACTCAGTGGGAGATTGTACGGCTTTGTTCTGTGGTTGGTATTCATGCTCCCCACTTCAGAAGTGAGCAGGGAGCAGAGAGCTGCACCTGCTGATTGTAGGCATCTGGTGACCAAGAGGAATGTCAATCTGAGGAAGAAACTAGCATGGAGAGAGGGCAGAGTCAGGAGGATCACTAGCAAACAGAACCAGGGCCTTGATCAGACTGTGTCCAAAGCTGTTATGCAAGCCAGCTTGAGATGGTTTTTTTGTTACACCAGCTAAAAATATATGCGACATTTATGCTAACAAAAAAGTAACATTCACAGAGTGTAATTAGAAGACAACTTCATCCTTTTCTTCTTCTGCCCATTCAAACTCCCATAAAGGGTTACTTCTTCCTCTTCCTCTGGATAAAACCTCAGTGGGGCCCAAGGGGGAGGGAAGGTCCTATCCTTATCTATTCTTCTGCTGAGAATAAAATCTTCCAGTCACCTCTAATTACAAAATAGTTTTCAGTAATTAAAATATCCATTTCTATGTCATAGTCAAACCTCTGAAATTCATTTAACACGGAAGCTTCTCTTGTTTCCTGACTCCAGCCACTAAAAGCTACAGTGGGTGTTGGGTAGACAGGAGAATTTCCTCTTCTAACATGGGGAATGGTGGCTTTTTTCCTATTTTCCCTTCTTCTTCACTTACTAAGAGGTCTCTGGCTCCTCCTGGATTAAAGCAGAGGAAGGAGGAGAGATATGAGGTAAGTTAGGGTCTTATTTATGTGGACACTGCAATGTAATATGATGATGGTTCCCTCTCTTTGCATGTTTAAAAGCACCTCTCCATGGGTTTGAGTCCCAGAGAGAACTGTTCTCATGGGCACTTCTGTGGGTTCTCTGAGGACCTCATTGGGCAGCTGTGTTCTCTATGACACGGAGAATGCACTTTTCTCTCTCTGTCATTTTTATTCCTTTCTCAGCTCCTGGGGCCCTGACGACCCATCTTCCAGTTGGGTTTGTGGCATCCTTTTGGGTTTTCCCAGGCTGCAGGCCTGCACTCTTTTTCTCCCATGCAGCTCACATCCAGTCCTGGAGATACACTCATGCATCTTTGTCCCCATCATCAGTGGGAGAACAGTCTGTTCCAAGAGCAGTCTGGTCTTTTCTCTCTGCCCTCAGAGCACTCAGTCAGCCGCAGCCTCTTGCCTTTTGATTTCACAGGCATGAGCTGCAAGGCTGTCACTGTGCTCAAGGTACTTATCTCGAATATAGTCTAATCTCCTCTTAGCAGGCTTGAGGGAAGAGAGAGATAAGTCCCACCCTTCCCCCATAGGCGTGGGAAGTAGGCCTGAGACACAAACACACTGACATACTCTCCATTATTTCCAAACTCACCTTTGAGATGGATGTTTGCTGAGAGCCACAAAACTGGTTTGTTGCCCCCTCCTTGAAAGTCCCATTTAGGTATTCTAGCCCTTCCCATAGAACAAAGAGTACAGACCATCTAATGTGTGGAGGCCTTAGCAGAAACAGACAGAAAACAGACAGAGTCCCTCTATAGCATCCTAACCTACATGCATACTTTACCCCATGTGGAATTCACTGCTGTAAAGATGGATCCTGTATAGATGTTCATCAAAGTACTGGCAGCATATTGATGCAGTTGACTTTAAAAGTCAGGGACTGAGTCAGATGAACAAAACTAGGAACTCATGGACCAAATCCAACTGGTTGGAGAGGTGAGTGATTTATTCTCTGGCTCATGTTTCTATATGGAGGCATTTTCCAGGACTAACAATCCTGGCTTCTCTCTTTTGGCTTTCCCTGTCCTCCTGTGGGGCAGAGTTATCTGGAAAGTCTGGAAGGGACCAGGCACAGGCAGCTCAGCCTTTGCTGCTCTCCCTTCTCTTCATACTTGTGTTATCTGCAAGGAGGGGAATATTCTAGTTTGCTGTCTTGACTGGAGGGTTAGCTCTACCTTGCTGGGGTGAAGGTCTGGATTTGTGGGGAGGATGGTTAGTTCAATTCGGGAGCTTTCTAGCAAGCCTATTTGGTTGTACACTTAAGCCAAATCCTTTATGGTTACATCATCAGTACTGAAGCTGACATTTTGACCTTAATCTGCCTGAAACCTGTATGGCTCAACTGGTTCCACATTTGGGTGAGAAAGATAAGTCTTATTTTGGAAGTTTAAACACCATCAAAATCCACAGACATTATTTTCTTTTTTTTCCTTTGGCCCATATAGTCTTTAAAATTTTTTCAAATCAGTTTACAACTTTTAAAATTAGGGAGATTTTAACTAGAGTCCTGGATTTCCAGCATATCATGATAATTTCAATGAGTTCACTGGGGTTGCATGCCTTGTGACAATGATTCCTGAGAGGTGGTTGGGAGGGGAGGTAGCAGCTGCTCCCTTTAGATAAAGCATGTACTTTCCAGCTCTCCCCAGTTCCCAGCTAGTTAGGGTTGCCGCATTTAGCAAATATGAATGCAAGAAGCCTGTTTAAATGTGAAGATCAGATAAACAACAATTTTATTTTTATTTTTTAGTATAAGTAGGTCCGATGCAATTCATGCAATTCAGTTAGGGCACCCTATATTGTATCTGGCAACTGCAACTCAATCAGTTTTGTTATCCACTTGGGCCTAGAAGGTAAGTGAGCTTTTCACCCTTGTAGCCATTTTTATTTATCTTTATAAGTACAACACCTAACATACTACCTGGCCCATAGTAAGATGTTCAATAACATTGATGGAATGATTATATAAACATAGCCTGAGGACCCAAATCGTATTCCATAGAAAATATCACTAGTCACATAGATGAATAAAGAGTAACAACCTCTTGCTGAGCACAACTTGAATAAAGAGTACACATTTGCAGTTATCTGAGGAACAGACCTGAGCTGGAATTCTGGACCCTTGACTTGCAGGTGTGGCTTTGCTGCTGACTAGTTGCATAGAGTTGAGCCAGTCAATAAGCCTTCATGGACCTTTGGTTTCTCATCTCTAAAAGAAAGGAGAAATGCTTGCTGCCTAGGATTTCTACCAAAGTTAATGTTTTTTATTTTCTTTTGTTCTGAATATAAGTCAGCTAATATACAAATAGGTTACTTTATCACATTCCCAGGTAGTATTTCAAAAACACCTGTTCTAATACAGGTAATAAAGGCCTAGAAGCTTAGCTTTTTCAGGAGGCTTTTTTTTTTTTTTTTTTTTTTTTTTTTTACAGAATCTCACTCTGTCACCTAAGGTGGAGTGCAGTGGCACCATCTCACCATCTCAGCTCACTGCAACTTCCACCTCCTGGGTTCAATTGATTCTCATGCCTCAGCCTCCCGAGTAGCTGGGACTACAGGTGCACGCCACCACGCCTGATTAATTTTTTGTATTTTTAGTAGAGATGGGGTTTTGCTGCGTTGGCCAGCTTAGTCTTGAATTCCTGGCCTCAAGTGAGGCCTGCCTCGCTTCCCAAAGTGCTGGGATTCCAGATATGAGCCACAGCTCCTGGCCCTTTTTCAGGACTTTAAGATGCCATCAACTGATATGCACCATGATTTGATAACAGCTTCTTAAGGGAAAATATATCAATTATTACATTTCGTACCAATTCAAGAAATTTAAAAAGTGATATTTAGAAAGTACATCTTGTAATGGAAAAATCTTGGTATACTATATATGGTTCATTTTAGGGTACTGACAATTATTTAAAACCTTATGGACACCAGGAGATCAACCCATGGTGAATCAACATTTATTAAGCATTTAACAAATGCCAGGCAGTATACTAAGTGCTTTAATTTAAATATGGGTTTCTCACATCAGCATTATTGACATTTGCAGTTGATTCTTTGTTGTGGAGGCTGTTCTGTGCATTGTAGGATGTTTAGCAGCATCCCTGATCTCTATCCACCAGATGCCAGTAACACCTACACTCTTAGTTGTGATAAACATAAGTGTCTCTAGACATTGCCAAATGTCCCATGTGGGAAAACTTGTCCCTGGTTGAGAATCATTAGTTTAAATTACTCTGTTGAATTGGGTAGTTCACCACAATCCAGCAAGGTAAGTCTTTGCAGTCTTCACTGTGTCCACACCATGCTCTGGTCTATGCAGACCTAGAAGAAGGATGAATCCTCTGCCAGTCTGTTTCCTACTTTGCCTCCAGGTTACACAAGCATAGCAGCCTGTGCCCAACTGTCTCACCAAGCTCAATTTAAAATCCAGCTGCTTCCTGAGTCCTTTCTCTCCATGAGACTCAGACTAGGTCTGTAAGGCTGGAGAAGCAAAGACACCACAATACCGCCCTCTGACCTGTGTCTCTTCTCCCCCTTTTGATAAGAGTGTTTACCTAACCCTTAGGAAGTTCAGGAGATGGAGGGATATAGCTCTAACTTGCAATAAACACTATCTTTCAGGCAGGAGATGGTAATAATATCTACATTACCTCTGTGGTGCTAAATTCTAAAATGAATGTCACTTATTTTATGGAAATTAATGGAAATTTCCAGTCTCCTCTCTTTTCTCAATTACTTATTCATCTTAACTTGAAAACGTGCTAGTACTTAACTTTTTCACTAACAGCATAGCTGAATCCTTTACTGATCATTGATGTCTGGGTTGTAATGTTTTCATTCTGATCTTTAGTTATTTATCTGAATCTGTGCATTCTCAGAAAGCTGTGAGTCTCTAAATCAGTAATCCTTGTGAGAATGAGGACACAACATCTTGGAGCAGTATGCCAGAATCACCTGTGGGGCCTTTATTTAAAAATAGAATAAAATCTCAAGCCGGGCATGGTGGTTCGTGTCTGTAGTCCGAGGTACACCAGAGGCTGAAGTAGGGGGATCATTTGAGCCCAGAAGTTCAAGGCCACAATGTGCTATGACAGCACCTGTGGATAGACACTGCACTCCAGCCTGGCCAACATAGTAAGACTCCATTTCTAAAATAACTTAAAAATAAAAATAAATTTAAAAAAACACTCAAACCTATGTTTTCTGCCTTCAATCTCTATCCCCGAAACAAAATAAAGATTATGACCCATCACTCGCTTCATCCAGGGGTGCCTGGCCTCAACTGAGAATCAAAGCTCTGAGTGCATGAACCTTCATGTGTGTTGAGGCATAAAAATGCCTGAAAAACTGACACACATTTCTTAATTTTCATGTAGAAAAGGTCTTGATATTGCCAAGTTATTAAAAGGCATGAACTGCATTCAATATTCAATCCAAATTCCTCCAAGTGTTAGACTGTATAACTTTCCACAACTTTCTTCGTGTGGGAGAATTATATTTCTCTACTAGATATGTGACTTTCCTTGGTCAAGGAAATCTTAGAAAGCCATTGTAGGAGTCATCTGCTCTCTTTTCCAGCTGCCAGTCACCAGTAATGTTTCTGATAGTGGCTTTGCTGACAGCCTATGTCCTGAAGTGAGGATAACAAGGACCTGAGAGTTGAGCCCTTAGTTGACTTCTGATGCCAACATAATGTGAGCAGAAAATAGAAGGCTTCCTTGTTTTAAGCCACTGAGATTTTGGGGTTGTTTCAGCAGTATAACTTAGACCTTCGTGACTGATACAAAGGGCCAGGGAGATCATTTAGGCCTGTGAATCAGACCGTGTACAAAAATAACAGAAGGAAGTGTAGTGAGTCAAATTGAATATTTGGCTCATCTATAGGAGTTTAAATTTTAAAGAATGTTTGAACACATTAATGACCAAACAAAACGTATCAGTGGACTTGTTTCAGTCAGTGGGCCAGCAATTAGTGAGCAAGATTACAAGGTTATAGAATAAAAGCTGTTTTTTCAATAATATAAATACAATGAAAATGGCTCTGTATAAGATCACTAAATGGAGGGCTGGGCACGGTGGCTCATGCCTGAAATTCCAACACTTTGGGAGGCTGAGGTGGGCGGATCACGAGGTCAAGAGATCAAGACCATCCTGGCGAACATGGTGAAACCCCGTCTCTACTGAAAAATACAAAAACTGGCTGGGTGTGGTGGTGTGCACCTGTAGCCCCAGCTACTTGGGAGGCTGAGGCAGAGAATAGCTTGAACCCGGGAGGTGGAGGTTGCAGTGAGCCGAAATCACACCACTGCACTCCAGCTTGGTGACAGAGCAAGACTGTCAAAAAAAAAAAAAAAAAAAAAAAAAAAACACACGAAATGGAGTAAACTACAGTAGTTTTTATAACTGAGAAGAAACCCTAGGGTGGCCAAGTTTAAAATATATTCATATATTATGTTAGAAATTGTTCAGATTTGGAATTTTCTTTTTAGATAGAAGAACCAATCTTTAAAAGAATCTGATTTCTTTCTACTAAAATCACAACTCTATTGTAATACACAGTGAAGAATTTTAAGATTTTAAAAAATTCTCTATTTCACACAGATATTATCTCTTCCTCTTTTATTCCCTCATTAAGTCACAACATTTTATTGGGTGCCTACTATGTGCCAGTCACTGTTCTGACATATGGTAGATTAACAAGAGAATGTCTCTGCCCTCACGGAGTTTATATCCTGGTGATGGTCCCACAAGTGGTTCTGACATACTCCCTCTGCGGGTTTTGCCCTCATTCTCATGGGGATTACTCATAGAGAATGTATATTTCAGGGAGAGATAAGTGGTTGTTTATGCTTGCTTTTTTAAAGAAAAAGTACCTTTTAAGTATAAAAATCAGTGGTTTATTAGTACATTTATCAAGTTGCAGAACTGTCGCCACTATCTAATTCCAGAATATTTCATCACCCCAACAAGAAGCCAGTCCCTGGCAAACAATCCATATTCTGTTGCTATGTATTTGGCTATTCTGAACATTTATATGGATGGAATCATACATTGTGTCTGGCTTCTTTACTTAGCATAGTGTTTTCAAGTTTCATCCACACTGTAGCATGAATCAGTACTTCATTCCTTTTATTTGCCAGGCATATAAATGTGTATAGATGCAGCACTTTTTATTTACCTATTAATCAGTTGATAGACATTTGGATTGTTTCCCCTTTTGGCTATTGTGAGTAATGCTGCTATGAACATTTATGTCTGCGTTTTTGTGTGGACATATGTATTCAATTATCATGGGTACCTACCTAGGAGTGGAATTGTTGACTGATAGGGTAACCCTTTATTTAACTTTTAAAGGAACTCCCAAATTCATGAAGTCAAAAGAATTACCATAGGGCTCAGCAATTCCATTTCCTGGGTATAAAGCAGCTATATAATTTTACATTCCCACCAGCAACTTACGAGAGTTTCCATTCCTTTACATCCTCACCAACACTTGCTATTATCTGGCTATTTGATTATAGCTATTACAGTGGGTGTGAAGTAGGTTTTGTGATGTTGATTTATATTTCCCCTATTGCCTAATGATGTTGGGCATCTTTTCATGTGCTTATTGGCCATTTATATACTTTTTTGGTGAAATGTCTATCAAATCTTTTGCCCTTTTTTAGGTGGGAGGAATATGTGTTTGAAGAAAAATGAAAGTTTAATGTTACAGAGAATGAAAGGAAGGGCTTATTTTGAAAATGTGGTAAGAACTAAGTGAAGTGAAAGAAGTGAGTCTTGAAAAGATTAGGGAGAAGAGCATTCATGGCAGAGGAACTAGCAAGGGTTGTGAAAAAAGTATAACACAGTAATGGGATAGAAAATGGCTGGAAGGCAGAGCCACAGCAAATAGAGTGGTCTAGGACAGGGATCCCCAACCCCTGGGCCATGTACCCGGTACTGGTCCATAGCCTATTAGGAACGAGGCTGGACAGCAGGAGGTGAGCAGCAGGCGAGGAAGCCAGCATTAAGGCCTGAGCTCTGCCTCCTGTCAGATCAGCAGAGGTGTTAGATTCTCATAGAAGCATGAACCCTATTGTGAAAAGCACATGCAGGGATCTAGGTTGTGTGTTCCTTATGAGAATCTAATGCCTGATGATCGGAGCTGGAACAGTTTTATCCTGAAACCATCCCTCACCTCCATTCCCCTGTCTATGGAAAAATCGTCTTCCATGAAACTGATCCCTGGTGCTAAAAAGGTTGGGGACTCTGGGAAGCCTCTTTGAGGAGTAACATCTTAGTCAATACCTGCTAGCCATCATCAATTCCATCTTGCCCTCATCTCTCTCATCATAGTCACTTGGAAGGTCTGAGTGATGCTTCACATAAACTGACCTTCAAATGCATAATCTTAGGATTGAGATGGAGAGGGAATGGGGGAATGTACCCTCTTTTCTTTCTAGTGGGAAAAGTAAGTAGAAACCTATTACAACTGTCAAAATAAAAGGAATTGGCTAGGTAAATTGTAAATTATTACCATGATTTGACATTTTTTGGAGACACTAAAAGCTACTGCATTTTTTTTTTTTTTTTTGGTAAAAAGGTAAAAATGAAAGTCTAAGCCCTAGAAGATAAGTTACCAGATTCTTAGAATATGTAAGATAGCCATTCACCAGGTACTGTTGGTTCAGGACCAAGGACAGCATCTAAGTGTTTTTTGTTTTTTTTTTTTTTCCTGCCCCCCTTCCCCTGCTCATTTTAATTACGCCATACCCAAACAAGTATCTCTTTATGTTTCTACTGCTGCTACTTCAATAATGCCAGAATCTATCAATTCTTGCAGCGCCTTCCATTTGGGGGAAGAGCATCCATGGCAGAGGAACTAGCAAGGGCTATGAAGAAAGTAAAACACAATAATGGGATAGAAAATGACTGGAAGGGAGAGCCACAGCAAAGAGTGGTCTCGGACAGGGATCCCCAACCCCTGAGCCAAGTACTAGTACGGTCTTGTAAGGAACCAGGCTTCCACTGTACTGAAGTTCATCCCATGACTGTGATGCCTTTACTAATGTGCATTCTTTCAACACTTTACCCCTATTTTCTTCATTGAAATAACATACACATAACATTTACCATTTAACCATTTATAAGTGTGTATAGTTCAATGATATGACGTATATTCACATTGTTTTGTAACCATCACCACCGTCCACCTCCAGAACTTTTTCAGTTTCACAAACTGAAACTCCACACACCTATTGAACAATAATTCCTCGTCTTCTCTCCCCGCAGCCCCTGGCAAATGGTAAACACCATTCCACTTTCCTTTTTTTTTTTTTTTTTGAGATGGAGTCTCGCTCTGTCACCCAGGCTGGAGTACAATGGCATGATCTCCGCTCACTGCAACCTCTGCTTCCCGGGGTCAAGCGATTCTCCTGCCTCAGCCTCCTGAATAGCTGGGATTACAGGTGCCCACTACTGCGCCCAGCTAATATTTGTATTTTTAGTAGAGATGGGGTTTCGTCATGTTGGCCAGGCTGGTCTCGAACTCCTGACCTCAGGTGATTCGCCCACCTCGGCCTCCCAAAGTGCTGGGAGCCACCGCGTGAGCCACCGTGCCCGGCCCATTCTACTTTCTGTGTTTCTCCTTACTACCTTTTTGTTTACTCTGCTGACTGTTACAGGATGGTTCATTGGCAGCATAAGCATCACACCTAGGAATCTGTATTTACTATAAATGTAAATTATTGCACCCCATTCCAGACAGACTGAAACAGAAGCTCTGGAGTAGAATCTGCATTATAACAAGTCCTTTGGATGATTCTGATGCCCGCTAAAGTTTGAGAACCATTGATCTAGTGGCTTTAAATGTAAAAATCAGTAGTCTTTAGTACTTTCAAGTTGTAAACCTACCACCACTAATTCCAGAACATTTTCATCGTAATCCCTCCCCATTCTTTCCTCCCCCAGTCTCTGGCAACTATTAACCCACTAATTCTACCACTTTAAAAAAATCACAATTGAAGTCCTTCTTCCCCTGTAAGTCTTTCCTGATACAAAAACATTTCCAAAGACCAATCAAATGTCTTAAGTACATTTGACACTATTGAAATACAATAATATGATTATACAGATATTTTGTAACATTCCCATGGTTATGATTGACCTACTGCTTCATATAACTTTCATTGATTGTTTCATGTGGTGAGTCCTATTTCCCTATTTAGATTCTAAGCTGTTTGACCTAAGCATCCCCATCAATGTATGAATGGATACAGAAAATGTGATATAAATTATATATATATGTGTGTGTGTGTGTGTGTATATATATAATGGAATACTATTCAACAATGAAAAAGAATGAAATCATGTAATTTGCAAGAACATGAATAAAACTGGAGAACACTATGTTAAGTGAAATAAGCCAGGCACAGGAAGATAAACATTACATGTTCTCATTCATATCTAAGAGCTAAAAAAGTTGATCACATGAAGATAGAGAGTGGAATGGTAGATTCTCTTTCTCCCAGAGAATGGGAAGGATGTGTGGGTGGGAGGGGGGAAATGAAGAGAGGTTGGTTAAAAGGTACAATCATACAGTTACATAGAAGAAATAAGTTCTAATATTTGATAGCAGAATCAGGTGACTATAGACAACAATAATGCACTGTACTAAAATGGCTAGAAAAGACAATTTGAAATGTACCTGACATATAGAAATGATAAATCCTCAGGTGATGGATACCCTAAATGCCCTGACTTGACCATTATACATTCTATGCATGCAACAAAATTTCACATGTACCCCATAATGTACAAATAGAGTGTATCAATAAAATTACAAAATACTTTAAATTATTGGAGGACAATGATCATGTTTTCTATTTATTTTGTAGACTTTTTCAGTAAATATAGAGCTGACCAGCCACAATGTCCGCTTTCAATCAATGCAGAAAATATTTATTGTGCCTCTACTATGTGTCACAGATTATGATGCTTATAGAGTGATACTAAAATGTGTAGAACACAGTTCTTATCTTTACTGACCTTTCACTATGGTAAGTGCTGGTAGACATATAAACATAATGTGGATGTAAATGTCGCAACATAAAATAGTGCTAAGTAGAACTCTAACTTGCATACCATCAGGACCCAAAGGAAAAATAGTAAGTTGTATTTTTATAAGGAGAAATAGGTTCAGAGAAAGAGGATTTCACATAAACATATCGTCCTGAGATACATTTCTTTGTGTATAAGTTGGAACAAGAGAGTAGCACAGGCATTCACGAGTACAGAAACAGCTCTAGCAAAGGCTCCAAAGGGTGGACGTGTGTAGTTAACTGCAATGGCTTAAGGACTGGCCCAGGGGAGATGAGTGGTTAGATATAAAACAGGACTTGGTTTGAGGCATTGAAAAGTGAACTTAAAATGCATTTTAAAGAAGATCTATGGCACGATATGCCAGTGGTTCCCAAATGTTGATGCATATTATAATCACCTAGAAAGCTTGTTTGAAAACAGATTTCTAGTATTCACACTAGACCTTCTAAATCAAAACCTCTGGGGTGAGGCCTAAAAATCTTTACTTTTAGCAAGCTACCCCGGTGAATCTTATGTTATTTGTTGGTAAATGCAGGGTGGACAGGTGGAGGGGAGAAATTTTGAAGTTAGAAAGCAAGTTGGTGTTACTGAAATATTCTAGAAGGCAGAAGGCAGGGTCTGTGGAGTGACAGGAGCCATTGGACAGAAAGATAGGAAGATAAAACATATGGTGAGGAGCATGCCTGTAATCCCAGCTACCTGGGAGGCTGCTGCAGGAGGATCACTTGAGCTCAGGAGTTCAAGGCCAGTCTAGGGAGCCCATCATATATATATATATGTATGTTGAGGATGTAGTTGATAGGACTTGGAGACTGAATGTTGACTTAAATGAATCATGCAGTTTTCAAAAGTGCAATGCATTATTGATTCAAACCCATCTTGTACTTTTCCATGTGCTCTCCTATACTTTGAAGGAAGTGTATCAATAAGGGAGTTCCACTGCCTATAAACAGGCTCAAAGTATGTTCACTCCAAGTGCTATATAGTAAGGTGAACAGTAGATGGCACTTTTGTACTACGCTGAATTTCCAAATTTGAAGACCAAGGAAGAACCAGTGCTAAAATAAAAACAACTCTTTATAATGCCCAAGTAAATAAATTCAATTTCTGTTTTGGGGGAACTGGAAAAGAAGGGCTAATTAGAGGTCGGTTTGTCCTACCTGGCCTGCAGTAAAATCTTGTAGGTTTTTAAATACTGATCCTGCTTGTCGCTCCCACCCATATAAATGATTAGGTTGCAATCCAGAGAGGTCTAAATAATCATTGTAGCAAGTGGAATTAGGCTTGAGGTTAGAAAATATTTCCCCAACTTAGACCACATTTCCAAATTTCTACCTCTGAGCTTTCACTATTTGCAAAGGTGAAGAAAAGCAGAAAAGAACAAAATCAACTATGGAAAAGAACAATGGGAAGGGCAGTTTAGAGTAATAAGTGAGGACAGTGGAATGAAAATAAAGGAGATATTACTTTCATTTTATAAAACTTATTATTAAAATCTTGGCAAAAATGCAATGTTTTATACATTTATAATACATCTGCAATCACACAAAAGTCATGACAGTGATTAAGAGAGTGGATTCTGGAGGCAGACTACGAGTGTCTAAAAATCTCAACTCTGCCACTTCCTAGCTAGCAGTGCACCCTGGGCAAGTAACTTAATGTCTCTGCATATCAATTTACTCATCTATAAAATGGAAATGGTAATAATAGCACATCTCTAATAAGATTGTTATGATTACTAAATGTCAAAATCTGTAAGGTACTTAGAAAAGTCCTAGCATGTAGTGAAAACATAGGTAGGTATATTAGTCCATTCTCATGTTGCTATACAGAACTACCTGAGACCAGGTAGTTTACAAAGCAGAGGTTTAATTGGTTCATGGTTCTGCAGGTTGTACAGGAAGTATAGCTGGGGAGGCCTCAGGAAACTTACAATCATGGTGAAAGGCAAAGGGGAAGCAGGCACATCCTACATGGCTGGAGCAGGAGGAAAAGAGCAAAGGGGGAAATGCTACACACTTTTAAACAACCAGATCTCATGATAACTCACTCAGAACAGCAAGGGGGAAATCCACCCCCGTGATCCAATCACCTCACACCAGGCCCCTCTTCCAACACTGGGGATTACAATCCTACGTGAGATTTCGGTGGGGACACAAATCCAAACCATATTAGTAGGTGACAAATTTTTTAAGATAAACGTTAGGTGATAGGAGTAATAGGTAGTTTCCCTCCCATCTTTTAAATTTAAAACATGTTTCTTGATAATTGAGAAAAAAAGTAAAAACTAAACTTTTACTAAAACAGTTAAATAAAAATCTATACTGTTTTTTCTTTTGAGCTAGTTTCTAAATCTCCAACTTCTTCCTTTTTCTGCTTCTGCTCTGCCCAATATTAGATACAACATGGCTATGAGTAATCCTGAGGTCCTGATTATTCTTCAGCTTCTGGTATTATTATTTTATTATTGTGGTGAAAAATCTGTAATGAAATTTACCACTTTACCCATTTTTAGGTGTACAATTCACTGGCATTAAGTACATTCACAATGTTGTGCAAACATCACCACTATCTATTTCCAGAACTTCATCATCCCAAACAGAAACTCTGCACCCATTAAGCAGTAATTCCCCAGTCTCCCTTACCCCCAGCCCTAGTAACCTCTATTCTACTTTCTGTCCTTACAAATTCACCTATTCTAGGTACCTCATATGAGTGGAATCATACAATATGTTCCTTTGTGTCTGGCTTATTCATTTAGCGAAATGTTTTCAAGGTTCATCCATGTTGTAGCTTGTATCAGAATTTCATTTCTTTTTATGGCAGGATAATATTTCCTTATATGTATATATCACACACATTTTGTTTATCCATTCATCTGTTGGATACTTGGATTGTATCCACTTTTTGGCTATTGTAAATAATGCTTACTTTGAACACTGGCATCTGTTGGAGTCTCTGCTTTCAATACTTATGGGATATACCTAGCAGTGAGATTGCTGGATTATAAGGTAATTTTAGGTTTAACTTTTTGAGGAACTGAAACTTTTTTTTAACAGAGCTACATCATTTTACATTCCCACCAGTATCCAGCATTATTTTAAAATAATTTTTAAAAATATTTGTCAGGCTTTTAAAATAAGTCAAACCTAAACTGGGAATATATAGCAAAACTAAGAGTCCTGCAACAGTTTGCTGACAAGTTGCTGGTATCAACACTCTTAACATATCATCTCCTAGACTAATGCAGTGTTTCTCAACATAGACAGCCAAGACTCCCATAGTAATCATCTATGGAGCTTGTTACATCAGAAGGGCCCTGGATCCCACCTTGTATATGTTGATTCAGCATCTCTGGAAATGGGGCCCCCAAATCAACATTAGAAATGCTAAAGCATGAGACTCATCAACCCTAGATTGCTGAGTTCTCGAAGGTAGGGGAAATATCTTAGTCATCATTGTGTCCCTCAAGGGCAAACATACAACAGATATTTAACAAGTGTATACTTAAATTAACTAACACCGTAATCTAAAGCCTACCTGTTTAGTTAAGTACCATATTCAATAAAATTAAACTCAATCACTAGACAACTAGGGAATCTGTAATTAAGGTGTGTAGCATATCTTTCATTTGCATAAAACACATATCTTACCAGCTGTGCTCTATTATGCCTTTTGATGTAGCTAAGGATCTTTACACTATATGTAATTTTCAGCTCAGAACACACTTTGAGGCAGGGTTAAAGAAAAAAAAAGTATATGGACTTGGAATTAGAAGAACTGCCTCTGTGTGACTTCTAAGACCAATATCTAGGAATCAAGTTTATAACTTGGAAACATTGAAAACATTTTGTAATTCTACCAACTACATTGTTTGACTGAAGCACAAATGATACTATGTGTGACAAAGTCTGCTGTAGAAAGGTGGTCTCATAACAACAACAACAACAAAACCCAACAAACCAAAACCATGTTTCCAAGTCTTCCTAAAGACTTTAAGTATCCAGCTGTGTAAGTTTAGTGCTCTAAGGTATACGCAAATCAGCAAATGAGATTGGAAACATATCGCAGAACATTATTAAGTGCATGCACGACATTTATTCATTCATTCACTCATTTCATTCATCACGCACATCCAGCATCTATATCAATATCCCGCAGGGCACTGTACGGAAAACAGTGGCTAAATAAATTCAAATCCGCCCTCCGGGGATTTAGTTCCTTTTAGTATATTAATAACTAGCAAGCTGCCCCACTTCAAAGCTTTACGTCAACAAAATAAGCGGTAGGGGATCACCTTAAACGTCACGGGTGCTGTCTCTTTAAAACGTAATAGAACTCTGATTGCATCGATTACAGGCTCACAACTCCCATTCATCGCTCTTATTCCGGTCCTGGTTACTACCCCACTTCCTGACGTCAAACCACAGGGAACGCGAGTGTTAGTAAACATGGCTTTGGTGTGTAGCCACAGGTGAACCGGAGCATCCCTCCCGTCCGCTCTTTACAGGGCTGGCGGTGTCTCGGGGCTCGGCTAGCCATGCCTGGAGCGCGGGGTTTGACTGGGCCGCCGTTGTTGTAGTGACCGGGAGGCGCTGCCGCTCTGGGCAGACGGTTCCGGGAGCCGCACGGTCCCCTCTCCTGCCCCATCCCCTCCCCTCTCCTCCCCTCCCCGGGTTCCCCCACCCGCAGGAGCCTGGGGCGGACCACTCCCCCCGATGGCCTCAGCCACGGTAAGAACGGGTTGGAAGTGCGGGGGGATCCCTCCCCGGAGCCTGTCCCGCGGGCTGCGGAGCCAGGTCCGGGCCGAACCCGCACCTGGCGGGAGATGGAGGCAGGTGTCCGCAGCCGGGTCCTGAGCCCCTCGTCCCGGGGCGTCAGTATCTCACTCTGCCACCGGGGTGGACGGAGTGCGGAAACCAGACACAGCTCCCGGGAGCTCTTCCCCGAGTTCCGGAGCTCCGGACTGAGCCGGGCGGTCCCACGGCCCCCAGAATTCTTGGAGGGTTTCCGTGGAGCGCCTACGTCAGAATCACCTGGGAAGTATTAAAAAAAAAAAAAAAAAAAAAAAAGTACCAAAGCCGAGGCGCATCCTAGCACCTGCCTGCCCTGTGCCAGCGGGCGGGGCCCGGGAACGTGCATGTCAAAGGGGCCGCGGTTCCTACGATGCGCTGGACTCTGGGGAGCGCGAACAGAGCGTTTCGCGGGCTCTGCGGGGAGAGCTGGCCCCGGCGTCTCCCTGTAGCCCGACTGGGCGCCGCGCCCGTGGGTGGGCTGCTGCCCGGCCCCGCCGCCCAGCGAAGCCGCCGCCTGGGTGGCCGTTCCCAGGCCGGACTCCGGCAGAGTGGCAGCGTCGATCCCGGCCCCCAGAATTCGAGGTCTGCGGCGGCTTTCAAAACTTGACAACTTTCCTTTCCAGGAGGACCCCGTTCTGGAGCGTTATTTCAAAGGCCACAAAGCTGCAATCGCCTCCTTGGACTTCAGCCCCAACGGCAAGCAACTCGGTAAGTCTTATTCTTGTTTTGCTTTTGTAATGAGACAAAAGCTCCACGGGCCGGAAACCTTTCCTCCTGTCCGGGCAAAGTCCCTAGGAGAACGGCTAGGGGCCTGTATGGGGGTTGAGAGCACCCGGAGACTAGGGCCCAGCGCAGCGGGGCGCAGCTGGGGCCCCCTCGGCCATCCCGGCCCCCGGCCCGGCCAAGAGTCTCCTATCCAGCAGTCTAGGCCTGGCGGACGACTTTCGCAAACTAACCACCAGGAGGAGTGAGTGGAAAGGGGAGGGGTTTGTCCTCGGCCCGGGAAGGGTGGGGTGTTGGCTGGAGAGTTTGTGAAAAGTTGTGAGCCGAGCAGGAGGAAGTGGGGAGAGAGGAGTTGGGCTGTGCCGGAGGTCGAGGACCGAGAGGGCTCAGGTGACCCCTGGAAAGCCCAGGTGGCTGGAAAGAAGCCCAGCGCCTGCATGAAAGGAAGAACCTGCCGGGAAGTACCTGAGCTCGAGCTGTGGGTTCCGCCGCCCTTCCCCTGCGTGGTGGCTGGGTGGCTGCGTCTGCGCCCCAGCCCTGAGAATCCGGATGGCGGTGAGGTGGACTTGGGCAGGCAAGAGCTGCCTGCTGCTGGCGTTTTTAACAGTGGCCTATATCTTCGTGGAGCTCTTGGTCTCCACTTTTCATGCCTCCGCAGGAGCCGGCCGTGCCAGGGAGCTGGGGTCAAGAAGGCTCTCAGACCTCCAGAAAAATACAGAGGATTTGTCTCGACCGCTTTATAAGAAGCCCCCTGCAGATTCCCATGCACCTGGGGAGTGGGGGAGAGCCAGCAAACTCCAACTCAACGAGGGTGAGCTGAAGCAGCAAGAAGAACTCATTGAGAGATATGCCATCAATATTTACCTCAGTGACAGAATTTCCCTGCATCGACACATAGAGGATAAAAGAATGTATGAGTGTAAGTCCCAGAAGTTCAACTATAGGATACTTCCTACCACCTCTGTTATCATTGCTTTCTATAATGAAGCCTGGTCGACTTTGCTCCGTACTATTCACAGTGTTTTAGAAACTTCTCCTGCAGTCCTTTTGAAAGAGATCATCTTGGTGGATGACTTGAGTGACAGAGTTTATTTGAAGACGCAACTTGAAACTTACATCAGCAATCTTGATAGAGTACGCTTGATTAGGACCAATAAGCGAGAGGGGCTGGTTAGGGCCCGTCTGATTGGGGCCACTTTCGCCACTGGAGACGTCCTCACTTTCCTGGATTGTCACTGTGAGTGTAATTCCGGTTGGCTGGAACCGCTTTTGGAAAGGATTGGGAGAGATGAAACAGCAATTGTGTGTCCTGTTATAGACACAATTGATTGGAATACTTTTGAATTCTATATGCAGACAGGGGAGCCCATGATTGGTGGGTTTGACTGGCGTTTAACATTTCAGTGGCATTCTGTCCCCAAACACGAAAGGGACAGGCGGATATCAAGAATTGATCCCATCAGATCACCCACCATGGCTGGAGGACTGTTTGCTGTCAGCAAGAAATATTTTCAGTACCTTGGAACATATGACACAGGAATGGAAGTGTGGGGAGGTGAAAACCTTGAGCTGTCTTTTAGGGTGTGGCAGTGTGGTGGCAAATTGGAGATCCACCCGTGTTCCCACGTGGGCCATGTGTTCCCCAAGCGGGCACCGTATGCTCGCCCCAATTTCCTGCAGAATACTGCTCGGGCAGCAGAAGTTTGGATGGATGAGTACAAAGAGCACTTCTATAATAGAAACCCTCCAGCAAGGAAAGAAGCTTATGGTGATATTTCTGAAAGAAAATTACTACGAGAGCGGCTGAGATGCAAGAACTTTGACTGGTATTTGAAAAACGTGTTTCCTAATTTACATGTTCCAGAGGATAGGCCAGGCTGGCATGGGGCTATTCGCAGTAGAGGGATCTCTTCTGAATGTTTAGATTATAATTCTCCTGACAACAACCCCACAGGTGCTAACCTTTCACTGTTTGGATGCCATGGTCAAGGAGGCAATCAATTCTTTGAATATACTTCAAACAAAGAAATAAGGTTTAATTCTGTGACAGAGTTATGTGCAGAGGTTCCTGAGCAAAAAAATTATGTAGGAATGCAAAATTGTCCCAAAGATGGGTTCCCTGTACCAGCAAACATTATTTGGCATTTTAAAGAAGATGGAACTATTTTTCACCCACACTCAGGACTGTGTCTTAGTGCTTATCGGACACCGGAGGGCCGACCTGATGTACAAATGAGAACTTGTGATGCTCTAGATAAAAATCAAATTTGGAGTTTTGAGAAATAGAGCACAACAGCACTTTCGTCATGAGCTGACAATAGCATCAAGAAAATCAAAGAGCCTTAAGGGCCTCAGTGAAGATTGTATTTTATTTTATCAAAAGCCACCTAGCAGTCATCTGTGGTGCACTGGAAAGCTGGGGTTCATTTGAGTGCTGCTGTTTAATATTTCACAGTGCCTTACTTACATGGGTTATTTTATATAAGAGCTTTGTCAATATGGTCTCTTCTTAAAAGAAGTTGACTGTGAATTGAAACACACAAAACACTTAAGTGCCAGACTTAATATTAAAGAATGTAAAGGTCCAAGTAAAATGAGGTATGATTTATGTTGATGGGTAAGTTCACCGCACATCCCATTTTTTAACAAAACTCACGAATGTGCAGTTGGACCTATTGCTGTTTTCATTACATAGAATTTGAATTTCTTTTTCAGCCAGCACATCAAATTTTAGATTTCATTTTTAACCTTTTTTTTCTAATCAAAAAGAAAATTGAGCTTAATGCAAAAGGCCTGGTTTTAGAGATACGTGTAATTGGAAGAGGGCATTTGTTTGAGTGTGAGTTTAGAGGCCTTTTTAACGTGCAGACGTACCCATATCTAAATGAAATGGGGAGATATTTACATTCCATACTTTGAAAACTTGAGCTATTGGACTTCACTGATCTATATATTAATACCTCAAATTCCTCTGATTTGTAAGCTGTCCTCTCTGTGAATGTGTTTGTGTGTGCAGGGCATTTTCTGATTGCACTTCCTTAAGTTATGAATGTACTAGAAAGGGACTCATTCCGAATACTATGCCTCCCTTTGTGAATGCTTAATCATTTAAAGTAAACACAATTGAGGCCTCTCTGAAGTTAAACCCAACCATGTTTATTAAAATGTGTGAAACTGAAAGTGGGCTAGGTTCTGCCAAGGCTGTGGAACTCTCCTACGAATTCTGCTGATCAGGAAATTTAAGAATTTATCTTTAAAATGCAAGGAAAAAAGACTGCCTTGGCAGTTGTGAATGCTGCTTTCCATCTCCTAGCACCAAGCCTGGCACTTAGGTGCCCCTTTCAGTAAGTGGGTGAATGAATGACTGAATGAATGAATGGCTCAGCTGAGGAATGTGACTTTGGTCAAGTTATTTGATGTGTTTGGGCTTGGTTTTCTCATCTGTAAAATGTGGGTGCTGGATTGGATCTTAAATATCCCTTTCAGCTCTGAAATGTTGATTATACAGTATATTCTTTCCAGATTCACTCACTGTGCAATCTTTACAATACTTTTTATCTTTTCACTTTTGACATAGGTAATGTTGTTGAGCAGTTGAGCAATGTTCAATCCAGTTGTGAAGCTGGAGAAGAGAAATGGGTTTTAAAAATTAAGTGAGCTGAGGCCGGGCGCCGTGGCTGACACCTGTAATCCCAGCACTTTGGGAGGCCAAGGCGGGCGAATCACGAGGTCAGGAGATCGAGACCATCCTGGCTAACACGGTGAAACCCCGTCTCTACTAAAAATACAGAAAATTAGCCGGGCGTGGTGGTAGGCACCTGTAGTCCCAGCTACTCGGGAGGCTGAGGCAGGAGAATGGTGTGAACCCGGGAGGTGGAGCTTGCAGTGAGCCGAGATTGTGCCGCTGCACTCCAGCCTGGGCAACAGCGAGACTCTGTCTCAAAAAAAAAAAAAAAAAAAAAAGAATTAAGTGAGGGGAACTCACCTGAAGTGGTTTACTTCTGTGGGTTAAGAAGTTTTAGTCAGTGTTTATAGTCGTTTCATTTTGATAATTGTTGAACCAATTTTGTTTTTAAAACCTTTAGACTCTAAAAGTAATATTTTGACTAAGAATATAAATATTTCCAAAACTAAATTATTTGGGAAGTAAACACTTTTTTCTTTAAGTGTTTTTACTGGTTTTATACCAATATTATATCCAGAAATCACAGGATGAATTTAGAATTAAATCTCAATTAGTACACTTTGGCCTAGATTTATGAAAAATGCATGCTTCATAAAGAGTCCACTGTATTCACGAGTAAAGTTGATTTTAGTGTTTACTTGATGACTTGGAGAGTAAGAATTTTGCAAAATCTAAATTAAGGAAATTCTTTAGGATAACATTTGAAAAAATAAAATTGGTATGCAATCTTGAATATTTTCTCTTTTGCCTCGTAAAATGAAAATGCATTCATAGTTTCTGTAAGTTATTTAGCAACCTTGAAGTTTATCAATGAATTGTCCAGATTCCACATGCAGCATGCTTGGCCCTGCATTTAATTTAAGAAGGGTTAATAATAATGCTCTGAGTTTTTCAAAAGGGATTCTCCTAAACCCACCCACTTCTCTTGCCCAGGCTGCTTTTTAAAAATACTTTTTATTTTTTACTTATTTTTAAATTTTCTCTATTTATTTTGTTTTCTTGTTAACCCCCTATTATATGGGATAACTAAAATTGTTATATTTTGAAAGTACTTACTACATTATTTTTATTTTAGTACCTTGATGCTCCTATCAAAAGGGAAATGAGGTTTTAAAAAATAAAGTACCTTAATTTTTTATTGACTTTTTGCCCTAAATTGCTAGGTGTGACCCAGCAATCTTTTAGGAAGAGATTTTACAGTGGTGCTTTATTTATGTCAATAATCCAGTATAGTTAGGCTGTTCATTCCTCATGAGTACATAACAGAAAAGCAGGACTTTCACATTTTCATATTTAGGCACGTTCTAATTTAATTCCAAAAATACTCTGTAATTCTACATTTAAAAAAACTGACTCCCTAATTTGAATTTATTAGTACCAAAGCTCTCTTTTGCTGTAGACAATTAAGAGTTGACCTTTTCAGTTAATGTATATGCTTAAAAACAGTTTTAGGAAAATATTTGATAGATAAGGAGTTTCAACTTTAAATGTTCACTGTGTCATTTAGTGTCCAACTCTATGGATACATGGACTATCTAAATAGGCATTTTTAGTCATTAAAAAAAAATTCTAGTCACCAGGAGGATCTCTATCTCTCAAAATAACTTGTCTGTAAAAGAAAATTTGTTTACTTACCCATTAGTAAGTTCCTACATATTCATTATATGATGGCAAATCAAACTTTTCTAGGATGAAGACAGCTTATTTTTAAGTTGTATGGTCTTAGTTGGTTTAGGGTCTCAATTTTAATTAATAAAATACTTGGTTTTTATTTGCTTGTCCTTTTGAATTCCTGTTTTAATAATTTTAAAATGAGCACAAAGAATGTTGAAGTTCAGATTAATCTCTTCTGAATGATTTTTTTTCTCTGTGATGAGTTGTTTCTGACTTTTTTCCTTTTGTATTTGTAATGTTGATTAAGACATAAAATAAAAAGTGTGCCTGATTATTTTTGGAAATAGATTGTGATTATTTTAGCCTGTGGGAACGTACTCCTGTGTATATATTTATAATGGCAATGGAAGTAAGTTCAGCTTGCAGTTCTTTTACTTACTTGAAAATTCAGACAGTAGATATTTAAAAAGTCAAAATTCCCATATTATTTTACAACGTGTAGTTAATCAGCAAGTATTCGGAAGGGGTGTTCGTACTATTATTTTATTAACTACTCATGAGCAAACTAGAAAGGATCAGGGATCTCTGGGGCCCACTTGGGCCACTATAAAAGGAAGCAATGGGGACCTGGACATATTAGCACCAATTTCACTACCCTGGGTGGAAAAGAAAAATGTCTGTCCTCTAAACCACAAATCCTCATATTTCCCTGGTCCATAAAATGCAATTCCCTTCCCCCAGTGGCATGTCTCTTCCTCTTTAGTGATTCCTAAATCCCTATACCCCTGTCTCTCTCTGGCCAGACACACTGCCTGAGAATGACTATTATAAGGACTCTAACATCAGATGGTCTTATAGCTGCATTTAGCATATATATATAGGTGACCTAAACATATTTTCACGAATTTTTATACACTTAAAAGTTCCTGCAAATACTTGTATTCTAACCTTACTCTCTTACTAAGTGACTCGCAGCTCTGTATAAATCACTTCATCTCTCTGTGTTTCAGTTTCACGAGTATAAAAAAGACTGGAAAATCCATAGAGACAGTATGTTAGTGTTTGCCAGGGTCTGGGAAAGGTAGGAATAGAGAATGCTAACAGAGATGAACTTTTGGCAGGTGGCAGGGGGTAGGGGATTATGAGAATATTCTGGAATTAGTGATAAAAGTGCAAATGTTAGACAAAACACTGGTGTACTTTAAAAGGCTAAATTTTATGGTATTTGAATAATATCTCAGTTTTTAAAAAATACCTCAGGTAAAAAAGCAGGCTGGAGAATTTCAGATGTCTCAGAAAAGATTTCTCTTTCCATGCTAGACCTCTTTGCATGCCTCTGTGCACGCTAGACTTTAGAACAGGCTAGTAAGATTTAGTATTAATAATACTTGAATCATTTTGTAATTTGCAGAATTAAGAAAGTTATACATATATATGAATGAGTCAGTCTGCTTAGTGTTAGGTGGGGCTTGAAAATAAGTTTATATGGGAGTTTTTCCTAAAATTTCAGAGAAACTTCAATCAATCCTTTTGGACAGGAGGTGGAGATTACCGTAAAAGGTGAAACAAGTTCCTGAGTTGTATAGTTATCCACAGCAGAAATGAAAATTAGAGGGCACATTAAAATTAGCTTCAGGACTTCCTGAGGCTGTGTCATGTTAAAAAAAAAAAAAAAGAAAGAAAGAGAAGTCCTTCTAACTTAATAATTTTTGAGATACTACTTTTTCATTTGTGCCAAGCTTTATCAGTCTTCCAGGCTGGGCTAGGAGTGATATCTACTGCAGGCCAGCAGTGTCTTTGGGTGTCTGGTCACCATTCTAACCTGTCTATTTGCATTTATCTAATCCTGTTCAAAAGGGGAAGAGGAGGCAGTCTATTTATTTACTACTCCCTTATTTAGTTAAAGCTACTGTATTCCAGATGCCATTTTATGCTCTGGGTTTACATAAAGAGGGGAAGAAAGCAGATGTGCTTCATAAGATGATATGAAGAGTTCATGGTCCAGTGGCAGAAACAAATATTAACAAGTAAATACAAATCCATTTGTCGGTACAACTTGATGAAACAAAGGAAAGCAGTCAAAGCTGTGAAGGAAAGGAATAGTATGCTGCTGCTGGTTTTTTTTTTTTTTTTTGAGACCAAGTCTCACTCTGTCGCCCAGGCTGGAGTGCAGTGGCATGATCTTGGCTCACTTCAACCTCCGTTTCCCAAGTTCAAGTGATTCTCATGCCTCAGCCTCCCAAGTAGCTGGGACTACAGGTGCATGCCACAGTGCCCAGCTAATTTTTGTATTTTTAGTAGAAATGGGGTTTCACCATGTTGACCAGGCTGGTCTCGAACTCCTGACCTCAAGTGATCCACCCACCTCAGTCTCCCAAAGTGCTGGGATTGCAGGTGTGAGTGAGCCACTGCACCCAGCCATAGAGTGCTTTTTAAAGGGAGGGTAACAGTGGAGACATCCTTAAATTTATGGGGTCAAGGAATACTTCCCTGTGAAAGTTAGATTTAACTGAAGACCAGAGGAGAAGTTAGCTAGGTAAAGACTAAAATGAGAATAGCATAGGCAAAGACCAAGACTGGGAAAGAGCTGTCCTAGATCAAGAAAGTGTAAGAATGCCAGAATGGGTAGAACCTGGTAAACAAAGAGAGATGAAGCTTCAGGGGGAGGCAGAGACAGCTTAGGCAGGGCCTTGAAGCTATAGTGGGTTTAAATGGTGACCCTCCAAAAGATGTGTCCATGTCGTAGTCCTTGGAACCTGTGATGTGACCTTATTTGGGGAGAAAAAAGTCTTTGTAGATGTAAGTCTGCAAAGGATCTTAATGATTATGAGATCATCCTGAATTATCTGTGTGGGCCCTAAATCCAATGATGTGTCCTTATAAAAAACATACAGAGGAGATCAGAGGAGGTCATGTGAAGCCAGAGGCAGAGATTGGAGTGACATAGCAACAAACCAGTGAGTGCCTAGAGACACCAGGAGCTGGGAGAGGGAGGGAATGAGATATTCCCTAGAGCCTTTGGAGAGAGTGTGGCCCGGTCAACACCGTGATTTCAGGCTTCTGGTTTCCGGAACTGTGAGATAATAAATTTCTGTTGTTTCATGCCTCCAGGTTTGTGGTAATTTGTTACAGCAGCTACAGGAAACTTGACATGTTTTAGGATTTTGTTCTGAGAGTGGTGGAAATTGTTGGAGGGATTAGTAAGGGAATAACATGATTTGTACCTCAAAAGGACCACTCTGGCTACTATACAGAGATTGTACTATTAGTAGGGAAGTCACTTAGGGGGATTATAGTAATACCAGCAGATGATGGTGATTCAAACTAGGATGGTGGTCTTCAAATTACTGTGATGGTATGGGCAAGACAGAAATTTGGGAATTATTAGCATATAAATGGTATTTAGAGTCATGAGAATGAGTGAGATCACCTGGGAAGAATGTAGAGCAATGAGAACAATACCCCATGTCTGAATATTGAAGATATCCAACCTGTAGATCAGAAGAGGAGATAGCAAAATAACCTAAGAAAGAATAATCAGAAAGATAGGAGGGAAAGCCATTATAGTAGGGTATCATGAAAGCCAAGGTTAGGAGTGGGGTAGAAATGTTGAAGATAGAGACAATATTAAATTGTCATTAGAGAGAGTGGAGAAAGAAACTAATAGAGAATCATGCACTGCTTTGGAGTATATAAGACTCATGTAAACTTAGTTATCATAAATGTATAGTGTTTCCAGTCTGTTTGGGGGTTGGGGTGACCAGCAATTCTCACTGTTATAGTTATGATCTCAGAAAAGGCAGAGTGCTTGGGATTTTTGCCAGGGGAATTTGAAGGAAGGAGGGAGAGTCAAGGGATTGAATGTTACATGTATGAGGGGGATTATAATTGAATTAGGAGAGAAACGAAGGTTATAAATTGGTTAGTGAAGTGAAGATGGTGAGAAGAGAGCCTCAATGGAGAACATGGGTCTGGATGAGAACATGGGTCTTGGAGTTCTGGATGAGATGGAAGTGAGTCATAAGGAAAGCAAGTTGTCCTGGTGGGTTGCAATCAGAGATTTGAGAAATGTTCATGTTCTGCTGGTGACAAGATTTTTAGAATGAGCGACTGAGGAGGCAGGAGAAAAAAGGTCTTTGGAGAGGCCCTATTTTCCCCTTGGTCTGAAATGTTCTTCACCACCTCACCCTTTATTTGGCTGACTCCCTGTCTTTCACACCTCCATTTAAAATGTCCCCGGTCATTCTATCTAACTTAAGATTCCACCTCCACACAAAATAAAGCTTCCTGCTTTATCTTTCATACCTCTTAGCACAATTTAAAATGATATAAAGCCAAGCACAGTGGTGCATGCCTATAGTCCCAGCTACTCAAGGGGCTGAGGCAGGAGGGATACCTTGAGCCCAGGAGTTTGAGACCAGCCTGGGGAACATAGCAGGACCCCATCTTCAAAAAGTTAATATAAATAAATAAATAGATAGATAGATAGATACGTTTGTCTGCGTTTCCACTTGAATTTAAGCTCCCCAATTAGAGATTTCTGTCTGCTTTGTCACTTAGGACTCCCCCCTTTTGCCACAATGCCTTACATGTTGCTGGGGTCATGTATCTGTTGAGTTAATTCATAGTGCTCAGAGTTGAAATGGAAAGGGAGACTGTGACTGAAGTAGGTGACATGTGAAAGAGAAAATGATTGCTGCTTGAAAGGTGACAGGAAACTTGGTGTCCCCAAGCAGAGTCAAGGTTTAAATACTTAAGGAGGAAGAGGGACTTACAGAGAGGAGGATGTGAATACAAGAGGCATCATCTAGTGGGTGTTGTGGCCCAGTGGTAAATTTTGAGGAGAGAAGGCATGGGTACCAGGGTCAGCTTAAGGGGATATCCATAGCATTATGGGAGTGAAAGTTTGCACAATGATTGATGACCAGAGAGACTTGAGGCTTCAACTTCTGGTCATAATTAGAGGAAGTAGGACCTGAAGCATAGTGGATTTTTTCTTAGTAGACTCTAGAAGGTAGGATATACTAGTATGTTCTCCCACTGCAATAAAGAAATACCGGAGGCCAGGCTCAGTGGCTCATGCCTGTAATCCCAGCACTTTGGGAGGCCGAGGCAGATCACCTGAAGTCAGGAGTTCGAGACTAGCCTGGCCAACATGGTGAAACCCTGTCTCTACTAAAAATGAAAAATTAGCCAGGTGTGGTGGCACGCGCCTGTAGTCCCAGCTACTCGGGAGACTGAGGCAGGAGAATTGCTTGAACCCGGGAGGCAAAGGCTGCAGTGAGCTGAGATCGTGCCACTGCACTCCAGCCTGGACGACAGAGTGAGACTTCATCTTAAAAAAAAAAAAACATAAACAAAAAAAACCCCCGAAACTGAGTAACTTACAAAGAAAAGAGGTTTAATTGACTCACAGTTCTGCAGGCTGTACAGGAAACATGGCTGGGGAGGCCTCAGGAAACTTAACAGTCGTGGTGGTAGGCGAAGGAGAAGCAGGCACATCTTACATGGCCAGAGCTGGAGGAAGAGAGAGAAGGGGAGGTGCTATACACTTTTAAACAACCAGATCTTGTGAGAACTCACTCACTATCACAAAAACAACAAGGGGGGAAATCTGCCCCTATGATCCAATCACGTCCCACCAGGCCCCTCCTCCAACACTGAGGATTACAATTCAACATGAGATTTGGGTGGGGTCATAAGTCCAAACCATATTATAGCGGCTCTTAGGTTTCACAGGATGGGTGGAAAGGTGATGAGAAAGAAGAGGATGGGAGAAAACAAAATAGCCTTTGAAGTGTTATCATCCCTTTTTATGGTTGCAGAAGCTGAAATTTCAGTAACTTGCCCAAAACTATAAAGCTATTAGGCAGCAGAGCCTAGCAGTTGTCCCCAGTCTTTTTGGCACCAGGGACTGGCTTCATGGAAAACAATTTTCACAGTAGGGTTCACACTTCTATGAGAATCTAATGCCGCTGCTGATCTCACTGGAGGTGGAGCTCAGGCCTTAATGCTTTCTGGCCTGCTGCTCACCTCCTGCTGTGCAACCCAGTTCCTAATAGGCCATGGACCAGTACCAGTTCGCATCCTGGGGGTTAGGGACCTCTAGCCTAATAGAGTCTGGTTTGAGTCTGATTCCAGAACCATACCCTTTTCCATTAGGCCAGTCATCCCTTTCCTAGAGGGCCACGTTCACGTTTAAACAAACAGTAAAAGCCTTTAAAAGTATTTTCACATGGTTTGCAGAATCTGACCTGTACTTTAGAAGTTTCTGTTGAAAATTGCATAATTTTAAAATTGAAGTTGTTACTTCCCCCACTTTTTCCTTCAAGGTTATTCTGTCATTGATTAAATCCTTCTGTGACGTGGTTTGCTTGTACGACAAATGATAATAAAGAACAAGTTAATCTTTCCTTTTTTGACTGAATAGAAGCAAACTGAAATTTGGAACTTTTTAGTTACTTTCCCTCCAGTGAAACCATAATAAAAGTTTGCCAAATATTTTTTTTTTTTTCAAATTCTTGATGGCAGCCTATGTGGTACTTTGTGGAGCTTCTCCTATTATAGCTTAAAAAATTACTAAACCTACAAAAGCTGAAAAATTACAAAAGCTAAACTAATTTAGTGTAACACTGAGAGGTAGTAACAGAGTGCATTGTTTCTCAAATTTCAGTGTGCATCAGAATTCAGTGAGAAACTTGTCAAAAATTTATATTCCCAGGTCTCACCCCAAATAATGTATAATTTACTAGAAATACGTATTTATAACAAGGACCCTAGTAACTCTGATGGAGATAATTCATAAATTCCCTTTGCTTTGAGAAGCACTGGTTTATTGGTTAAAAGCCTAGGCTTTGGAGTCTTGTAGAAGTGGGTTAAAAATTGAGCTCTTTTCACTTTTCATCTATGTTACCTTGACCAGTTACCTAACCTCACTAAGCCTCATTTCCTCTTCTGTAAAATGGAGATAATGATATTTATCTGCCTTGTTGTTAGGATTAAATAAAGTAATACTTACAAAGGTGCCTAGTCTGGAGTCCAGTGATGTAGTCACAGCACACTGCAGCCTTGACTTCCTGGGCTCCAGCCGCCTGCCTCCCTCAGCCTCTGGAGTAGCTGGGACTACAGGCATGCACCACCAAGCCCAGGTAATTTTTTAAATTGTTTGTAGAGATGGGGTCTCGCTGTATTGCTCAGGCTGGTCTTGAACTCCTGGCCTAACATAGTCCTTCTGCCTTGGCCTCTCGAAGCCCTGGGATTACAGGCATGAGCCACCATGCCTGGGCTTGAGACTTATGCAGTATTGAAAAATACTAGACCCATAGTACTAATTCAGTAAAGGTTTCTGTTGTTATTGCTAGTCTTCAAAGACGTGAAATTTGAATAAATTAAATTCAATTTCTTCAGCTTGTCATTACTAAAGATTACTTTTTAAAGCACCCACAGCTCCTTTAGACCCAGCTTATACTAGCAAGCTAATTACTTAGTATCAGCTAGAAAGCAAATATGCTTAGTTATTTCCTTATTCAAGGCAAACGGATTTTAAGTTAGTGCCGTCTCTTAATTATATTATTATGCAGTGCTTGCATAGTACAAACTACTTCTGACCGTATTACAGTATTAAAGTTTGTCTAGTCAAGATTGGAATATTGTCTTTTTATTGTACAACCCTTTCCCTCACTTCCATCTAGGTTTATTGTTGTTTTGAGACAGTCTCACTCTGTCACCCAGGCTGGAGTGCAGTGGTGCGATCTCAGCTCACTACAGCCCCGATCTCCTGGGTTCAAGTGATTCTCATGCCTCAGCCTCCCAAGTAGCTAGGACTATAGGTGTGCGCCACCACGCCCGGATGATTTTTTGTATTTTTAATAGAGACAGGGTTTCACCATATTGGCCAGGCTGGTCTCAAATTCCTGGCCTCAAGTGATTCACCTGCTTTGGCCTCCCAAAGTGCTGCGAGTACAGTGAGCCATTGTGCCAGGCCCCATCTAGGTTTATAGATGTATGTCTGGGGATTGCCTTTTATTTTTCATTTCTTAAAAATATTTATAAAAGAACTCATTCTTATAGATTTCTTTAGAAAATTTCCCTATTCTTCCCCTAAATAAAGCAGTCTGGTATTTCTTTTGTGACTCAAAGGCAAGCATGAATCTGGAAATGCAGCATAAAGTACAAAGTCATGGCACCATGTGAAACTAGAAAGCTGAGTTTATTTTCAGTAATGGACTTTATAGTAGGACATAATGGAGGTAGAAAATATAGAGAAGGACTTCTGAAATAATTGAAAAACCCAAGAATTTCTATATGAAGCTAATCTGAATTATCAGGTTTTTTTTTTTTTTTTTTTTTTTTTTTTTTTTTTTTTTT
>NC_045443.1:86907065-86927604 GCF_002776525.5 Piliocolobus tephrosceles | reverse complement strand
TTTTGAGACAGAGTCTCACTTTGTTGCCCAGGCTGGAGTACAGTGGCACAATCTCAGCTCATTGCAACCTCTGCCTCCCGGGTTCAAGCGATTCCCCCGCCTCAGCCTCCTGAGTAGCTGGGATTACAGACGTGCAGCACAGTGCCTGGCTAACTTTTTTGCATTTTTAGTAGAGATGGGGTTTCACCATGTTGTCCAGGCTGGTCTCGAACTCCTGACCTCAGGTGATCCACCCGCCTCAGCCTCCCAAAGTGTTGGGATTACAGGCGTGAGCCATTGCACCTGGCCAATCAGGATTATTCTGAATATGGAATGAAAAGGCCTGAGAGGGAATATATTTCAAATGTACAAAGTTATCTAAAATATGTACTATTTGGCCAGGCATGGTGGCTCACGCCTGTATCCCAGCACTTTGGGGGGGCCGAGGTAGGCGGATCACCTGAGGCCAGAAGTTCAAGACCAGCCTGGCCAACATCGTGAA
This sequence comes from Piliocolobus tephrosceles, assembly GCF_002776525.5. Classification (NCBI taxonomy): domain Eukaryota; kingdom Metazoa; phylum Chordata; class Mammalia; order Primates; family Cercopithecidae; genus Piliocolobus; species Piliocolobus tephrosceles. Next base: position 86,927,123 of record NC_045443.1, on the reverse strand, counting down.
ACCCTGTCTCTACTAAATACAAAAAAAAAATTTAGCCAGTGTGATGGTGCGTGCCTGTAGTCCCAGCTACTTGAGAGGCTGAGGCAGGAGAATTGCTCGAACCTAGGAGGCAAAGCCTGCAGTGAGCCGAGATTCTGCCACTGTACTCCAGCCTGGGCGACAGAATGAGACTCCATATCAATAAAAAAAAGAATAAAAACATATTTCTGCCTCCAGCGACGAAAGTAATTGGTAGCTGAAAATATCAGTAGCAAAAACCGCAATCTTGCACCAACCTAGTAATTGTAAAACTGGACAAAATATATGTGAGTTAGCTGTTTTCAGGCATTGACCTATAGAGAGTGCAAAAACTATGATCTTTACAAGAAAGAAAATATGCAAGGTGATGATCTCCTTGACTGTCTTCCTGGGAGCATTTTTCCTGCTGCACAGCAGAGAGGTAGAGCAGCCTCAGAGTAACAGTCTGACTGAGCTCAGGATGTGCAGAGTGGGAAACTGTGAGACTACCAGGGATCTCTCACTGCTGAACTGAGAGCTGAATGATGATACTAATGAACATGCAGGGCTGGATGTCTAGGTCTCTAGCTTTAACAAAGAGGAAGTCTCTCTGAGCACTTCAGACACTGAGTTGAGACACCAGAAAGGCCAGGTCTTTAGGAATCAGGACCACATGTGAAAGTAAGGGCCACGCCCTAGGACTTATTTCCAAGCTCAAGTAGAACCATGCTACCAAAGAGCAAAAGGAAGTGTGCAAGACCAAAAAGGAGCCACCTACAATTTAATTGCCTACCAGTTAAAAAAAAACAAAACAGGCTGTGTGTGGTGGCTCACACTTGTAAATCCAGCATTTTGAGGGGCCAAGGCAGGCAGATCACTTGAGGCCAGGAGTTCGAGACCAGCCTGGACAACATGCTGAAACCCTGTCTCTACTAAAAATACAAAAAAATTTAGCTGACTGTGGTGGTGCACACTTGTAATCCCAGCTACTTGGGAGGCTGAGGCACAAGAATTGCTTGAACCCAGGGGACAGAGGTTGTAGTGAGCCGCGATTGCACCACCGTACTCCAGCCTGGGCAACAGAGCGAGACTCTGTCTCAAAAAAACCAAAACTAGCATGTTGTCCAGGCTGGTTACTCTAGTTAGTGGGATTGCTTTTGTAGTGATGTGGTTTCACGATTCTGAAACTACTGTTTGTATTTTAGGATTGAGCAAAGATATATTGAGCATGGGAGCCAGGTTTCTTATTGTGGGAAAAGAGAGTCACAAATATGGAAAAAGGGAGAGCAAGAATGTGTTCTGTGATGTTAGATTAAAACTCATGGTTTTAATATCTATATCAATCGACATACCTACATATAGATAGATAATAGCTCTCTATTTATAGCTAATTTCTTAGTTCTGCCTGTTGTGATTTCAGTCTTATTCCTCAACTCTGTTCACTGACACACCAATAGCAATGAGCAAACATTGTGCCCAGATACTGGTTTCTAAATACCATTATCCATTAGAATAAATCAGAGCTTTTTGGGGAGGAAAGAAAAGGCCCATTTCAGGGCTGGAGCAGGAGAAGTACGTCTTAGAACATCTTGTAATTCTAGAAAATAAGGGAGTATTTGAAGAATGGAAATATATCAAAAGGACGCAGAGGCCAGCTTTTAAAGGGAATTTCATTTGCCAAATCTGGAACAATTTGAGAGTCAAAATAAATGACAGTTATGGATTATAACCTGTTGAATTAAATAATCTATACGTTCACACTGATAAAAATAAGTAAATGAGTAAACATATAAATGGAGGAAAATGGATGGTTCTTCCTTACAACAGTAAATACATTTTTAAAATATTAATTCATTAACTTACTAATTAAACGTTAATTAAGTAGTAAATCATAGAATCATGGGTTAGAAAATTATGAAAGGATGCTAGAGTTAGTGTGTGACAGTTTGGTGAGGAAGACAACATTTATATAGTCTTATCTCTCCATGTATTAGTCTGTTCACACACTTCTATAAAGAACTGCCTAAGACTGGGTAATTTATAAAAGAGAAAGGTTTTATTGACACACAGTTCCACATGGCTGGGTAGGCCTCAGGAAATTTACAATAATGGCCTAAGGGGAAACAAACACAGGCCTCAGGAAATTTACAATCATGGCCTAAGGGGAAACAAACACTTCTATCTTCGCATGTCGGTCTTCACATGGCAGCGGGAGAGAGAAGTGCAGAGCAAAGGTGGGGAAACTCCTTATAAAACCATCAGATCTGTGAGAAATCACTCACTATCATGAGAACCACCCCCATGATCTAATCACCTCCCACGAGGTCCCTCCCCCAACACACGGGGATTATAATTCGAATTACAATTCAAGGCGAGATTTTCGGTGGGGACACAGCCAAACCATATTATGCCACAAGTTACTTACTAATTCCAAAGGGAAAAATAGTAGCTTTACATGGTAGAGGTAGGATCACCTAAACCAAGCAATCAAAGTTAACATCAACACTATTAGGACAAGGAGACATCATGTGCACCCTAATATGATGCACTGCTAAGGGCACAACATAACTTTTGTGATATTCTTGTCAAAATTGTATCTTTAATAAAATTAATAAGCATGCTACCAAAATAACAGGCTTATAGTCTTCAAGAATATAAAGGTCAATAAAGACAAAGAGCAACCTAAGAACTCTCTAATTTTTCTGTAAGATTAAAATTGTCAAAATAAAAATTTACCAAAAATAAGAGGGAAAAAGGAATGAGGCAGCTCTAGGTATTAACGAAACACTATCTCCAGCATATATCATGCTAAGTAGACTGAGGAGGCAGGATAGAGAGGTAAAATGCAGAAAGCGTATAATATACTACCATTTGTATAAAAAGCGTATGAGAATAGACACACACATTTGAATAAGCACAAAGGATTCCCAAGAAATTAGTAATGCTGGTTGCCTCTAGAAGGAGAACCAGGTTGTCAAGGACTAGAAGGAGATTTCATTAAATGACATTTTGTAATGTTGGAATTCTGTAATATTGGAATTCTGTATCAGGTACAAATATTACCAACTGAAAAGATAAGTAAGATAGTTTGTAAGAAACAAAAAACTGGAGACAGTAACATTTATTTTCAGAAAATAGTGTTCCAGACAGAGCCTCTAAGTAACTGCAGCTGATTTTGGTCAAATCAGTGAGTGAGAAAGCTTGGGTTGACTCAAGGAAGTTATTGATACTTAAGGTGACACAAAAACGGGTGACCGTTTGAGCATTGTGTGATAGACACAGAGCAAACATGTTTTCCATTTGTTATTCTTTGTTGTCACCTCCAGAGACAAAGCACTGACCTAGGTAAGCATGGGCTTTGTTCTTCTGCCAACAGAGATTTCTTGAAACAATGGATTATTGTTATAGATTATAAATAGTTTATTTTAAATTGGTAGATTACTAGTTAATGTTTTCCATTAATTTCCTCCCGTTTGACATTTTATCTCAGAATAGACCCGTTGAAGATGAATGGTACAAGCTTTGACATTTTAAATTATGTGGTAATGTTTATATAGGGTGTGGTTTAATGGAAATGTATGAAAGCAAATTCCACGTTGACACAGTACAACACTGACATCAATAACCAAATACATTTTATTATCATGGTATTAGGGTTTGGTAGGACAATTCTTTCCTAAGAAAGAAGGTTAAGGAAGTAAAGAGGGAAATTCAGTGTTGGTTTTCATAGTTTTTTTTTTTTTTTTTTTTTTTTTAATTTTTTTGAGACAGAGCCTTGCTCTGTCTGGAGCAGGCTGGAGTGCAGTGGTGCAATCATGTCTCAGTACAGCCTCTGTCTCCTGCCTCCATCTCAGCCTTCCCCACCCCCACAGAGTAGCTGGGAATACAGGTGCAGGTCACCACGCCCAGCTAATTTTTTTTGTATTTTTTGTAGAGACAGGGTTTCGAGACGTTGCCCAGCTGGTCTCAAACTTCCAGGCTGAAGTGATCTGCAGCCTTGGGGGTCATATATATTATATGATATATATAAACTCCCTCCTATTTTCTTCTGAGTCCATGCTTTCTGGCTTTGATCCCACTTTCTTGGAGAAGAAAACACATGCACTAATTCTGATGTTAGGAATATTCTAAGCATATATCTTCAATATTATTATTCATCCAGGACCAAAGTAAGCCCTGATGCAGGAAATGATTGAGTTTCACAGCTTTTTGAGCCCCTACTTGGCCCAGGAAGCCCAACTGGGACATCCTCTCACTTGGGCCCAGGGCCAGCTTTGTGGGCATACCTCCTACACAGTTGCACAGGGCTCCATGCTTAGTTTAATGCTATGCTATCATCGTCCTGCAATTCTTAATTATTTTCCTATAAGAGCCTCACGTTTACATTTTGCACTAGGCCCTGCAAATTATGTAGCAGGTCCTGATCAGGACTGATTTTACTAAACCTCATTTGACACACTTGTCACCCTCTTGGAATGCTCCTTCTCTTCCTGGACACCACAATGTCCTTGTCCTTTCCTATTTTGTTTGTGGTGCCTTCCTTTGCTCTTCCTTATCTGAATGTTAAGCGTCCTCAACCTTTTCTTTATCTGTACTGATTTCCTCAGTGATCCCATCCAGTTTACAGCCTTCGGTACTTTCTCTAAGCTACTACTGAGAAAATTTTAGCAATAGTAGCTACATTTGAGTATTTTTCATGTGGCAGGCATAAATTGCAAGTACTATTTCCTTTAGTATTTTCAACACCTCGTTTTGCAAATGAAGTGTCCTGGGCACAGAGAGGTTGAGTAACTTGCCCAAGGGCACACAGCAGTAAGTGACAGCATGGATTTGAGCACAGTGAGTCTAATTTTACAGGGTATTCTTTTAACCACCACACTGTATAGTCAGAACCTCTCCCTGGGCTCCAGGGGGTATATCCATCTTCCTACTTGACATTTTCACTTGTATGTCTAATTGGCATCTCAAATTTACTATGTTCACCCCATCCTGTATCACTTCAGATCGTCCTTTCTGGTCTTTCCCATCTCATTAAATGGCACTAAAACTCACTTGGGTGCCCAGGCCAAAATTCTAGCATCTTCTCTTTATCTCACATCTAGTCATTAGCATGCCTCATAGACTCTACAGTGTATCTTGATTTTGACTCTTTCTCCTCCTTCCAAGGCCCCCAGCCTAGTCCAGACCACTGCTTTCTCCTAACTGGATGATTGCAGTACCCTCCTAATAGATCTGTCCTTTGCCCCTTGTGCCTTCTCCATACAACAGCTAGAGTGATGTTTTCTGCTTTTTCCTAAACGTTTTATTGAAGCATTGATATGTTCCAAAAATTGCAGAAATAATGTAACTGTACGGCTTGATGAATCTTTAGAATGTGACCTGCTTATTTAACCAAAACCCAGAGTGAGAAACATAACATTACCAATATCTCCAGAAGTCCCCTCTTATATTCCCCTCCCGCCACTATCCTCCCTCCCTGCCATCCACATAATCACTATGTTTGCTTCTAACTTCATAGGTTAATTTTGCTTCTTCTTAAACTTCATATAAGTAAAATTTAACACAGTAGGTATACAATGTGAATGTATTGCAATTTATTTTACTTGGATTCATTCCAAGTAAATTTTTTTTTACTTGGATTTATTTTATTTGGATTTATTTTACTTGGATTCATTTTACTTGGATTCATTTTACTTGGAGAGTTGGGCTTCTGGCTTTGATCTATTGTGAATAGTATTGCCACAAACATTGTACATGTCTTTTGCTAACCATACATAAGAATTTCTGTAGATATATTTCTAGGAGTGGAATTGCTGAATTGAATACTAAGTATATATTCAGCTTCAACAGATATTTCAAAATAGATTTTCAAAGTGGTTATAACCATTAATAGTATATGAGCATTCCAGTTACTCTACATCCTCACCAAGATTTGGTGTTATTTATCTTTTTCATTGTAATCATTCTGATGAGTGTGCATGGATATCTCATTATGGTTTTAATTTACGTTTTCCTGATGACTAATGGAATTGAGAACCTTTTTATATGTTTATTGGCCATATGGGTATCTTCTTTTGCAAAGTGCTTGTTTAAGTCCTTTGCCTATTTGTTGTTGTTGTTGTTGTTGTTGGGTAGTGTACTTTTTTCTTATTGATTTGTAGCATTCTTTTTATATTTTATTTTATTTGTAGAGATGGAGTCTCATTATGTTGCCCAGGTTGGTCTCAAACTCCTGGCCTCAAGCGATCCTCTCACCTTGGCCTATCAAATTGCTGGGATTACAGGCGTGAGTCACTGTACCTGGCTGATTTGTAGCATTCTTTATAGATTCTGTATATACATACTTTGTTATGTGTTGGATATATGTGTTGTAAATATCTTCTTTGCCACTCGGTGGCTTGTTTTCCTGCTTGGTTAGTGGTACCTCTCAGTGAACAAAACTTCTTAATTTTTGTACAGTACAAATTATCGTTCTTTTCCTCTATACTTATTAACTTTAATGTCTTTTTAAAGCAGTCTTTGCCTACCCCAAGGTCATGAAGATATTCTGTGTTCTCTTCTAAAAGCTTATTGTTTTACGTACCACATTTAAATCTATGTTCTACGTGGAATTAACTTTTGTATGTGGTATAAAGTGTAGGAGTTAAGGTTAATTTTCTTCCTTATGGATATCCAGTTGACTCACTACAATTGTTTTATTTTTTATTTCTTTTTTAATGTATTACCCTCCTTTGAGAACACAATTTAAAAAAAAATCCTTTCCTTATTGTCAAAGTGACAGTGTTCTTAAACCAGATCATGAGATTCCCCCTGCTCAAAATCTAGAGTAGTTTCCCATCGCAGGTTTTTTTTTTTTCTTTTAATAATTGTAGCTTTTATTTTAGATTCAGAGAGTACATGTGCAGGTTTGTTACATGGGTTTACTGCTTGATCCCATCACCCAGGTAGTGAGTATTGTTCTCAATAGTTTTTCAAACCTTTCCCCGCTCCTTTCCTCCCTCTTCTAGTAGTCCCCAGTGGCTATTGTTGCCATCTTTATGTCCAGGTATCTAATGTTCAGTTCTCACTTATAAGTGAGAACATATGGTATTTGGTTTTCTGTTCCCGTATTAATTCACTTAGGATAATGGCACATTGCACTTTAGAAGAAGAAGAAGACACACCTCCCACCATGGCTTTTCCTCCTCCATCTGCCCCCTTTTCGGTTTCCCTCCCTCTGGTCTCTTCTCTCGCATCTACTGGGGAAACACTGACCTCCTTGCCATTCTTCATTCTTCCAGGTGCTTTTGCACAGGGATTCCTGTGCTCAGAGTACTCTTTCTCCATGTCTCAGCTAGGATCACTCCCCATTTCACTCACCTCTCTGCTCAAATGTCCTTTCCTCAGAATGGACCACCCAATCACCCCACCTACCATTAATGAATAAATAATATGTAAAAGTCCTCTGTATCTGTGTATTATTAATGCTATCTTCCCTACTATGTGATTCTTTGAGAGAAGGGATTGTATCTTATTTGCTTTTGTATATCTCGTTTGCAGCATGATACACAGAACTCAAATAGTGTCCTGAGTTTATTACATATGATAACTCATTGTTTTCCTTGCTTTGTCTACATTAGCCTTGGATAATTCCGACTCTGCTATAAATCTTTAGTAATGTGGATAAGCTCTGGTGGAATATTAACTTTTTGTACTTTTTTAAAAAGGGGATGCTAAGCAATATTGTAGCTGAACTCACTTTAACTGTTTTACATGGAAATAATGCATAGGCTGAGCCCAAATGAACTTTTTATGTTGGCAAAAGAACATAGGTTTCAGTGACTTTATGTAGCCAGGCCCTGTTTTCTCTAACAGTGATACTAATTGTGTTCAAGTTTATAACATTACATTTTTTTCTAAGCACTCTACAATCCAGATTTAGTGATTCTCATTGACCTACGCCCTATTATTGGGGCTATTCTAGGGCTACATGCATAAAATAAAATTAGTTTATTAGGCAAGGGTTAGATCTACCTTTCATTTGTTTATTTGTTCATTCTTTGTCAAGGCAATTATTTCCATCATTGATTGCATTTGTTTTCCTTTTTGTAAATCTGTAAGCTATTGTCTGACACACATGATTCTTTTATTAATTCTTTTATTAATCATCAAATGCCATTAAATTATAGAGCAGAAAGAGACTAATAAGATCATCTTATCCAGCTATAGAAGTATTACTGGATCAGTTGATAAATATAGTTGGTATATTAAAATATTGCATCTTTAATAATCAGCTTCATGAAGCTGATAACTGTGCTGTGAGTGTGTTAAGAGACTATGCTAAATCTTAGGAAAAACACAATGAAGTATTTAGGAATAGGTTCAGGAAAAAATAATATGTATATGTTTGTGTGTGTGGGTTTATGTGTGTTCATGTACAAGGAAAAACAAATACAGAGCAAATTATAAACCAAATGAAGCAAAACATTAACAAGTAGATTTGGGTAAAAGGCATATCAGTGTTATTTGCACTGTTCTTGTAACTTTTCTCTAAGTGTGAAATTATTTCCACATAAACAGTTTGAAAAATTATCTCATCCATCCCTCTCAGGAAAAACATTCAGTCCTCATGACATCATGACACAGAGGTTAACTAGCTTTCCATTACCCAGAGTTAGAAACAAAACTGACTGTTAGTCCTGTGTACCTCTGTTATACTATGCTGCGGCCTTCTGGTAAATAAAGTTACTGAGCACTAATCAAATACGGGGGCCAGTCATCCTGCTGTGTGCTTACATAGGACACAGCCAAGCTTGCATATTAGTGATGTAGTTTTGAGTACCTTTAAAAAGTAATTTGGCTATTACCTGGTCAGCCTCACAACCTCCAGCCCCTCTATTACCTGGAAGCCTTGTTATTAGATACGCTGCCCATTGTAATGAGACACACCTATGTTTGCATTTTAACAAACAGTGGTTTTGTTCTTCTATTTCTTGATAGCTACTGCTTCTTGGGACACCTTTCTCATGCTATGGAATTTCAAGCCACATGCTAGAGCTTACAGATATGTGGGTCACAAGGATGTTGTAACCAGCGTGCAGTTTTCTCCACATGGAAACTTATTGGCATCTGCCTCACGAGACAGAACCGTGAGACTCTGGATTCCTGATAAGTAAGAGAAACAAAGAAACACTTGATATCCTTTGGATTTGGAAATGTGAAAGAAAGCTGAGCCCGGCTGCTGCTCATGCACTGCTGCCCGCACTATTAGTCTCAGTCACATACAAGGCATGCTGCCCTTGTGGTAAAGTCAAACTAATCCATACAATTTTTTCCTCAAAATTACGTCTTCTTTTTGAAAACTGTTTCCTACCATGGAAATATGCTTAATATATCTTAAGTTTTGTTGAGGGAGTAGTGGTAGCTATCAATCCCTTTGTAGATCTGAGGTAAGCTTTAGACTGTCTCCTCAGAATGATACACATCAGTTTGTATAACCAAAAATTCAGTTTATTAACTTCTTAATTCCCATTCATGGATCCTTCAAGGGCCCTTGGATTCCTATTGAAAACCCTGTGCCTTTGATTTGATTTGTATCACTCATTATCAGGGTACAGAATTTTCTTGTTAAATTTCTGACAAAAGTATAAATCATTGCATTTGTGTAAGGCAATATCCAGTATAACAAATCTCTGTAAGAGAGACTTTTCAAACCCTAACTAATGGCCCATTTATTCTAAGTAATTATTGAGCCATGATTTTTTAAAATGGTTTTAAACTTTAAAGTATGTAAATTTTCAAACATACATGAAAATAGAATGAATAGCACGACTCCGCCGCCTCATACTCCCATCAATCAGCTTCAACAGTTGTCAGGATTCTGCCCATCTTGTTTCATCTACACCTCCCCTCACTTTTTCCCCTGGGGTATTTTTAGAACAAATCCTACATATCATATCATTTCCCCCCATAAATACTTCAGAGCAGAGGTCCCCAACCCTTGGGCCACCGACCAGTACCAGTCCATGGCCTGTTAGGAGCCAAGCCAGAGCTCTGCCCTCTGTCGGATCAGCGGTGGCATTAGATTCTCACAGGAGCACAAACCCTATTGTGAACTGTGTATGTGAGGGATCTAGGTTGCACGCTCCATATGAGAATCTCATGCCTGATGATCTGTCAGTGTCTCCCATCACCCCAGATGGGACCATCTAGTTGCAGGAAAACAAGCTCAGGGCTCCCATTGATTCTACATTATGGTGAGTATGTAATAATAGAAATAGGGCTGGGTGTGGTGGTTCACACCTGTAATGCCAGCATTTTGGGAGGCTGAGGCAGGTGGATCACCTGAGGTCAGAAATTTGAGACCAGCCTGGCCAACATGGTGAAACCCTGTCTCTACTAAAAATACAAAATTAGCCAGGCATGGTGGCACGCACCTGTAATCCCAGCTACTCGGGAGACTGAGGCAGGAGAATTGCTTGAACCCGGGATGTAGAGGTTGCAGTGAGCCGAGATTGTGCCATTGCATTCCATCCTGGGCAGAAAAGAACAAAACTCCTTCTCAATAATAATAATGATAATAATAGAAATAAAGTAACACAATAAATGTAATCCATTTGAATCTCCCAAAATCATCCATCCTTCTCCCTGACTCCCTGGTCCCATGGGAAAATGGTCTTCCATGGAACTGGTCTCTGGTGCCAAAAAGGTTGGGGACCACTGCTTCAGAAGATAAGAATTTGAGCATTTCCTTGACCCTGTTGTGGCAGGATTTGACTTGTAGTCTATGACTAAACAGGCCCAGGTACTCCCAAATGAAGGAAAGCTCATGGGCATTCCCATGCCAGTGGGTGCTTTTTTCTGCCACCACCCAAGGGGAACTCTATGCTGAGAAATCTGAATATTATTCCAATGGTAGTGAAAACTATTGAAGAGAAGTGACGTGTTATATAGCAGGGAATTTTAAGAGAGAAGGAACTGGTTTGGGGTCCAAGAGGAGAAGCATGTTCTAAAACCCTTAACTTTGGGAATTTAGAACTAGCTTTTTTACTATCTTCAGCACAGCATCACTTCAGTCTCCCATTACTAATTCAAAGAAATCTCAGTGAACAAACTGTATAAGGGTAGATGAGCTAAAAGCTCACTGAATCATTAATTTGTCATAGCTCATCTAAATACAATGATTAGGCTTGTGTAGGTGTCCCTAGTTTCTCTTTCTAAATCATGTCATGGTAGGAACAGAGCAATGATGATGGATCGTGGCAACGGGAAGGAAGATGATGTGTCAGTTTTCTGTTGCTGTAAGACAGTCGCAAAACCTTAGTACCTTACTGTAGAAACAACGATTTGTCACAATTTTGTGGGTTGTCTGGATGGTTCTTTTGCTTATATGGTACAGGCTGAGATTACTCATGCAGCTTCATAGAAGCAGATGGGTAGATGGGTTCCATTCCTCATTCATATGCCTGGGGCCTTGGTGCGGGCTGGTGGCAATGGCATCTTGGTTCTCCATGTGCCCTCTCTCCAGCAGGATAGCCTGTAGTTTTCTCACAGCATGACAGCTGGGTTCCAGGAGAATCAAAGCAGAAGCTGCTAGACCAATTAAGAACTAAGCCTGAAACTTGCAGTGTCACTTCTACCACGTTCTGTTGCTCAAAGTAAAGTCACAACACCAGCCCAAAGGGAGGGGAAATAAACAGACTCCACCTCCTTTGAAGCAGAGAGACATGCATGTACAGGGATGAGATGAGTCACAACACCTCCCCTCAAAAGTCACACGTCCCCTCAAAGGGAGGGGAAATAAACAGACTCCACCTCCTGTGAAGCAGAGAGACATGCATGTACAGGGATGAGATGAGTATTGGCAACCATATTTGCAGATACACACCACCGCTGGTGACCAGAGGCTAAGAAAGAATAGGGAGAGGCTGGGGGCATGGCTCGCACCTGTAATGTCAGCACTTTGGGAGGCTGAGGCAGGAGGATCACTTGAGGCCAAGAGTTCAAGACCGGCCTGAGCAATATAGCGAGACCCTGTCTCTATAAAAAATTAAAAATAAAAAAATTATCTGGGCATGGTGATGCCCACCTACAGTTCTAGCTCCTCAGGAGGCTGAGGAGGGATGATCTCTTGAGCGCAGGAGTTTGAGCTGCAGCGAGTAGTGATCGCACCACTGTATTCTAGCATGTATGATAGAAAGAGAATACGTCTCAAAAAAATGAATAAATAAGAAAAGAATAGGTAGGAGCAAGCCTGAAAGCAAGTCTGGCCCAGAGTTCGTCACAGTGGGCAGTCAAGAGAATTTAGTTGAAAGGGCAAGTAAATACGTAGGAGGCAGAGAGCCTATATTAAGTCAAGATGAGGAACTGGAAACCAGTTAGGCACCAGCACGATAAACACAAGGCACTCCTATCTTGGTTTCTTCTGTGTTTCCTGTTGAGACTGGATCCGGTGCTTGGTTTAGCCTATGCCTGAGAGGAAAGCCTTTTAGAAAGGAGACAAACAACAGCCTGCTGGAGTGCGGAGTGCAGAACTAAAAATCAGGGCAGATTTTGATGATACTGACAGTCCATCTCAGCTTCCTGGTCATTGCAGATGCCTTTTCTTTTCTTTGTTTTCGCTAGGCATTATACTTGGATTCAGGCTAAACTATACTCCTGATTTCCACTCATGAAATTTACCCTTGAAACTTCACTGAGCTAATCCCTGCATGCTCCCTTCTAATTTTTGTTTAATATGTATTTCAGTTTTTCCTGAGTAATATCACAAGTCAGGTGATGGAAATTTATGATAAAGTCACGTTTGCTCCCTACAGACCACTGGAAGGGTAAGCCAGGTTGGATCTAGGAGCCTTTGTTGACTGTTCCAAGTGGAATTCAACATGTATTGAATTCCTTTTATGTGCTTGACATGTTGCTAGGTGCTGGTCTTAGAGAGATGAATAAATCATCATTTCTGTTCTCCAAAAATATACTGCATAAGAGGAGACAAATCGTTCTTTAAAAAGTCACTGTATAATGTAGTAAGCAAAATTGTAGCAAATACAGAGCCATTAAGCCTGTCTGGCTTGGCCAGGGGCGTCTGGGGATGGGGGAAGTCCTGAGAAAGCAGAAAGTCCATCCTGAGAAAGCAGTAAGTGCAAAGGCAGGGGTGTGTTTGAAGTGCTGTGACTGTTCCAAGTACAAAGTTCAGCGTGAGTGGCAGGATGCCTCACCAACGCACTTGGGCATTGTGCTTTCTTTTGGAGAAGAGCCAGTGACACATTTACACTGGGATTTACATGCTTGGAGTTACGCTCTTAGCAAGGTAATAAGCACAATGTGTAGGTGACTGGCAGGGGACAAAAGATTAGAGCAGAGAGACCAGTTAAGAGGCTTTTGCAATAACCTAGGTGAAGGATGTTAAGGATATATCTACCTTAAGGCAAGCAGAGCCAACACAGAAGAGGAGGATTCAGAAGATATTTAGGAAGTGAGGATGATATGGTTTGCTAACTTACTGGATGTGGGAGAGGATGCGGGAAGAGTTGAGTGTGACTTCCAGGTTTCTGGCTTGGACACAGGCGGATGTCACTCTGACCAGCCAAGGTAGCAAAATACAGGACGAGGTGCAGGTGTATGGGAGATCAGTGTGAACATTTGAACATCTGAACACATATATTGTGGCCGTCTAAATTCTGTTGCCTGATTGTGGCTGTCTAAATTCTGTTGCCTGACGTTTTTCAAGCACTTAGGACAATTTTCCCCATAGGGTATCTTGAGTATCAATATGATTTTCTAAATGGGAAAATTACTAAGTCCTAGATACAATGTAAGGTGAAAATGCCTTGGGAACTTGGGAACACTGACACAAAGTAGCATTTACCACATATCACCTTGTAACTCCAACACTATCTAGCCTGCTTTCATTTTAAGATTTTCTGCTTCTCAAATGCCTCACATTATTTTCTCCATCTTTTCTTCTATTCTTTTCTGCCCTTCAGTTCTCAACACCTGAAATTTCATGGAAATTTCAGTGTTGATGAAGGGTACAGTACAACACAGCCCTTTCATACTTTTGTTAGGTTTTACAAGAGTTAAACCGTTTTATTTAAACTATTTTGTATGTTTCAAAGTCTGTATTGTGATTATTAACTATAATTAAATTAAATGAGTTATAAATATTAAACTGTTTATTTCTAGGAGAGGAAAATTCTCAGAATTTAAAGCTCATACAGCTCCAGTTCGAAGTGTAGACTTTTCAGCTGATGGCCAGTTTCTAGCTACAGCTTCTGAAGATAAATCCATAAAAGTATGGAGCATGTATCGCCAGCGCTTCCTGTATTCTTTGTATCGACATACACACTGGGTACGCTGTGCCAAGTAAGTGCAAAAAATTTCATATTAAGATTTCCACATATATTTTCTGCTTCATGTTTGCCCCCAACTTCCAGAAAAAGGGTTTGAGGACATATTCATTCATTCATTCAACAGATATTTCTTGTGTGACTGCTATGTGCAGAACAATAGTAAACAAAATAGTGAGATGTGGTTGGATTTTAGATAAAGTTGGAAGTTACAACTGGCAGTACAAGCTGTCACATCAGATTTGACACAGCGAAGTCAGGAAGAACTCCAGAGTCTTTGGCAGCAGTCTGTTGGAAGGTGAATGCTATTGTAGGTGTTGTTACCTGTTGGCCAACAGCTGTGGATCTTCCTATTCATAGGACATATGCTAAAGTACTGACAGTGCAGATTGCATTTCCCCATCAGAACTCTCTGGGGGCCGGGCGCTGTGGCTCACGCTTATAATCCCAGCACTTTGTGAGGCCGACGCAGGCGGATCACTTGAGGTCAGGAGTTTGAGACCAGCCTGGCCAACATGGCAAAGCCCTGTTTTTACTAAAAATACAAAAATTAGCTGGGCGTGGTGGCGCATGCCTGTAGTCCCAGTTACGTGGGAAACAGAGGCAGAAGAACCACTTGAATCCAGGAGGCAGAGGCTGCAGTGAGCTGAGATCTTACCACTGCACTCCATCTAGCCTGGGCGACAGAGTGAGATTCCATCTCAAAAAAAAAAAAAAAAAAAAAACTACCTGGGCTACCTGGGCGGGAAGGGTTGTTTTATTTTCCCTGTTTTGCAGATAAGGAAAGTGAGTTTCAGAGAGGTAAAGTTAGACTCACCTAGTTGGAAGTGACAGAAGCCTAAGTCAGTTTTTTTCTCCCTGCCAAGTGGTTAAAGTAGCTGGTGTGTTTGGAGTGGGGAGGGGACAGACTAGAACCAGGAACTCTAGTACTGTTAGACCTCTCTGTGTCTTATCTTGTCTTGGGGCCCCTCTATATGCTGGCTCCATTCTCTCAAATGTCCTGGTGCCCAGGTCCCTGCTAGCTCTAGGCTTCAGTCCTCACAGCCTTGTGACTGACCAGAAAGGAAAGCTTCTTTACTCCCAGCTCCAGTTAGAAGAGTATCAGGTGGTAACTCTGGCCTAGCCTGGGGCCTATGCCCATCCCTTGCCTAGCAGTGAGATGCTGTGGCTGCTGCAGTTTAGGTCAGGGGCCTGGCTGAAACCAGTTACTCTGACCAAGAAGGAGGGGTCATACAAACATACGTTCTAGGCATGCAAATAGGGGACACTTCTCACAGGAAGCGGGTATGGGGTATGGCACAGAGGTGGTCAGCAGGGGAAAACTGTGGCCCCTGTAGCCATCCTGCTTTGTGCCGGCTGTATGAAATAACATACCAGGTGTCCCCAGCCAGGATCTGGTGGAATGGGAGTTTGAGCTTTGCTCTGTCTTGCTTTACAGCCCCTACTCCTCACTATCGTTATGGCCTCTGTGGGACATTATTGCTCAGGAGGTGTTGATTATCACCTATGGCCATGAGCCTAAGAAGAATATAAGCAGATAGGCAGAGGTCACACTTTTAGTCACCAGGTTTCTCTTTTAAAAGTTTCAGACAGTTTTTGACTCTAGACATCTCAGAATTATTTCTTTTCTTTTCTTTTTTTTTTTTTTTGAGACGGAGTCTTGCTCTGTCACCCAGGCTGGAGTGCAGTGGCGGGATCTCGGCTCACTGCAAGCTCTGCCTCCCGGGTTCACGCCAATTCTGCTGTCTCAGCCTCCCCAGCAGCTGGGACTACAGGCGCACGCTGCCACACCCTGCTGATTTTTTTGTATTTTTAGTAGAGACGGGGTTTCACCGTGTTAGCCAGGATGGTCTTGATCTCCTGACCTCGTGATCTACCCACCTCGGCCTCCCAAAATGCTGGGATTACAGGCATGAGCCACCGTGCCTGGTCAGAATTATTTCTATATATGCCATATAGCTGTGTGGCTAAAAACATGGACCCTGGACCTAAATATGTAGGTTAAAATTCCAACCCCACTACTTACCAGCTGTGAGACCTGTGGGGAAGTTACCTAACTTCTCAGTACTTCAGTTTTCTTGCCTGTCATCATAAGATGATGATAGTAAAACCTGCCACATAGATTGTTATGGTATTCAAATGAGTAAATATCTGGATAGCACTTAGAATGGTGCCCCTCACATAGTAGTCAGTATATAATTCTTAGCTCTCATTCTCATCACCATCATTGGACATCTCATTCCTATTAAATTTATAAAGATACTTTATAACTTGAGTTGACAATTTTTTCCCAACTAAGGAGATAACGCACCGTGGCCCCAAGAGGCTGATCATTTGTATTGATTTATAAAGTGATGCTGTGACGAAGAAGAGGAGGCAGAGGGCAGAGGTTCAGGCTCTGTTCTGGGATGGGTCAGGTATAGAGACAGTTAGTTAGCTCCCACTGTGAGCCAGCTCTGGGTACGGTTGGCAAAGGAAGCATATTCTTCACAGGGAACTGCACAATAAGCAAAAACATGACTGTTGAGTTAACTAAGCAAAAGAGAATACCTAAGTTCCACCCTGAATAATAATAATAGCTGTTATTGGCCCTGCGTGGTGGCTCACACCTGTAATCCCAGCACTTTGGGAGACCAAGGCTGGCAGATCACTTGAGGTCAGGAGTTCAAAACCAGCCTGGCCAACGTGGTGAAACCCCGTCTCTACTAAAAATACAAAAATTAGTCGGGCGTGGTGGCAGGTGCCTGTAATCCCAGCTACTCAGGAGGCTGAGGCAGGAGAATCATTTGAACTTGGTAGCAGAGGTTGCAGAGAGCTAAGATCATGCCACTTCACTCCAGCCTGGGTGACAGAGTTAGACTCTATCTCAGAATAATAATAATAATGATAATAATAATAATAATAATAATAGCTGTATAATAATAATAATAGCCATTTTTATCCAGTGCTATGTACTCCTGTTTCCTTCCAAAATGAAGGTGCTTTTTAATAACTCTCATACCAATGTATACATCAGACATTAGAGGGAATCAACAGACCTTGTAACCCTGAGGGTACATATTTGGCATGATGTTTAGCCTGATTCCTGTAGCTGAGGTATTAGTGGAGTGATGGTGGCTGATATAGTTTTCATTTTCTAATAACAAGAAAGAATATTATGAAGTTGTTCATATAAGGGAGAATTTTTTATGGAAGTAAATTATAGGAGATACTTTATTCATTGTCCTTGTAGTGAATCATCTATATATAAGTCTTTTATCAAAGGGTAATCCCAATGTAAGACAATAATTTATGAAAAGTCACCAATAATGTGAAATTTTGGTATTCAAAATATTACTTTAATAAGTATAGTCACTGCCCTGTACCATATAGCTGTATTAAGTATGTAGAGGTGAAAGACACAGTCTCGGCCTCAGGGAGCCGATAGTTCAGTGGGGAAAAGTAGATACTAAATAATTATAAAATGGTATGTCCTGTGGGAAAAAGTGGCACACAAGATGATAAGGGAGTAATAAATGAGTGAGCATTGAACAAGATTTGTGTGAGGAAAATACAAGAAAGCCGTTTCAGGCCCAGAGCTGAGGGGACAGAAGGGGAAGAGGAGGCAGCGGCGTATTTGTCAGTTGCGAAGAGAGAGGGCAAACTGTCTTCAGGAGGGAACCAGGAAGAACAAAGCACTGTGGCCTGCAGGTACGTAGTGTGCTCCAGGAACATTCATTATTCAGCTGTGGTCAGAACACAGGAAGCATATGGGACACAACTATCCAATATTCATATCCCTGCCTGCACCACAGCATCACCCCGGAGCAAGTTAGTTCCCTGCTGTCAGCCTCTGTGGAACTTGAGGGTATGGAGGCTTCTCTCACTGGACTGAGGATGAGAAGTACCAGCTGATGGTGTTTGGGATTGAGGGATGCCGTAAGACTACCTCTCTTCCAGCTGGGTACTAGTTAGGCAGAAACTCTGGAACTGGGGAGGAGCCACTGAAAATGTTCTTCCCCCTTATCAATTCGAGAGAAGAAGGCAATGGTGGAACTCTGCACTTCTGTCTGCCTGGCATCTATTCCCCGTTTTCTGATAGCAGTGCCCAAGCTTGCCCTGAGGAACCAGCCTGCCCCCTCGGTCCCCTCTGTGTCATGTGCAGGAGTGGCCCTATCTCCAGTTCCAGCAGCAGACAATCAGCTCAGGCTCGCTCATGGAAACATAGCATTCCCTCCTGGAGGAGTGAGTCTTGTTGGAACCATGGGCCTCTCCTCTTGGTTGGCGGTGTTTAGGCTTATTTAAGCGTGTGACTGCTGAGGGACACCCTGGGCAAAGAACTGACCTAAAAATAATATTAATTCAGAAGAGAGCAGAGCTGTGAGATGAAGACAGAATGAATTTGTCTAATCACATTAATCACATGGTTTGCTTTCTGGATACAGCCATACCTGAAAGTATTAGAGAGAGAGAGAGAGAGAGAGTGTGTGTGTGTCTGTGAGAGCGAGAGAGAGAAAGAGAGTCTTTAAAAATTCCCTTTTCCTTTTTTATTTTATCCTCAAAAAGATGCTTTTCCATAGGAAGTGATACTGGAGCAGAGTTTTGAAAAGTGGGATCATCTTACTCAGTCAAGACATTTCTTTTATCTCCATCCTCAACACTGCTGCTGTAGTTTTAGCACCACTGGCCTTTGTGGAGACTTTTGCAGGAATCTCCTAAATGGTCTCTCAGACTACAGATTCCCTCCTTCCACCCTCCGCCCTTCCATCTCTGCTTTTGTGAAAAACAAATCTGATCATGCTGTTTCTTACCTGAAAACCTCTCAGTGACTCCTTGCACCAGCGTGTGTGTACTGCCCTATCTTTCTTTTGTCACTTTCTGTCTTCTGTCACTTTCACCATTCACCTTCTTGCAGCCAGACAAGTCTCGTCAAGTGTGAATGACCCTTTATGCCTTGTGCCTTTCCATACGGTGATTTCCATGCTGAAACGCCCCCTGCTTCCACCCTTCCTTCACAACCTGCTCTGCATCTCTTCCTCCAAGAAAGGTTTCTGCCTCTCCTGGGCCAAGCTTATTGTGACTCCTTTGTGCCACCACACTGCCCTGCTTATGAGGTCTGTTTGTCAGCTTAGGCCTCTCTTCCCTATTACACTTCGAATTACAAGTATTTATGTTGTATTCTCTTGCCAGGCACTGTTCTAAATTGTATGAATACAGCAGAAAATAAAACACAAAATTCCTACTCTTGTGGAGCTTCCTTTACTGAAGAGAGACAGACAGCAAATATATTAGTGATAAGGACTCTGGAGAAAAATTAGGTAGGGTAACAAGATGAAGAGTGGTGGGTTTGGGAGGTGGTCTTTTACATATCGAGGTCAGGGAAGGCATATTTACCAAGGTGATGTTTCAGCCAAGACTTGACTATAGTGAGGAAGTTAGTAAGGTCGGTGTCAGGAGAGAGTGTTCAAAGTAGGTCAGATATGATCTGAGAAGCACTATAGAGTATCAGCTACAGGGTGGGAAACCATCGGGGTTGTGCAAAAATATGGTTGAATGAATCAGTGAAAGGTTGGTGAGTAGGCTTAGGTTTATCTCTAAAGCAAAGGTAATTTTCATGGATTTCTTCAGAGAAGAGTTATTTTTGTGAATCTTTTCTTTTTTTTTTTTTTTTTTTTTTTTAGGTGGGGTCTCGCCCTTTCCCCCCGGCGGGGATTCAGTGGGCGGGGCTCCCCGCACGCCGAACCCCCCCCCCCCGGGG
>NC_045443.1:86894999-86906665 GCF_002776525.5 Piliocolobus tephrosceles | reverse complement strand
CCGCGACCGGCCTTTGTGAATCTTTTCTAGCAAATCCAGAAGTACTGGTGCACGCATGTTTTGCATGGAGATGTTTATATGGCTTCACTGCTTTCTTTGTCCATTTTGGTTGACTCTTGTTCAGTTGGCCACTTGCTTACTTGGCGCACCTGGCCTTCATGGACTGTCTCTATCTTACTGGTACCTTAAGATTCTGAGGGATTTTTTAAAAAAATCAGTTTTCTTACTGTTTGGAGTGAATGATTAATGTAAAACTTTGCACAGGCCTTCCTCAAGGAATGTTCTTTGATTAATAATTTGATTAAATTTAATTAATAAGGATTTCATCTTCTTGGCAACTTTTTATTTATGTGCTTTACAACATGCTTATGGATTCTTTCTCATGCATTTATTATAATGTATCTTCTTGGCTTACCTTATTGCAGTTAGAACAAGAGAGTTTAGACCAATGTTTAGAGGACCTGATTGATCCCCCAGGCCCAGCCTCCCAGAGTGTTTGTGCCTCTTCCCGTGAGAACTTAACCTTGATGAAATCATTCTAATCCAGGACTCTCAAAGTCCTGTTTTCACTCTATACCCGAAGGTGAGAAAGCTCTGGGGAGCTTGAGTCATGTTTAATAAGTTTAGGAGACTCTGAAACATAAGTCAGATGCCAGTTTACTTATTTTTAATGACAATGCTAACTGCCAGAGATCCTGGAACATTTGCATGTCTTAGTCAGGGCCTTCTTCTTTTGCCAAGTCAAGATATAATCAGAAGGCTGTTCAGTGAGCCCTGGAACTAAAGCAAGAGGAGTTTGTGGAAAAAATCTTGTTAGTTTTCTCAGGTTAGGATAGTGAGGTAGGCCCATCTCCTGATCCACACACCTGCCAGTGATCAGTACTGCTAGTCATGCACCCCTCCCCTGAACCAGGATAGAGGCTGCTGACCAGCTCTTGCTCTTTGCTTGTTGCACACCTCCTCTGTGTTGATGTAGTATCTTTCAGGTGATGCAGTACAGTGATTAGTTTCAGCAGAGAGGTAGCGTAGAGTAGTTAAGAGCCTGGGCTCACTAGCATGTTACTTGGGCACATCACATTCTCTAGGCATTAGTCTGCTCCCACATAAAATGAGTACAATGGAAGTGCCTTCCTCATAAGGTCACTGTGAAGATTAAATGAGTTTATGAATGGAAAGTGCCAATTAATGTCAGCTATTAACTACCCTCACATGCCAGTCCTCCCCCTAGGGATTATACTGGAGCCACTGTCAGGTAATATTGAAAAGTCATTTCACATATTTGCACATAATTTTAGGGGTTGCTAATGTAGATATCTACTATCATCTATTAAATGTATGTTGTGTAGTAAACTTAAAAAGAAGGTCCTTTTATTTCAAAGTAGTTGCGTCTGAAAATCTCTGCCTTTTAAGTGGAGGTCTCAGTCGGTTTAAATTTATGTAATCAGTCCTGTGATTGGTTTAAGTCTACCATCTTACTGCTTTCTATTTATCCCATTTATCCCTTGTGTTTGTTATTTCTTTATCCTCTCTCCTTTTGGATTAATCAACTATTTCTTAGTATTTTACTTATCTATTTTATTCTTAGCTTTACTCTTTGTCTTTTTTGTTTTGTGGTAACCTCTAGAAATTACAATATGCATCCTTAACTTACCACAGTCTACTCTTGAATTAATTTCATGCTGTTTTATGTATAATGTTAGAACTTACAGAACTATATCTCCATTTACTTCTTGACAGTTTACACCTGCATATGGTGTAAGCTCACAATATGTGAAGCAGCCAATTTTCTTTTAAAGAAAATAAGAAACAAAAAAGTCTTTTATATTTACCCCCATATTTGCTACTTCCAGCATTCTTCATTCATTTGTGTAGATCCAGGTTTCCATCTGATATCATTTCTCTTCAGCCTAAAACACTTCACTTACCATTTCTTCTAGTGAAGGTCTCCTGGTGATGGATGACTTCTCTGAACATTTTGTTTATCCTTTATAAAGGATATTTGTGCTGAGATGTAGAATTCTAGTTTGGCGGATAATTTTTTCTTTTAGTGCTTTAATGATGTCATTTACTGTGGTCTGAGTTTGTATCTCCCAAAAAATTCATGTGTTGAAATCCTTACCCCAGAGGTGATGGTATTAAAAGATGGGGCCTTGGGGAGGTGACTAGCTCATGAAACACACCCTCATGAATGGGATTTATGCCTTTTAAAAGAGGCCCCAGAGAGACCCTCGCCTCTCACCATGTGAGAACACAGCAAGAAGGTGTCATTTATGAGCCAGGAAACAGGTTGTATTAGTTTGTTCTCACACTACTAATAAAGACATACCTGAGACTGGGTAATTTATACAGGGGAGGTTTAACTGACTCACAGTTCCGCAGAGCTGGGAGGCCTCAGGAAACTTACAAATCATGGTGGAAGGGGAATCAAATACATCCTTCTTCACATGGTGGCAGCAAGGAGAAATGCTGAGCCAAAGGGGGAAAAGCCCCTTATGAAACTATAAAGTGAGAACTCACTCATTATAAAAAGAATAGCATGTCAGATGTGGTGGCTCATACCTGTAATCCCAGCACTTTGGGAGGTCAAGGTGGGTGGATCACCTGAGATCGGAAGTTCAAGACCAGCCTGACTAACATGGAGAAACACCATCTCTACTAAAAATACAAAAAAAAAATTAGCTGGATGTGGTGGAGCATGCCTGTAATCCCAGCTATGGGAGGCTGAGGCAGGAGAATCGCTTGAACCCGGGAGGTGGAGGTTGAGGTGAGCTGAGATCATGTCATTGCACTCCAGCCTGGGCAACAAGAGCGAAACTCTGTCTCAAAAACAAAAAAAAGAAAAGAAAAAAAACGAAAAAAAAAAAAAAAAAAAGAATAGCATTAGAGTAACCGCTCCTATGATTCAATTACCTCCCACAAGGTCCCTCCCACGACAAGTGGGGATTATGGGAACTACAATTCAAGATGAGATTTGGGTGGGGACACAGCCAAATCGTATCACAGGCCCTCATTAAACACCAAATCTGCTGGTGCTCTGATGTAGAACTTAGCCTTTAGAACTGTGAGAAATAAATTTCTGTTGTTTATATGCTACCCAGTGTGCAGTATTTTGTTATAGCAGCCTGAATAGACTAAGACGTCATTCTATTGTCTTTTAGTTTGCATTTTTTTAATGTTAAGCCAGCAATCACTTTAATGTAATTCCCCTATATATAAAGTATCTTTTTTCTCTGCTGCTCTCTTTTGTCTCTTTTGTAAAGATCTTTTGTTTTCAGCAATTTGACCATGATGGGTCTAGGTATGGTTTTATCTATTTTTCTCATAGTTCACTGAAATGTTTGGATCTATGGATTGATATTTTTCATATTTGTAAAACTTTTTGTCCTTTTCTTCATATATTTTTCTTCCCTAATTTCTTTCTCATCTCTGAAGCTCCAAATTCATGTATGTTTGACCACTTGTTACTGTCCCACAGTACAAGTGGGACTTTGTTCATATTTTTCCTTTTTTTTTTTTTTTTTGAGGCTTTGTTCATATTTTTCCATTTTTTTCCTCCCTATGCTTAGTTTGTATAATTTCTATTGGCTTATCCTCAAGTTCATGGTCTTTTCTGCTGTAGGATCCAATTAACTGTATCCATTTCTCTGGTGAGATTCTCCGTTTGTTTGCCCATGATGCCTGTCTTTTACTTTAAATCCTTGAACATATTTGTAATAATTGTTTTACAGCTCTAATTCCAACATCTATGCCATATCTGGGTGAAATTTTTCTGCTTCTTCATATGTTCTGTGATTTTTTAATTGTATGTCTAAACACGGCTAAATTTTTTAGTTTAGATTGTGCTGTCATTGTCTAAAGAGTGTTAAGTTTTGTTCTGGTAAGAAATTAACTTTCTGCTTGCCCATAGAGATTCTGTTGAGGCTTGGATTTAGCCTGTGTAGGGTGGATCTAGTGTAGTCTTTACTCATGGGCTGTAGTGCCAGTGGCCCTTCTAGCATTTCAGCTGAATACCTGGAGTATTCAGCAAAGGCTGGTCAGAGCTTGAACATCTCTCAGTTCTGTGTAACCTCTGTAATCTTTGTTCTGCTCACAGTCTCCCAGTAGTTGTTCTCTGCCAAGCCTTGTTGCCTTTGCCCGGGCAGCTTTGTATTTGACAATACAAAGGGGATTGTATTGTATACAAGGGGGTTCCTTGTAAATTTTTTTTCCAATGCAGAATTTTCGGGGATTCTGCTCTTTGTAAATCTTCTCTTGTACCCTGTCCTCAAAATTTCAGCCTGTTAGCAGCCCTGAGTTCTGATTGCTGTTTCCTGTGCCCAGTGAGACTGCTGTTATCTCCTTGGGCTCCACTTCCATGTACTAAGGTTTAGAAAGTGCTCCCATGTAGAAATCTGGGACATATTTATTGCTTATCTCATTTGTTTCCCATCTCTCAAGATTCACAGCCCTATGCTATCTCTTGCTTAGTTCCTAAAAACAGTTGCTTCATATATTTGGCAGTTATATGGTTGTTTGTGGTGGAGGAGTAAGTCTGATAACCTTTACTACCTCATGACCAGAACTGGAAATTCTGTCCAAGGAATCAGTGGAACCTGACAAGTCAATTTAAAAATTCACATGAATGTGATAAATGTACAAGAATAGCCAAGGAAAATTGACAAGAAAACAATTAGGGCTAGGTGGCTCACACCTGTAATCCCAGCACTTTGGGAGGCCGAGGTGGGTGGATCACTTGAGGCTGCGAG
Organism: Piliocolobus tephrosceles; assembly: GCF_002776525.5. NCBI lineage: Eukaryota > Metazoa > Chordata > Mammalia > Primates > Cercopithecidae > Piliocolobus > Piliocolobus tephrosceles. The sequence continues at coordinate 86,901,920 of NC_045443.1, read as the reverse complement.
TTTGAAACCAGCCTGGCCAACATGGCCCTAACAATTAGGGCCAGGTGGCTCACACCTGTAATCCTAGCACTTTGGGAGGCTGAGGCAGGTGGATCACTTGAGGCCAGGAGTTTGAGACCAGCCTGGCCAACATGACAAAACCCCATCTCTATTAAAAATGCAAAAATTAGCCAGGCATGCTGGCACATACCTGTATTCCCAGCTACTTGGGAGGCTGAGATACAAGAATCGTGTGAACCTTGGAGGCGGAGTTTGCAGTAAGCCAAGATCACACCACTGTACTCCAGACTGGGTGGCAGAGTGAGACTCTATCAAAAAAAAAAAAAAATTATAAATTGGCTTTATGACTTATCAGCCTCTTGCAAGAAGTGAGTGGATTGCTTGAGTCCAGGAGTTAGAGACCAGCCTGGGCAGCATGGCAAAACCCCATTTCTACGAAAAATACAAAAATTAGCTGGGCATGGTGGCATGCACCTGTAGTCCCAGCTACTTTGGATATTAAGCTGGGAGGATCACCTGGGCCTGGCAGGCCTAGGCTGCAGTGAGTTGAGATGTTGCCACTGCACTTCAGCCTCGCTAATGGAGAGAGACCCTGTCTCAAAAAAAAAAAAAAAAAAAAAGAAGAAGAAACTTATCCAACCAGTTTTCAAAACTTACTGTAAAACCATAGTAATTAAAATATGGTGATCATGCTGTAGGATTAAGAAAAGAGTTCATATAAAGCTCAGAAGCAGATACATGTATATATGAGAACTTACAATAAAGGTGGCATTTCCAATCAGTGGGGAAATATATGGTCTATTTAATATGTAGTTAAGATAACTAGATTTATATTTGGAAAAATATAAAGTTGAATATTTTACCAAAAAAAATTTAGATGAATTAAACAACTAGATATTTAAAATAATCCAAGTAGTACTGCTCTTCCTCCCAGTGCATGGATAGTGTACTTAAATGAATGAAGATGATCAGTAGAGCAATTGTTTCTGCCTTTTGTATTTGAATTTTAAATGTATGCCATGGACTTAAATAATTAAAATTCTGTGTCTATCTCCGTGCCCAGTACTTTCTATGAGTTTGTTCTTGGAGCCCAAGCTTATTCAATGCGGCGCAGAGATGGTGCCCATTAGTGTAAGAGGAGGTGAACAGCTGATTGCTCTAGACTAACCTTTGTTATAATCTAATTTAACAAAGGTTAATTTAAATAAATAAGGTATACCATATATTGGGAAATATTTTCATGCTTTTAAAATGTAAATAGTACAGTGTTTTTATAAGTGTATTTGCAAAATATGTCAGGCATCCTTATTGCAGTGATTCTACAACCAAAAATGTATCTAAAATAAATACTTTTTTGCAAAAACATGAAAAAGCTTTGTATTCAAAGATAGTGCTTTCAGTATAATTTGAAATGATGAGAAATTAGAAATAACCAATTTTTCCAATTTTTATTTCAAATAAAAAACCTAGTTAAATATAGTTAGATTATGATGTAACCAGTGAAAAGGGAGTATATATGCAAGTTATGGCATGAAAATATGTTTACATGGGGTCATGGAATGCAGTGGTTGTATTTTAAAAGACCTTTGCATGAACAAAAGATGAGGTATCTATTATACACAAGATATTAAATGTAATTATGTTTGAGTGACAAGATCTGGACTTTTAAAATTTTTTGTATTTCTCAATTTTTAAAAATAACTTTAATGGTGAAGAAAACATCATTTGAAATTCATGTATGTAGGTGAGAAATATCTTTTTAGTTACAAAAGAATTTTTCTGAAAGTTAAAATTAGTATAGCCCTATGTTTTTAAAAATAATGCCCATATTGTGGGATAAATTACATTTCTTTATAATGTTCTTAATAAAATGTAAGTACAAGTTAATGTAGTAGAGAACTTTTCCAAATCTATTGCTTTTCCAGCATTGATTTTTTGGGAGTAAATATCTGCCTATAATTTTCAGTTGTTGGTAGGATTGCAAAGTGATCTTCTGACCATCTGAATTGAAAAGATTTTGTAAAATTGTGGTAAAATATATATAACAAAATTTACCATTTTAACCATTTTTATGTGTACAGTTCTGTGGCATTAAGTATATTCACATTGTTGTGCAAAGAATTGCAAAGATTTTTCTCAGCTTACATTGGCTATATATAATATTAAGTTAGTTTAAATTCCCTTAAAACTGTTTTTTAAAATTTCCTAAACATTTACTAAGGACCTACTCAGTGCCAGTGTCTGGGGATAGAGCATTGAGTGAGACAGATGTGAGTTGCCTCTTCTTGCTTATATCCTATTAGAGAAGCCAGCGTGGAGTACTGAAGTATAAATGTGGATGTTGAGCCAGGCGTGGTGTCTCACGCCTGTAATCCTAACACTTTGGGAGGCTGAGGTGGGTGGATCACTTGAGGCTTGGAGTTCAAGACCAGCCTGGCCAACATGGCGAAACCCCATCTCTACTAAAAATACATAAATTAGCCAGGTATGGTGGCACATGCCTGTAATCCCAGCTACCTGGGGAAGCGGGGTAACTGAGGCATGAGAATCGCTTGAACCTGGGAGGCAGAGGTCGCAGTGAGCTGATATCCTGCCATTGCACTCCAACCTGGGCTACAGAGCGAGAGTGTATCTCTGAATGAATGAATGAATGAATGAATGAATATGGTTGTGGGCAACTCCAAGAACACATCCTGGGGCGCTAGTCTACTGGTGACAGTGTTCAGGAAGGCCGCTCCTGACGAAGCGACATTGAAGCAGAGAGCTTGAAGGATGTGTAAAATCCTTTTACAGATTTTAAACTAGGTAAAGACTAGGGGGCAGTGTTTAAGGCACAGGGAAACATCTGAGCAAAAGCAAGGGACCTAAGAGAAGGTGAGGAATAGGAGGGTGATGAAGATGAAGGCACAGGAGGACGGGTCCTAGAGGGCTATGAGCATGTCACACTTCTCTCCAAAGGAAACGAGAAACCACTGAAGGGTTTTAAGCAGAAAAATGACCCAATTTTATTTAAGATTTAAAGATCACTTTGTTGCTTGTGGAGAGTGGAAGACAACAGGGCCAATTGTGGTTTGAGGAGACAGGACCCAATAATGGACTGGAATGTGGGAAAGTAGAAGAGAAAGAAGAATCAAGCCAGACCCCCGAGTTTCTGGCTTTAGAAACCATTTTCTGAGAAAGAAAACACTGGATAAAGAGAAAGAAAAGAAGAGAACCTTCTTCTTCAAGAGGAAGAGGGTGAATTCATTTGGACAAGTTTAGAGCTGGAGGTTCTTGCAGGATATCCAAGAGGAGATGCCCAGCAAGCAGTTGTACTCATGGGTGGAGATTCCAGGAAGGAAGCCTTGGCACATAGATGGTAAATTCCCCAACAAGTAATTTTCATGGCATGCTTCATCTTTTTACATCTTTTTCATCTGCTTTTTGTCTCTCAGCAGTTGCAGAAATGAATCCTGCTACTGTAGTCAACAGATGGTTTCTCTTCTAATGCTGACCAACACTTAGAAAGAATAAATGTTTTGCTTATTGACTTGAACTTCACCCTCAATCTGTAAACATCAAATTCTATCAAAGCAAACTCTGAGACTGCCAAATGTTTAGAGTTTGTGAAAATTTTAGGGCTGATTCAATCCACACTCCTTCATTATACAAATAGGAAATGGTGGCCATTATGGTTGTGAGTTTACAAGATTACATAGCTGGACAGTTGCAGAACTGTCCCTAGGATTCAGGACTTAGTATTTACTGAGCAGTCTTGTTTCCACTACTTTTTACTGCTTCCTCCTAGTACTGAAGAACTGTTGGCTTCAGACACATACTAATGATTTGTGTCTTACGGGACATGAAATAGTGCCTGCCCTGTTTGGTCCCAGAGCCCTGAGTGTGTTTTTATAGAAAATGTATTCTGAAGATAAGAAATAGCCAAAGGAAAATTTGATTTTTTAAGAAAGTTATCTATCTATCTATCTATCTATCTATCTATCTATCTATCTATCATCTATCTATCTATCTATCTATCTATCTATCTATCTATCTATCTGTCTATTGAGACAGTCTCACTGTCACCCAGGCTGGAGTGCAGTGGTACAATCTTGGCTCACTGCAGCCTCCACCTCCCGGATGTCCTTGCCTTAGCCTCCCAAGTAGCTAGGATTACAGGCATGCACCACCAGGCCCTGCTAATTTTTGCATTTTTAGCAGCAATAAGGATTCACCATATTGCCTAGGCTGGTCTCAAACTGATGGCCTCAATGATCTGCCTGCCTCGGCCTCCCACAGTACTGGGATTACAGGCATGAGCCACCACACCGGCCTTATGAAAGCACTTTAAGCCTTTTAATGGTTCATGGATGCTTTTGGTTCTGTAATGAACAAGTAACTATGACTATGAATATGGACATAAAATTTTTACATACAGTTACAGGAACTCTGTAGATTCCAAGTTAAAAAGACTCCTGTTATATAATTTGGGCTACTTTCAAGGACATGTGAATCAGTTTTACCAGAAATAAGTTCAAGAATTTCCTCATTCTGGGCTAGGCACAGTGGCCCACACCTGTAATTCTAGCACTTTGGGAGGCGAAGGCAGGAGGATTGCTTGAGCCCAGGGGTTCTGGACCAGCCTGGGCAACATGGCGAAACCCTGTCTCTACAAAAATTACAAAACTTAGCCGTGCATGGTGGCACAAGCCTGTAATCCCAGCTACTTGGGAAGCTAAGGTGGGATGATCACCTGAGCCCTGGAGGTCGAGGCTGAAATGAGCCGAGATCGCACCACTGCTTTCCAGCCTGTGTGACAGAGTGAGACCCTGTCTAGGAAAAAAAAAAAAAAAAGGCCGGGCGCGGTGGCTCAAGCCTGTAATCCCAGCACTTTGGGAGGACGAGACGGGCAGATCACAAGGGCAGGAGATCGAGACCATCCTGGCTAACATGTTGAAACCCCGTCTCTACTAAAAAAAATACAAAAAGCTAGCCGGGCGAGGTGGTAGGCCCCTGTAGTCCCAGCTACTCGGGAGGCTGAGGCAGGAGAATAGCATAAGCCTGGGAGGCGGAGCTTGCACTTGCAGTGAGCTAAGATCCAGCCACTGCACTCCACCCTGGGCAGCAGAGCGAGACTCCGTCTCAAAAAAAAAAAAAAAAAAAAAGAAGAAGAATTTCCTCGTTCCTCATTCTTTTGAATGAATACCAGTAAAGTTTAAGGAATTCAGTAGTAGTTCAACTAACTTCTCATATGCCTCTCAAACTCTCGAATGTCCATGTTTGCTGATCCAGTATTCACTATTGACTAATGTAATATCCATCTTGGTGATACACTTTGTAGACGTTTTTAAAGGCAGTTGGGTGGTACTAAATTAAGAGAGTCAGAAATCTATTAATGTCTTAGTAGAAATTTTATATCCTCTTTAAATTCTTAAAAGTCTAGTTAGATGTTATTTGAGCCCTGACAATAAAGGACTAACCTTTCCTAATCAAAGTCAGGGCAAAGAGAAGCCTGTTTTATTGGTGCTAACCTATTTTTGACGTATCTAATTAAAAATAAAGGGAGGAGGAGGAAATAGAAATCATCATTCCCACTTTCAGCCACCTGAAATGCAAAAAAACACATACAGAGAGCATATGCAGGATTATAATGCAGTGACCAGAGCAGGGGGAAGGCTTTAACCTCAGTTCCCTTAGTTTCTGTTAAATTGATGGTAGAAACCTCGCCTCCTTCTGGCACCAGGTTCTTCCCAGCCACTGCCTGCACTTTAACTCATTCGAGGTTCATATCCCCTTCATTTATTTTGCTCTGGGAAATTTCTCCCAGCTACGGCCCCTCCTGCTCAGGAGGCACTTTTAGCTGACCAAGATAATGCTTTTCCTCATTTGCAAGTTTCTTTAAAATCCTGTTTCCTCTGTGGAGCTTCTGGTGACAAACTGGCACCTGTTTTGTTACAGCCCTTTTTCATATCACTTTCTAAAATTATGTTTTTTGTGTGCCCTCCCTTCTCCCTAGAACAAAAGCCTCATGAGGGCAGGGATCTTGCCAGTCTCATTCGCAGCTGTATTCCTACTACTCACGGCAGTGCCCAGTGCCAGGTACTGACAAGTGCTCAGGGAATCTTTGAATGAATCAGTGGGTGAAAATCTTTCCCACAGACTCCTCAAGGACAGAGACCATGCCTGTTTTATCTACAGCTTATGGCAGCACACAGATGTTTATTCCAGGATGGGGTATAGCCTCCTAACAGCACTGCTTCGTGGTTCCTCTCCACTTTAGAACCTTCTGTTGTTTACACAGAAGCCACACAGAACTTCCAGTGCTCCAAGTAATTTGGGCCAGTAGAAGACACTTCCTTTTTGTCAGAGACTTAAGCAGAGTAGTTCAGAGGTTTGGCTGTGGAAACAACTGCCTGATTCAAATCCGGACCCTTCTCCCCACTGACCTGATAACATTGTCAGTTACTTATCCTTTATGTGCCTCTGTTTCTTCACTGTAAATTGAGACAAGCAGTAGCACCTGTTTTACTGGGTTATGCTGAAAATTAAATGAGATGATACATGTAATGTGTTAAGAACCGTTCTAGGACATGTATGCTCAAGGAATATGAGTAGGATAATGATGTGATTGTGGTGGTAGTAATTTGGCTGATGTCATAGGGTAAGTACTTTTATACTTTGTTATTATCTAAACATTTCCTTTTATTAAATATTTTTCTCCATAATTGCTTTCTTGAAATGTAAGAGTTAAGTCTTCTTTTTTATTTATTTATTTATTTATTTATTTTTATTTTTATTTTTTTATTATACTTTAAGTTCTAGGGTACATGTGCATAACGTGCAGGTTTGTTACATATGTATATATGTGCCATGTTGGTGTGCTGCACCCATCAACTCGTCAGCACCCATCAATTCATCATTTATATCAGGTATAACTCCCCA
>NC_045443.1:86842005-86884999 GCF_002776525.5 Piliocolobus tephrosceles | reverse complement strand
ATTGGTCTATTCAGGGATTCAACTTCTTCCTGGTTTAGTCTTGGGAGAGTGTACGTGTCCAGGAAATTATCCATTTCTTCTAGATTTTCTAGTTGATTTGCGTAGAGGTGTTTATAGTATTCTCTGATGGTAGTTTGTATTTCTGTGGGGTCGGTGGTGATATCCCCTTTATCATTTTTTATTGCGTCTGTTTGATTCCTCTCTCTTTTCTTCTTTATTAGCCTTGCTAGCGGTCTGTCAATTTTGTTGATCTTTTCAAAAAACCAACTCCTGGATTCATTGATTTTTTGGAGGGTTTTTTGTGTCTCTATCTCCTTCAGTTCTGCTCTGATCTTAGTTATTTCTTGCCTTCTGCTAGCTTTTGAATGTGTTTGCTCTTGCCTCTCTAGTTCTTTTAATTGTGATGTTAGAGTGTCAATTTTAGATCTTTCCTGCTTTCTCTTGTGGGCACTTAGTGCTATAAATTTCCCTCTACATACTGCTTTAAATGTGTCCCAGAGATTCTGGTATGTTGTATCTTTGTTCTCATTGGATTCAAAGAACATCTTTATTTCTGCTTTCATTTCGTTATGTACCCAGTAGTCATTCAGGAGCAGGTTGTTCAGTTTCCATGTAGTTGAGCGGTTTTGATTGAATTTCTTAGTCCTGAGTTCTAGTTTGATTGCACTGTGGTCAGAGAGACAGTTTGTTATAATTTCTGTTCTTTTACATTTGCTGAGGAGTGCTTTACTTCCAATTATGTGGTCAATTTTGGAATAAGTGTGATGTGGTGCTGAGAAGAATGTATATTCTGTTGACTTGGGGTGGAGAGTTCTATAGATGTCTATTAGGTCCGCTTGGTGCAGAGATGAGTTCAATTCCTGGATATCCTTGTTAACTTTCTGTCTCGTTGATCTGTCTAATGTTGACAGTGGAGTGTTGAAGTCTCCCATTATTATTGTATGGGAGTCTAAGTCTCTTTGTAAGTCTCTAAGGACTTGCTTTATGAATCTGGGTGCTCCTGTATTGGGTGCATATATATTTAGGATAGTTAGCTCTTCCTGTTGAATTGATCCCTTTACCATTATGTAATGGCCTTCTTTGTCTCTTTTGATCTTTGATGGTTTAAAGTCTGTTTTTTCAGAGACTAGGATTGCAACCCCTGCTTTTTTTTGTTCTCCATTTGCTTGGTAGATCTTCCTCCATCCCTTTATTTTGAGCCTATGTATGTCTCTGCATGTGAGATGGGTCTCCTGAAGACAGCAGACTGATGGGTCTTGACTCTTTATCCAGTTTGCCAATCTGTGTCTTTTAATTGGAGCATTTAGTCCATTTACATTTAAGGTTAATATTGTTATGTGTGAACTTGATCCTGCCATTATGATATTAACTGGTTATTTTGCTCATTAGTTGATGCAGTTTCTTCCTAGCCTCGATGGTCTTTACATTTTGGCATGTTTTTGCAATGGCTGGTACCTGTTGTTCCTTTCCATGTTTAGGGCTTCCTTCAGGGTCTCTTGTAAGGCAGGCCTGGTGGTGACAAAATCTCTAAGCATTTGCTTATCTGTAAAGGATTTTATTTCTCCTTCACTGATGAAACTTAGTTTGGCTGGATATGAAATTCTGGGTTTAAAATTCTTTTCTTTAAGAACGTTGAATATTGGCCCCCACTCTCTTCTGGCTTGTAGAGTTTCTGCCGAGAGATCTGCTGTCAGTCCGATGGGCTTCCCTTTGTGGGTAACCCGACCTTTCTCTCTGGCTGCCCTTAAGATTTTTTCCTTCATTTCAACTTTGGTGAATCTGGCAATTATGTGTCTTGGAGTTGCTCTTCTGGAGGAGTATCTTTGTGGCGTTCTCTGTATTTCCTGAATTTGAATGTTGGCCTGCCCTGCTAGGTTGGGGAAGTTCTCCTGGATGATATCCTGTAGAGTGTTTTCCAATTTGGTTCCATTTTCCCCCTCACTTTCAGGCACCCCAATCAGACGTAGATTTGGTCTTTTGACATAATCCCATACTTCTTGCAGGCTTTGTTCATTTCTTTTTCTTCTTTTTTCTTTTGGTTTCTCTTCTCGCTTCATTTCATTCATTTGATCCTCAATCGCTGATACTCTTTCTTCCAGTTGATCGAGTCGGTTACTGAAGCTTGTGCATTTGTCACGTATTTCTCGTGTCATGGTTTTCATCTCTGTCATTTCGTTTATGACCTTCTCTGCATTAATTAGTCTAGCTGTCAATTCTTCCACTCTTTTTTCAAGATTTTTAGTTTCTTTGCGCTGGGTACGTAATTCCTCCTTTAGCTCTGAGAGGTTTGATGGACTGAAGCCTTCTTCTCTCATCTCATCAAAATCATTCTCTGACCAGCTTTGATCCGTTGCTGGCGACGGGCTGTGCTCCTTTGCAGGAGGAGATGCGCTCTTATTTTTTGAATTTCCAGCTTTTTTTTCTGCCCTGCTTTTTCCCCATCTTTGTGGTTTTATCTGTCTCTGGTCTTTGATGATGGTGACGTACTGATGGTGTTTTGGTATAGGTGACCTTCCTGTTTGATAGTTTTCCTTCTGACAGTCAGGACCCTCAGCTATTGGTCTGTTGGAGATTGCTTGAGGTCCACTCCAGACCCTGTTTGCCTGGGTATCAGCTGCAGAGGTTGCAGAAGACAGAATATTGCTGAACAGCGAGTGCACCTGTCTGATTCTTGCTTTGGAAGCTTTCTCTCAGGGGTGTACTCCACCCTGTGAGGTGTGGGGTGTCAGACTGCCCCTAGTGGGGGATGTCTCCCAGTTAGGCTACTCAGGGGTCAGGGACCCACTTAAGCAGGCAGACTGCCCCTTCTCAGATCTCAACCTCTGTGTTGGGAGATCTACTGCTCTCTTCAAAGCTGTCAGACAGAGTCGTTCGCGTTTGCACAGGCTTCTGCTCCTTTAGCTGAGCCCTGTCCCCAGAGGCGCAGTCTACAGAGACAGGCAGGTTTCCTTGAGCTGCTGTGAGCTCCACCCAGTTTGAGCTTCCCAGCAGCTTTATTTACCTACTTAAGCCTCAGCGATGGCGGGCGCCCCTCCCCCAGCCTCGCTGCTGCCTTGCAGTTAGATTGCCGCAGACTGCTGTGTTAGCAAGGAGGCAGGCTCCGTGGGCGTGGGACCCTCCTGGCCAGGTGTGGGATATATTCTCCGGTGTGCCGGTGTTATAACGCAGTATTGGGGTGGGAGTTACCCGATTTTCCAGGTGTTGTGTGTCTCAGTTCCCCTGGCTAGGAAAAGGGACTCCCTTCCCCCTCGCGCTTCCCAGGTGAGGCGATGCCTCGCCCTGCTTCAGCTCTCGCTCGTCAGGCTGCAGCAGCTGACCCGCACGGATTGTCCGGCACTCCTGAGTGAGATGACCCCAGTACCTCAGTTGAAAATGCAGAAATCACCGGTCTTCTGTGTCGCTCGTGCTGGGAGATGGAGACTGGAGCTGTTCCTATTCGGCCATCTTGCTCTGCCCCGAGTTAAGTCTTCTTGTAGAAATATTCTGGTTACTTAACATAGTCACATTAAGTAATATTTTTTAAAAAGAAGCTTAGTAAGTAACACAATTTGATCCCTTGCATTAGTTTTTTACAGTTTTTTTTTTTTTTTCTTTCTTTCTTTTGAGAAGAGTCTCAGTCTGTCACCCAGGCTGGAGTGCAGTGGAGTGATCTCAACTCACTGTAACCTCTGCCTCCTGGGTTTGAGCAATTCTCCTGCCTTAGCTTCCTGAGTAGCTGGGATTACAGGCACCTGCTACCATGCCGCACGAATTTTTGTATTTTTTAGTAGACATGGGGTTTCACAGTGTTGGCCAGACTGGTCTCGAACTCCTGACCTCGAACTCCTGACCTCAGGTGATCCGCCCACCTCGGCCTCCCAAGCTGCTGGGATTATAGGCATGAGCCACCACACCTGGCCAGTTTTTTATAATTATTATGCCATGTTTATCTGAGTAGGTTTTTTCCCCCAGGGTCTATATACAAGCTTCCTCTATTTGGAGCCTTTTTATAATACTGCCTTCATATTTGAATTTTTCTCACATTTTCTGAAAGAAAATATTAATAAATTATTACTTACTGTAAAATCAGGGTAAACTACCCAGCATGGAAAATTTTTCCTTGAAAGGTTATTTTCTTGCTTTTTTATTTTTATTTTTTCTGAGGCGAGTCTCACTGTGTCACCCAGGCTGGAGTGCAGTGGCACAATCTCAGCTCACTGCAACCTCTGCCTCCTGGGTTCAGGTGATTTTCCTGCCTCAGCCTCCTGAATAGCTGGGATTACAGGTGCCTGCCACCATGCCTGGCTATTTTAGTGGAGACAGGGTTTCACCATGTTGGCCAGGCTGGTTTCAAACTCCTGACCTCAGGTGATCCGCCTGCCTTAGCCTCCCAAAGTGCTAGGATTACAGGCATGAGCCACTGCACACAGCCTTCTTGATTTTTAAATATTATTTCACATGGAACTTAATTATGCTTCTGTGTGTCTTCTTTCTGTGTGAATCTGTGAACGCCAGATGCAAAGTTTCTGTCACAAAGAATTAATTTTAGGTCAGCCTTAAGAATGGGAGTAGGGAGAGAACAAAAATAAAAATCTTCAATTATATTCCACACCCTTAATTGTTGACTTATAGTAATCTTTACTCTGGGCGTAGAGGGAAACTACAAATAAAATTGAAACATAGTCTGTGACCTAAATCTGTCGTTTTTGGTTTTTGTTACTGTTAAAATATAATAAAAATACTATTCATAGTTTTCTAATAGTCTAAAATTTGTTTTTATTTTCTCTGTGGTCTCCTGCTCCTCTATTTAATTTAAAAGGCATCGTGGCCAAAAAATAGAAAAAGAACCTTGGGAAGGATCTTAAAGGAATAGACAGCATAAAAGCAGTAGACAAGATGTCTGAGATTTTTCTCATTTGCTTTTTAATGGGGCATGTGGATGATAGGTTTCTCCATGAAGGAGCTTCTGTTCTCTTCTGTATAAATGAGTTGTCCTATTTTCAGTCCATTGGAGCTCTCTGGCCTCCCCAAGTCCAAGAAGTTACAGGCATGGGCAGTTAGGTTCTTTTGTTGGTGATGTCACTTAATTTTAATTCTCAACACACCATTCCTTTTCTTATAAAAAGTTTCACTGCAGGCTTGGTAGGATGAGTAATAAAGGCTCTCTCTTGGATCATATGGATAATGCTGTCTAGTGACAGAAATAGAAGAGAGTTCTTTTCAAAATACGAGGCACTTGGCTTAGAGTGAGTGCAGAGTTGAATCAAAACCCTAAAGCAGATGCAATAAAACAAAACTTATTTAAATAAAAGAATAAAAGGAAAAAGGCAACTTGGTTAGTCTACATAGCATATTTTGACCTTTTAATGGTCTGTGAGTGTCGTTTGTCATGATGAAGATCTAGGCTGCAGAATATGACTTTACTGCATGGGATGGTAACAGTGGTCTCTGGTATTTAATATTTATAGCCTGATTTATTTGTGGTGTAGAGGTGAGGTGGTGACTCTCCAGAACCTTTCACATAAAACATCTTCTTTCTTCTTCTTTCCAGATTTTCACCTGATGGAAGGCTAATTGTGTCATGTAGTGAGGATAAAACTATTAAAATTTGGGATACCACAAATAAGCAATGTGTTAATAACTTCTCAGATTCCGTTGGGTAAGTACACTTTCTTTGTGCACTTATGTGGGTTAGTTTTCTAAGGAGACATTTGATTATAACAATTTAAATAAAGAAATGAGAGCAAAGAAATTGAAATATGGCTGGGCGCGGTGGCTCACGTCTGTAATCCCAACATTTTGGGAGGCTGAGGCAGGCCTACCACCTGAGGTCAGGAGTTTGAGACCAGCCTGACCAACATGGTGAAAACCTGTTGCCACTAAAAATACAAAAATTACCTCGGCATGGTGGTGTGCGCCTGTAATTCCAGCTACTTGGGAGGCTGAGGTGGGAGAATCGCTTGAACCCAGGAGGTGGAGGTTGCAGTGAGCTGAGATCGTGCCACTGCACTCCAGCCTAGGTGACAAGAGTGAGACTCCGTCTCAACAACAACAACCAAAAAAAGTAATTGAAATATTAGGTCATCTTATTCTTTCCTCCTAGATTTGCAAATTTTGTGGACTTTAACCCTAGTGGTACATGCATAGCTTCAGCAGGTTCTGATCAAACTGTGAAAGTCTGGGATGTAAGAGTGAACAAATTACTACAGCATTACCAAGGTAACAATTTTCCTAACAAAAAATTCAGTTACTGAATGGACTCCTCTTGGAAGGACTGATTCTCCTTGTTGGTGTGGTTTGGCCCTCTCTTACTTGGGGTCATGGGCTGCCTTGGAACAGGCTAGAGAATAGTATAATTAGTTCCCATCAACAGCAGGGTCTCAGAAGCCGAAGGAAAACAGAAAGTGAAGAGACCTTAAAAATGATGTGAAGGCTGGTTAAAAAAAAAAAAAAAAGAAGAAGAAGAAGTTGCTATGAGATTTTCAAACTCTGGTTGTCAACATTGCATGAGAAGTCAGGGACAGAAATGACTGAATTCTGAATCACAGGGAGTTATGCGAGCACAAATAGGTGTTATAATTGGTAGAAAACAACTACCTACTATGCCTATGTACTGAAATAAAAGAGAAGTGAATTTTCTTGGTTTATATTGGATTTATATTAAATCCAAATTATTATTAAACATAGTAGGTTATCCAGTGTTTACCATGTAGCAGATACTGTGCCAAATCTAAACAATATTCGTAGGAGGTATCATTATTACATTTTAAAGATAAGGAAATTGAGATTTAAATAGGGTAATTAACTTGCTCAAATAATCAATAGAACTACTTAGGTCTTCTTGCTTACACAGTGCATAGAAAAATTAACTTTTGATCATTGTGTTATACTGCCTCCTGTTGGAAGGATGCTGTCCCGAAACAAATTCTCAAGCATGATAATAGGACTGTGTCCTTTTCAAACGTGTCTCCACACACTTCTCCCTTTAATCCCAAGCCACTAATTGGTTATTTCCTTTAATTTGAGGCTAGGTTATCTACCTTATCTGAGCTGGTAATAATTAACTGTCAATTTTATTGGCAATATATCCAAAGACTTTATAGTAATGTGGTCAGTAAGATTACCTTTCTGTGGCACAGTCTCATTTTTAAAGTTATTCTGGCTGTCTAACTGGAAGCTTAATGCTATGTGATGCCAAAATACTCATTTTAAAAGTGAGCTGTATAGAATTTTGTCGTTGTGGAAACAGTGTTCTTGTTTGCAGCCTATTGCTAATAAGGTACTGGAGTATCTTTAAAAGTAATAATTGTTCTCTGAACTTTTTGCTTTTATTTTCTACAAATCAGTTCACAGCGGTGGAGTTAATTGTATATCATTCCATCCTTCGGGTAACTACCTCATCACAGCTTCTTCAGATGGTACCCTTAAGATTCTGGACCTCTTAGAAGGAAGACTTATCTATACACTTCAAGGACATACGGTATTAACATTCAGATTCTTGCTTTTTATATATAAAAATATAAAATAATATATATTTTAAATTTTTGATCCATTTTTATACCCCTTTATTCTTTTTCCATATATAGCATACATTTGCTGCTATCATAAAACTTTTTTACTCGCATGGCTGTTTTTATCCTCTGGAAGCAACTCTTAAAAATATTGTTTGTGGCCAGGTGCGGTGGCTCACGCCTGTAATCCCAACACTTTGGGAGGCTGAGGCGGGCAGATCACCTGAGGTAGGAGATCGAGACCATCTTGGCCAACATGGTGAAACCCTATCTCTACTAAAATACAAAAAATTAGCCAGATGTGGTGGCATGTCTCTGCAATCCAAGCTACTTGGTTGGGAGACTGAGGCAGGGGCATCACTTGAACCTGGGAGGGGGAGGTTGCAGTAAGCTGAGATTGTGCCACTGCATTCCAGCCCAGCAACAGAGCAAGACTCTGTATCAAAAAAAAAAAAAAAAAAAGAAAAGAAAAGAAAGGAAAAAAAAAGAAATATTACTTGTTGTAATTCTTGTCGAAATCAATGTGTATCTTTCAATGGCCATTAAATGAATCCTCTACTGCTGTCTTTATCAGTGTGTTGTATAGATTGACTCGGTAAATGGTGATGGGTAAGTAGATTCCGTACTTCAGATCTTTCCTTCATGTGGAGGCTGTCCCGCTTAGCCCTGACACCCAGCCTCTCACACCTCTCCCTCACTCCTTCTGCTAATTTGCTGGTGGGTTTAGGAGAAATTGGGTAGGCACAGCCTAACACCTTCTACTCTCCTGCCTTTGAGAGTGAGCCACTCTTCACTGTTTTTCTCGGATATTCCTTGTGGGGAGACCTGCCCTTGTCTAGTTTGCCTGTGACTCATTCTGGGCATCAGTTCTAGAAAGCCTATTTGTGTTAAAAATAAAAGCCACATTCTCTTTTTACAAGCATTTATTAGAAAGAAAGGTTGAAATATTTCAATTCTCACATGCCATATTCCCTTGTCTTATTTCTCAAGTGGTTTAGAACCAAGTAGGTAAGAGGGGTGCCTTTTATTGAGCCTGTGCAAAGATCCCCCCCCCCACCAGCATATAATGCATTATAGATCAATGTTTTTAATTTATTATTTCTTTATTTTTGAGATAGAGTCTTAGTCTGCCACCCAGGCTGGAGTGCAGTGGCACAATCTCGGCTCACTGTAACCTCTGCCTCCTGGGTTCAAGCGATTCTCCTACCTTAGCCTTCTGTACAGGCATACCACTACGCCCAGCTAATTTTTTTTTTTTTTTTTTTTTTTTTTTTTAGTAGAGACAGAGTTTTACCATGTTGGCCAGACTTGTTTTGAACTCCTGACCTCGGGTAATCTGCCTGACTGCCTCGGCCTCCCAAAGTTCTGGGATTACAGGTGTGAGCCACTGTGCCTGGCCTGGATAAATTTTGGGGTTATATAAACTATTCTTTTCTTCCAGAAAACATTCAAACCTCTCTGAATTTTTAAGAATGCATCCTCTTTTTTTTAAAGGTACTTCCTTTTAACAAGTATAAGCTGTTTATATCTAGAAATAGAATGAGCTTTGTGGTCTAGAAGAGAAGAGTTTCTTTTTCACAGGTTCTGCCTGGCTTCCTGCTTTGCATTATCATTTATTCTGGAGTGGTGTTAGGGTAAAGCAGAAATAAACACTAACCAGCTTAAATATACGCATATCCATGGATTTAGCCTGAATAAACACAAACAGTAAAAGTGGCCACGGACTGAAATATCCATGAAAAAGGTACAAAATAATAGGGAAAAAAAGGTAAACACAGTCTTCAGTAGGAAAACACTACATGAAGATGGAATTTTAGTCTGGAAGTGAAGGTGTTTATGAAGCTATTAATATTATAACCTAAATCTGTGGGATAGTCTACTTGGGAAAATACAAGATGTTTTTCCTAAAACTTTTCTTGTGTAGATTAAGGACATATTAAAAACATATGGTATATATTAATATTTTTGAGATAAGAAATACTCTTATCTGGACGGAAAAGTTGACCTAGAGGCTATCCACCTTGTGACTGTGCCAAGCACAGTCTTGTCTAATTCCGCAGTAACTGCTCAATTTCAGGTGTTCATTACCTCTCACCTAGATAATTACAGTAACTTCCTAACTGGCCTCCAACCAAGCATCTTACTCCAATTCATCTTTCTCACAATTGTGATATTGACTTTAATCATTCACAGCTCTCCTCCTATCTGTTCTGCTCTTTAAACTTTTAGTGGTTTATGGTTGCCTACGTGAAGGGAGAACTCAGTGAAGCCCATTGATCAGGAAATGGACTTTATGTAAATAGCCTCATTCCCATTACCCACATATTTATCATTCAGTTTCTGCTAGTGATTGGTTGAATACAGAGTCCAAAGCCAGAAAGTCTCAACAGAAATTCTTATGAACTTACATATATACAAGCTTTTCTTGAAAGGAGAAGAAGGTTATTTTTTAAATTAATTTTTAGTATTTTTTAGGTATCATTTATTTGTGCTTTAATATGATTGGGTTGATTCTTTGATTATCTTTACTCTGCCAGCATTAGTTGCTAGCAACTGATATGTTTTATCAGACTTATTGCATGAGTAGTGTGCATAAATTAGGATGAGAAATTGATATCCAAAGTCTTCTTGGCCATGAGAAAGCATTACCAAGTACTTTTTTTCTTTATCTCCGTTTATTTCTCAGGGACCTGTCTTTACTGTTTCATTTTCAAAAGGTGGAGAGCTATTTGCATCAGGCGGTGCAGACACACAGGTTTGTAAATCTTTCAGCTCCTCTTTGATTTGGTTAAGGTAAAAGAATCCTTGACCTCAGCTAAAAGTTTTATAACCAGCTAGTTTGTATATGTTAAGATGGTAGGTGATGAGCTTATATTTTAATCAGTACCATGAAGTCTGCTATCTCATAGCTGAAAAAGAGCCAGTTCTAAGTTTTGGGAATTCAAATAGTTATTTTCTTTTGCTCATTTTACACTTACCTCTACATGTAACTGACACTATGTGTCCACCTTCAGTAATTATATAGCACTTTTGCTTGAATCATTGCCTAATCTTAAGCTTCTTGAGGACAGTAAATATAAATCATTTATATAGCAAATCTGCATTTATTTGAAATAACCAAAAGCCATTCATGGCCAGATTTATTGAACAAAGTGATCAAGCCCAACATTGGACTTTGACCAAAAAACAAAAAGAGGATTTTAAGACCAGATATTTTCTTAATAGGAATTTTAAATCAGACATGAAGGCAATTCAAAATGCCAAATCTCTCCCCCAACCACACCTTAAAAAAGATATTGAGAAATAGTAACATAGTTGAAATATATATCTACCCTTTCTACTTTGGGGGACAATTCTGTATATTGTGGGTTTTAAAATCAGCTCTGTTGCTTGTACATGCAAGTCAATAACTGCAACATCATTGACTTTTTTCATAGGTCTTATTATGGAAGACTAACTTCGATGAATTGCCTTCTAAAGGTCTTAACAAAAGAAATCTCAAAAGATTACATTTTGATTCACCACCACATCTTCTTGATATCTACCCAAGAACACCACACCCCCATGAGGAAAAAGTTGAGACTGTAGAAGTGAGTATTTTGTGCATATTTGTCTTACATTTTGTGTACATTTTGAGGCTTTTGGTCAAGGAGGTGTTTGAAATTACTGAATTATATATAGAACCTAGTGCTGCCTTAAAACGGCAGCGCTTTGAGAAACAATTGTTTTCACGGCCGGGCGCAGTGGCTCAAGCCTGTAATCCCAGCACTTTGGGAGGCCGAGAGGGGCGGATCACAAGGTCAGGAGATCGAGACCATCCTGGCTAACACAGTGAAACCCTGTCTCTACTGAAAAATACAAAAATCTAGCTGGGCGAGGTGGCGGGCGCCTGTAGTCCCAGCTACTCGGGAGGCTGAGGCAGGAGAATGGCGGGAACCCGGGAGGCGGAGCTTGCAGTGAGCTGAGATCGGGCCACTGCACTTCAGCGTGGGCGACAGAGCGAGACTCCGTCTCAAAAAAAAAAACAATTGTTTTCACTATAGTGTGAAATAAAGTTTTATATTTGTTTCTTGAAGGCCCAGAAATAAAGCTAAAAAATGGTGTTGATAGTAATAGGAAATGAGAAATTAAATCTAAGGCCTCTGGTGACTGTGAAGTCTGAATTAACTTTATATTCTAGTTGTATTTAGGGAGGTCATGTGATAGCTGTCATGAGAATTTATGATGGTTATTGAAATAGGTAGCTTAAAACTTTTATAGCAAAAAGAAAATCTTATGGACAGGTAAAAGAAGAGACTTAGTGATTAAATCTAATAATTAAGACAATTTTATTGCCTGTATATATTTTACATATGTAATTATCTATTGTAGGTTTTTGTTGACAAATTCCCTTAGGTCCTATGAATTTAAATGTTATGATTTAAGTGTTCTTTTGTCTTCAAAGAGAGATTTGTCTTTGCTAGATGCTTAGCTGATGTTAGCCTATTCTTATTTTGCATGATTCTTCTTCAGCCATTTCTCTTCTAAGAGCTGACATCAGAAATTACCTGTTCATCTGAATTTTTATCACTGGCAGTCTCTTTACTTTTAGAATTAGGTATTTTGAGTTCTTGAGATGTATTCCAGAGCGGCAATGCACAGTAGCCTCATTCACTGTTCACGCTGTGATTCCATGTACCCTCACCCACATCACTTCTTTTATTTCGTTTTCCTTAGTCTTGGTCTTTGCTGTTATCTCAGGCACTTCTGCTAGTTTCCAGTTGTGCATCTCAGTATATGTTTTTGTTCTTTGTTTTTTAAACTATTTTCTAGATTTTGTTTAATCTAGCCATATCTTGGGATTTCTGTCTTTGCTTTTCCTTGGTAGTGTTGACTTTCAGTTCTTGGCTATTATCTTTGTCTTTTCCAACTTCTGACAATCTTTTCAGTTCTTCTAAAGTATTAATCATGTTACCACTTCTTTGTACTTCTTGCTATGTTATCATTTTTCTTCTATTTTAAAGAAAAAAAATGTAATCTAATTTGGTTACATGTGAAATATATTTTAATTTAACTTGAGTATTCTTTTCTTGTATTATCCAAGTTGGTTTTATTAACTCTTGGTGTTTTTATTCTGTCATCTTGCGGCTTGGCCAGGATTGATCAGGAGGGAAATATCCATTTGGCCACTTTCCAGGGTGTTGGGTGGCAGAACTGCAGCCTGATTCCGAGACTGCCTTCCTCGTGAATTAAGTGATATTTCCATGACTCTACACTCACCTCAGCACAGAGACTCAAGCCCTTTTTTCTCTGATTTACTGTCAGCCCCAGTTCATTTCAGAGTGCTAGGCTTTCTTTAAAATGTCAAGGAGTTGCCTGAGTGGCTCTGCTCTTATGGTACAGCCAAAAAGCCATTAAACCAGCTGGGTTGTTTTGCTTTGCTGGGTCAGGATGACCCAGGCCATGCAAAGCCACTCTCAAACAAATTTTTCACATATACCCTTAAAATTTCTATTAAACACTGACTTTTCTTCATCATGGAATTAGAGTTCAGTTGCACTATACAGAATGCTGAACCTTGTGACTGAATTTTTTTTTGTGACCTTGACGTAGTCAGCCTCTGTGTACACAGTTTAAATTATCTGTAAATACGCATGGCTGCTTAAATTAAGTATAAAACATGACTTGCTTTTGTAAAACACGTTGAGGCCCTGTGACATAAAATGCCAGAAGAGTGATAGGATTCTGTATATGAAAAACCAATTGTTGTAATTGTTTCTTTTTATTTTATTTTTTCCTTAAAAATCTCTTTGGCCAGGTGCGGTGGCTCACACCTGTAATCCCAACACTTTGGAAGGCTGAGGTGGGTAGAACATGAGGTCAGGAGTTCGAGACTAGCCTGACCAACATGGTGAAACCCCATCTCTACTAAAAATACAAAAATTAGCTGGGCGTGGTGGTGCGTGCCTATAATCCCAGCTACTCAGGAGGCTGAGGCAGGAGAATTGCTTGAACCTGGAAGGTTGCAGTGAGCCAAGATCGTGCCACTGCACTCCAGCCTGGGCGACAGAGTGAGAATCCGTCTCAAAAAAAAAAAAAAAGAAAATCTCTTATAAAAAAAGTCAAGGTTATGAACTTTCTAGACAGGGAACAACTTTAGTATTATGAATAAATAATTGTTAAGTACCAAATTGTGTTTTAAAGACTCTACTTCAAATTAATAAATATGGATCCCTCACAAAGCCAAAGACTACTTAGTTCAAAACTTTCAGTTAGAATGGAATAGTTAGAATAAAAGTTGTGCTGTGTTCATTTATCATTAGTAAACTGTATTTCGAAATACTAATTCAATAGATTAAGTTTTTTTCAAAGCTTTAGGCAAATTTACATACAGTTACTTGGAAAATATTTTAAAACTAGGAAATCTTTTTTTGAAGTCAGTATTAGGATTTAAGGAAAATAAATAGATCTTATTAAAATATGTAGAATAAATATTATCTTAGTGAACTGATGAATTTTTCTTTCTCTGTTTGCAGTGACCATGAGTGTTTTATTTCTGGGTTTGAAACAAGATAACATTTCTATGATTTGTATTGTTTTCTTTGAGACTCATCTGAATTGCATAATCTCAGTCTGCTGAGTAAAACAGTTTGGCCTTTTGCAAAAGCCACCTCTTTGCTAGCCTTAAGCGCTTCACTTGTTTGAAGGTGGGGAATCCTGCAGAGTCTTAGATCTTGGGTACCAGCTGACTAAATATATAAATTACTAATTCCTACATGGATAGAGGGGGTGATAGCCAGAATACTTTTTAGATAAATGAGAGAAGAAGGCCACATGAAAGAAGGCATGAAATATCAAATTCTCTCTATGTGAAATAGCCCCCGCCCGAGTTCTTCCTACTTATCTAACTGCAGATCCTTCGTATACTCCTGGCCTGGGCACTCCATCTTAATTAAAAACATGAGAACAGCACCTTTCTCTCTTTTTTTTCTTTTTTGCTGAGAAAGAAGCCCCATTTTTACACAAGGTATCTTGACCCTACCCACATTGTGCTATAGCACATCACTAGTTCATGCTGACTATATCTTCTTCAGACTGTCTTGAGTTGAATTGCATTGTCCTGCCCCTAGACAAAACCAGACATTCCTTCAGTGTGTGTGTGTGATATTTTTCTCCTGAGCAGTCCCCTTCTTTCTTACATATTGTGATGAGAAGAGAGTAGAGCCATTTTAAGGGATGACCATAGCTCTTAATGACAGTAAAGCATCAAAATAGTTATTCTAGGAGAATTGCAGAATATTGTAAGCAGGGATTATAATTAGTTAAAAAGATTTTTTAATAAAATAATGGTCTGATGACTTTCAGTTTTTTATGGCCATTTGAGATTACCTTAACATATAAATTGCATATGAAATTCTGTTACGATATTTAGCAGGAAGGAAAATGTCCTTTGCCTTAACCAAATATTTATATAATAATATTTTGTGATAGTCTGACCATGATTCATTGTTGAAAAGTACAAGTGATCAATTTAAGTCTTTAAGTCTGAGATTGGGCTTTTATCTCAATCTTCTAATAAGGTTGAAAACATCACCATTTATGATTTTTTAAAATGACCACTTGTCTAGCTATCCATTTTGTATTCTACTTCTAACTGTGGTATATGTTTATACTGTTTCAGGCCTCAGTAAATGTTCATTACATGATGATAAAGTCTAACAGTTATACAAGACTGTTCTAAGGGTTTTATACAAATTAAGTTAATATTCCTAAAATCTCGGTGAAGTAAGTACCACTATTATCCCATGAAAAATTGAGGTGTATGTTAGTTAAATCTTAAAGTTAGTAAGTGGCAGCACTAGAATTTCAACCCAGGCACTCTGGTTCCATTCTGTGTTTTTAACTACTTTGATGTAATGCTTCAATATAAACAAAATTACGTTTTATCCTGTTACCAGATATTAAAGTATCTGTGTGCTGGATGTTATACTAGCTTTAGAGTATGCAGCAGTGAAGAAGATGGGCATACTCCTTGCCCTTCAGAAGCGTGTAGTCTAGTGAAGGCTTATGGAATTTATTAGTAGAGGTTTTATGTTCATGGACTCCTCAGTATCATGGACACAGAGAACCTCAGAGGGGGATGTGGGATGGTACCTTTGAGGTCATACAGTCTAACCCTTACGTCATTCATTAGTCCCAGTTATATACTCTTGTTCAGCCATGGAGAACTTGGCCTGTCATAGGCAGCCCACTTCATTTCAAGGCAACTCTAATTATTAACATATTCTTCCCTTTAATAAATATCACGAGCTACAAGGTACTGTTAGTATTCCTGGAAGATAGCTAACAAAGAATTTAACCGTATCACCCCCTCAGCATATTTTCTTTATGGAGAGGACTATAAATGTTACTTAGTAAGAACTTCTGGCTCTATTTAACTTGTGTGACAGCAACTTATACAGTTAAATACTGTTAATTATATCAGGACTTGTAGGTCAAGGATTTTGGTTTTTTATGACAGGTGCTGACTCTATGTGATTTAGATTTCTTGAGCAGTTTCAATTTCAGATGGTGCAACTAGATTGTATTTTCACAGGTAAATAATTTTCTATCTACACTAGGTGGCAGTAGATAAAAAAGAATAAAACATATGCAAGCAGTCTCTGGACAGCGAGTCTTAAGATTAAAAGGAAAACAAGTCACTCTCACATTTCTGTTCTTTGCCTCAACTCTGGACTTAGAGTTAATGGCAGGAGGCTGTGTTTGTTTTCTGCTTTGTGGGACAGCCAGGAAGAGACAACAGTTTTGGCTAGATGAGCTGATTGTCCCTCATCCTCACCATGCACAGCTTTATTCCTTCTTTACTATAGCACAGCAGTTATACCTCCCCTTCAACACATTGGCTGGATAGTTATAAAATGCTTTTACTATTTCTAAAACTACAGCCATACCCATCAAACATGGTAAGTGCTTTAAAAATTATTCCACTCCTCTTATCACTGGCCAAGCCTTCATCACTACAGACCTGGATTAACACTGTAGTGTCCTCACTGCCATCCCTAATTTATTCATGATACTTTATGTGTCTGTCAGATTACTCTTTCAATTCAGCACATTTTAGCTTCCAACTTTCTGTGCCTTCCCAAATTCTTTCACCCTTCACAATTTGAACCTTGACAACCTTCTTCTTTCTACCCCTGTGTGAAAGTATGTTAGCGTTCTTCCACTATGCCATGAAGAATGCTCTTTTACTCATCTCCCTCTCTGTTTTTGTTTTCTAGATCTTTTATTAAGGAGCCATCATGTGCCATGTTTCCTCCATAGGAAGCCTTTCTCACTATCTAAGCCAAGCTTGTCCAGCGCACAGGTCACATGCTGGCTTTGAATCCAGCCCAACACAAATTCGTAAACTGTCTTAAAACATTATGAGATATTTTTGCATTTTTTTTTTTTTTTGTAGCTCATCAGCTATCATTAATGTTAGTGTATTTTATGTGTGGCCCAAGACAATTCTTCTTCCAATGTGGGCTAGGGAAAGCAAAAGATTGGACACCCTGAGAAGCACTCAGTCTATAGTTTCTTCCTTAAGGTTCTTTAGTACACTTATTGGTACCATTCATTTGATATAAAGCTCTGCTATCTTTGTTGCTCTTTGTTTACTTATTTGTATTCATAATGTTTCAATTTTATTTTCAATTTTTTTGTCTTTTCAAATTCTGAAATAGCCTCCCTCAAAGTTAGTCACTACTCTAGGTATTCATTCCATTGCTTTTCTTCGTAACTTTATATATTTGAATCTATAATTATTGTTTAATTTTAAATGAGTTTGAACTTTATATAAATGAAATTATACTGAATATATTTTTTCAGTAACTGATTTTTTAATTTAACATTGAAGTCCTGAGATTCATACATATGAATTCAGATTTCATGCATTCATAAATTGTTTTCATTGCTGTATTGCATTCCAGTGAATTTGTCACTGTAGTAATTCTCACAACCTGTTTTACTGTATTGCATTCCAGTGAATTTGTCACCGTAGTAATTCTCACAACCTGTTTTACTGTTGATAGACACTTAGAGTACTTCCAATAGTTTTTTTGGCCATTACAAACAATGCTGCTACAAACACTGTGGGCATCATTGAGCTTTCTAGTGTTTGCAGTCTAATAGGTATTAAGTGGTATTTTGCTTTAATTTCTACTTTTCTCATTGCTAATGTTCTGAATATATTTATTTTCCATATATACAGCACTCTGCTTTTGAGCTCTTTATGATATAGGTTTCTACTTATTTGAGCCTTCTTTAATGTTAACATAAGTTTTATTCTTTTCCATAAGGTCTTAACACATTTTTGTATGTTTAGTCTGATGTATTGTTAAACTTTTATGGTATTGTAAATGCTGTCCTTTAAAATTTTGCATTTTCTAACTGTGTGCTAGAATGCAGAAATGCAGTTGCTTTCATATATTGATTTTGGGACTAACAATCTTATTAAATTCTGAATATTCTAGTGATTTAGCAATAGATTCTAGATAACATTATATATGAATGAGAATATTATTTCTTTCTAATTGTTATCTTAATACATTTTATTTCCTTTTCTTACTGAACTGGCTAGGATTTTTTTCTTCATCTTTTGAGGTGGGTCATTTTGTTTTATTTTTAATATTCCTTTTTAGGTAAATTACATTGATTTTCTAAAGTGAAAACCTTTTATTTCTGGGGTAAATTCAACCTTGTCAAAATGATCTTTTCTTATACGTTGATAGAATTGGTAGGCTAACATTTTGCTTAAAATTTTTTCATCCATAGTAATAAATATACCAATATATTTTAATTTTAGAATATATTAGAAAATGCCCTCCAGGTTTTTACAAATAGCATTTGGTTTCTTATGGTATGAAAAATCTCATAATTTTTTTTTTTATGTGTATACACAGATTAATCCAAAGCTTGAGGTAATCGATTTGCAGATCTCTACTCCCCCTGTTGTGGATATACTTTCTTTTGATTCTACCACAGTAAGTTGGGGTTTTTTTTGACACTTAAGTGGCATTTAATCATTTGGCATAATCCATTTTCCTTCCAAAATGTGGGGGGAGGAGATAAAACGTGGGCTATGTAGCCTAACATTTTAGTATAGGAAGAACTTTGTAGTCATATTTACAATGCATCTAAATAGTTTACCACAAGGGGGAGCAGCACCAACTTCCAGGAAAGCTTTTACTTTGAGGTCCCTGAGCTCAGTCTAATCCATACCCACTGTCTCATGTATTAAGATGCCACCCAGGTGACATTTCACATGCTGTTGCAGAGCTGATTCCCTGTTGTGTTATTTGTCCTTCGGAGGTGCTAAACTTACTTCTAGTCTTCTCATTAGAAGCTGTAAGAAAAACAGCATTGCCCTTTGTTAATCTCTTTTGATGGATTATCCATAAATTAAGTATTTCTACTACTTACAATTTTGTTTGTAGAAATTACATATATAAAATTTATTTATTCAGTGTTTTCAAAATCTTCAAAGATTAAGAATTTTAGCCTTTCCATTTAGGATTCTGCTTACTCTTTCCAAGGCAAATCACTGCCACAGTTGATCCTGCTAGTCAGTGCAAAACTAATTGTAAGAACAAATGGGAAGAACGGCGTGGTCTTTGATGACACTGCTGCTATGATGTCAGTTTAGTTAAATATTTGGGGTACATTTTTAATTTTGTAGCCAAAATAAAACCCTGACATTATGATTTTACAAATTCTCTAATAGATCTCAAGAATGTATTTATTATAGAGGAATTCTGCAGAAGACTAGTCCATCTTGAGTCTATCTTGTACCAGAAAGCATTGTAATTATTCAAGGGTCCTTTCAGTGTTAATCCCACAGCAGAGAAGACTCCTTGATCTCTCACTAGGAGCTTCAGTGACAAAAACCAAGTGAGGGTAACCAATGGGCTGATTGTTAAAGGGAATTCCAAGAATCACTGGTGACCACTAGGACTTCAAACCAGTCTGTGGTCTTGTTGCTTACAGTATTCATGTTTATAACTCTGGCAGCATTGCTGCATTAGTAATTTAAGAAATTAAAAATTAATGGGATGTGTACAACTTGCCACAGTACGTGGCTTATAGTAGGTCTTCAATACATTTATGTTCAATGAATTACTCCAAATGCATGTTGTAGAAATTTACAAAATCTGATGAGTTAGTTTTTTCCCTCTGTAGCGAGAAGGAGCAAAAAGATAGGAGGTTTATGAGATGTGCTGCCTCTTTGTGAGGTAGTCAGTAGACTAAAATTCCACACTCCTGGCCTAGAAAATATCTTAGATCATTAAAAATATTTGGTTCACCTTTTGAGACTCACTGTCCCTGCCAGTACCCTTCAAGTTTTGCAAAGCCTCATTACGTGAGGAATCCAGACAGTTTTGACAGACGGTGCTATTGAGGTGGGCATGACTGCCTCCTAGCAAGGGACAACGTGATGTCCCTTGTAGTATAGATGGTACATATCTATTGTAGATTGTATGTATCTATTATAGTATACATTTATACTACAGGACCATAACTCAAGGAATGTATGGGGTATGTGAAATGTTGAGAAGACAATTCTGTATAATAAACATATGACATTTAATAGCTGTGCTACAAAACAGAATAATAAAATGGAAGAGTAAAATTATCATCCACAAAGGATAATATTAGGTTGAATTATATGAAATTGTCATTTTGTAGGCAAAAACAGTCTAATATCAATGATTTCACATGGTTTCACCCAATATATAAGCATTAAAAGGAAGATTCCACTGTTACTTTGAATTGTATACTGGATAGTATATGAAAATCCAGCAAACAAACAAAAATAAAACACAAGAAAACAAAGTCTTGTTTGCTATAAATTGGTTTGAGATTATGCTAATAAACTCCCATCTAGATAGATTATAATCTGGAAGATACCTGCATGCTGCCAAGCAAGGTATAAGGACTTTATTTTAATAGTGCCTTCTGAAGACATAGATGCTCATAAAGCAGTTAGACTTTTAAAAGAGTATCTCCAAAGGGTTTTTCTTTAAATTTTCAATATGTATCTCTTTTAGTTCAATGATAGATAATTGGTTAGAAAACTAAAATAAAATTACTTTTTCAACTATTCACCTTTCCATTAATATAGTGGTAAATAAGCCTTAATCATAGTCTCCTCCCTACATTGACGGTTTCTCTTTTGCTTCTGCACAACAAATCAGACATAATTGTAAAGGGGATTTTTTTCTGCTTTGGCATGAAGCACAATTGCATTCAATATTTTGGGTGTGTACTTTGCATGTGATTGTAATTTAAAACCCTGGAAAAATACTGGAAGCCAAAAAAAGTAGTGTTTAAAGGTAATTTTTGTTATTGTTATTGTAGTTACTGTTTCTTTTGAGGGTTGATTTGTTTGGTTTTTGTAGACTGGACATTTCCTTAAATATTCATTTCATCAAGATAGGACATGAAAAAGATGTCTCTTTAAACTTTAATTTGTCAAATTTCTTAGTAGCATAAAAGAAGTTTGTTATGGTGTAAGAAATGGCCTCTATTTCTACTTTCACTTGATTTAATATTATATTCAGGAAGATTTGTAGACTCAAGTGTACCGATGTCTGTGCTCTGATGTCTTCTCACTACAGAGAAGAAATTGTGGCATACAGTCTTTAACAGGTGGTATCTTTGTGGCTTGCACTTGTGTCTCTAATGCCAAGCAGGAAATTTGACACAATATTTGTGGATCAAAATAAGCTGTTACTAATCTCTATTTTTAAAGCTTTATTGTTTAAAAAAAAAAAAAGTTTCTGTAAAGGAATATACTGGTGGCCATATAAACATAGTTTTAAATCGTTGTTCTCAAATTCCTGACTCTTTATTCTGATTATATTGTCAATTATGTACTAATTTTCTAAAGATTATTTAGTTCAAGATTCCATTTGAGTCTTTTAATGTTTTCATTTTGTAGTTAGAACTAGACCAGGATTCTATCAAAATTATGCTAGGGCATTTATCATTAGCATTGACATGTGGTGTGGCTACATGGGATGTCCCACTCCTCTCTTCTAAAAAGACAAGCAAGATAAGAATTTGTTTTCTGTATCCTAATATAAAGAGTTTTAAACTGACTGGGCACAGTGGCTTACACCTGTAATCTTAGCCATTTGGAAGGCCAAGGTGGGTGCATCACCTGAGGTCAGGGGTTCTAGACTAGCCTGGCCAACGTGACAAAACACTATCTCTACTAAAAATACAAAAATTAGCTGGGCATGGTGGTGTGTGCCTATAATTCCAGCTACTTGAGAGGCTGAGGCAGGAGAACTGCTTGAACCTGGGAGGTGGAGGTTGCAGTGAGCCGAGATTGTGCCACTGCAGTCTAGCCTGGGCAACAGAGTGAAACTCTGTCTCAAAAAAAAAAAAGAGTTTTAAACTAACTGTAAATAAAATTTATCTTAAAAGACTCTGGGGCCGGGCGTGGTGGCTCAAGCCTGTAGTCCCAGCACTTTGGGAGGCCGAGACGGGCGGATCACGAGGCCAGGAGATTGAGACCATCCTGGCTAACACGGTGAAACCCCGTCTCTACTAAAAAATACAAAAAACTAGGCAGGCGAGGTGGCGGGCGCCTGTAGTCCTAGCTACTCGGGAGGTTGAGGCAGGAGAATGGCGTAAACCCGGGAGGCGGAGCTTGTAGTGAGCTGAGATCTGGCCACTGCACTCCAGCCTGGGCGACAGAGCAAGACTCCGTCTCAAAAAAAAAAAAAAAAAAAAAAGACTCTGGGATTATTACTTTTTTTATCTTTAGGAAAATTCTTAAATTCTGATATATTAATTTTACTGTCTTACAAATGAACAAAATGAAGTTGGTAATCTTGCTGTTGTTCCTTTGATTGCCAAAATACTGGACTCTTCTCAGAGTTGACAGGGTGTTCTCATCTTCATCCTGGCAACTGTGCTTAATATGAACATAATGCAGAATATGTATATGCCTTTCTTTAGAATTAGGGATATTATTTCTTTCAAGTCAAATTAATTTACAATAAACATACAGTTATGTTATAGAAAAAAATCCAAGATCTACAGTCTTTTGATGTTCCATCAGTCAAAATAGTTAAAGATGCCCTGCATAAAGGCATTACATGAGATGCTGAGGGAGATACCAAGCTGGCTGCCTGACCTCAAGAAACAAACAATCTAGCTGGACAGAACTAACTGAGTAAGAAGAAATCAATGTTGGTTTCAGAACATTAGACGTCAAGTATACATGAATGTCAATGAAAGATTGTCATTGGGCAGTATTCAGAAGAGATCATTAATGGGCTGGAGTAACCTAGAGGACTTATCTAGAAGAAAACCTTTGACCAGTTCTTTTTTCTTTTTTGAGACAAAGGCTCTCACTCTGTCACCCAGGCCGAAGTGCAGTGGTGCTATCTCGGCTCACTGCAACCTCTGCCTCCCGGGTTCAAGTGATTCTTCTGCCTCAGCTTCCTGAGCAGTTGGGATTACAGGCATCTGCCATCACGCCCAGCTAATTTTTGTATTTTTTAGTAGAGACAGGGTTTCACCATGTTGGCCAAGCTGGTCTCGAACTCCTGACCTCAAGTGATCTGCCCACCTCGGCCTCCCAAAGTGCTGAGATTATAGGCATGAGCCACCATGCCTGGAGCAAAAGCAAGGTATAAGCAGTTGCTTCAGAAGAAATGAAACATATATGAACCATGGTAATAAAAATGCATCAGTCTAGTTTAGAGTCTTTAAGTTGCCTAAATCAGATGTGGTGGGATCCAGGAAGGATGCCTACTCACATACATAGGTCTGTGAATAAGTATTTATTAACTCACTATTCTTAGCTTTAGAGAATGTGAAGGAAACAAAAATACCTGCTCCAGAGAAGCCTACATTCTATATTCCAGTCAGAGAAATGCAATTCACAGATCTAAAAAATAAACTGTATATAGTATAGGGAACACAAAGGTGAAAAAGGCACTGAAGACAGAGAGGAAAAGATAGGAGAAGGCTGCAATTTTAGCTAGTATGGCTAGGACAAGCGTCACGTGACAGGTGGCATTTGAGTAAAGAGCTGAAGGAGTGAAGGGAGCAAGTCGTATGGCTATCTGGGAAGGGTTCTCCAGGAGAGTGGGAGCAGTGATAGAAGGCCAGATTGCACGTGACATAGGAGCCACTGGGGGGTTTCCTGCAGAGGGAGGGGCATGATATGACTTGTGTCTTAACAGGTTCACTCTGCCTGCTGTAAGAGAACAGGCTGGGGATGTTGATGGGGGTAGACAAGGAGACTCACTAGGAAGCTAGTGAAATACTCAGACGGGAGGCAATACTGGCTTGACCCAGGGAGGTAGCAGAAGAGGTGGTGATAAGCAATCGGATTCTGGGTGTATTTTGAAGGCAGAGCCAAGAGGATTTCCTGACAGAGTGAATGTCAGCTGTGGGATTCCCGATCTCCTTTCCCCAGGGGCAGTAAGACATAGCCTTGAGTAATCTCAGGATAGCTGAGAATATCTCCTGGCTCTGCATCATTTTGGCAGAGGGGCTGATGAGAGAAAAAGAATCATGGTTTTCCTGTATTCTGTTCTAGGATCAGAAAAGTGATCAGCTGAATCAGTGCAAGAGATACTCTGCTATTTCCATGACTTTAGGAAGCACACTCCTTCCTAAATGTCATTTGGATTTTTGTTTTTTAGCAAAGTACATTGGATTCTCTTTCAGAAAGTTTTTTTGCATCAGCCTATTTTTAGGAAGAAAAAGTTTATACACTTACATGGAGATTGTCATATGGTATATACTACCTGAAAAATACTAATGTGCTGACAAAATATATGGACACACAAAGAATAAACTTGCAGATACAGAGAGAATATTTCCATGAATGTTGTGGCAACAGTTCATCCTGGTTACTAGACAACATTGCGTAACTAGTTCAGAGTTATTTCAGTTCCTAACTGCTTATATAAGCAAAGATTTGGAAAGACTAAAAGAACACAGTGTATGTGAACTTCAATGTCTTAAAACTAAAACTTACAACTTTGAAAGTGTAAAATGGTCATATGCAATGTAAAGTTTTTAAACTTTGCAGCAGTTTGTACGGTGGCATTTGATTTGGCAGTTTAGTGCATATGACTTCTGAAACTAGGTGTATTTATCTATAACTTTGTGGCTGCTTCCTAAGCATTAGGAAACAGACATTTGTATGGTATCTTTAAGTGCTGGTTTAGTGGCTCTGCGGTATGTTCCTCCTGTCCCTGCTCTAAGGGTATGAAAGGAAATGAACTTAGGCATTTATAAGATCCAGGTCTCTGGACTCACTAGCTAGTACCTCCCTCAGTTTATCTTCCTTTTAAGAGTTAAGAGACTTTTTATCTTAACTGCAAATGATAGTAAATATGTCAAGTGGATACAGTAATTTTTTATCCAGTAACACAAAAAGTTAAATGTTAAACCCCAAGATGCTTAATTGGAGTAAAAGAGGAATTTTTATAAGGTTTGAGAAACAATTTAAAAACATTCCCCTTCAAAATTAAGTGAAGTAATTAAATTGTCAAAGACATTTAAAAAACAGAATATACATGATAACTAACAAGTAAATGAGGAAAAACACAACATTTTCAAAGATCTCTTGCCATTTAGAAATAGAAAACACATTTACATTTTTTCAGATACAATCTTTAAAATAGAGATAGGAGAGAAAATATTAGAGACTGGAAAGAAACTATTTGCAAATCAGTTGGATCCTTGCTTTTGAAGTACATCATGACCCATATGTTATAAAAACTGCTAACAGTTGTGAATGTGATGGCTGACCTTTAAAAAAAATTGCTTTGGGATTGTAAAAAAATAAATAAAACTACTAAAATGCTAAAGTGTTTTAGTTTGTTAAAGCAACATGGCTTGTTTTTTTTTTTTTTTTTTTTTTCAAGATAGATAATCTGGATAGCTGCAAAGTTTACTAACAGTATCACTGTAATAAAAGATTGACAATGAAAACCAGAGGCTTCTTTCCCCCTTCAAATAAAATATGCTTTTTAATAAAAATAGTAATAATCACTAAGTCCCAATTTTTTTATTAAGATATACTGACAAATATACTAATTTGACCTTCTTTCTCTTTAAGTTTCAAAGTCACAGGGAAAGAAAACATATTAATGAATTTACCAAAAATTTGATACTCTTTAAGTTTTTTAAAATAGTCCTAGTTAAAGAATACTTCATGCAGTGAAACTTGTCCTTATTTCTACTGACAAACGTGATTTAGGACTTGAACTTTGCCATACAAAATGTGAAGATAGAAAAAAAAAAGAAAACTTTACAAAAGGATTTATAAATCATGCTATTTGGGAGCCCAATAAATACTTTTTAAAATTTCCTTTAGAAAATTAGCACGTTTCTGGGAACTGGAGGTGTTCCAGGTATTATTTCTGCCTTCCAACTTCCTGAGATACTGTATTTCTAAACTGTGACGCCCGAGACTACTGCAGTAATATTGACTGTCCCAGGCCTGGAAATCTAAGCTGCATCCCCAGTTCCCACAGCTGAGACCGAGGCACGCTGAAAATGCCCGACAGCTCTCAGCCCACACATCCAGTAACAACTGGTTCCTTCCTCTTCCTGTGGAAGAGAAACATCCTCTGAGATGAGAAGAAATGCACCCTGAGGAATGCAAGAACAGCAGTGAGCTTTTCACACAGGAAATTACTATGGTAGCTCCCTGAAAAGTGCTTGTCTCCTGGACTGTCAGCCCATAATGAGCTTCCTGCTGACCTAGAGGATGGTTTACTGTGGAGCTAAATGCCATTTGTGGGGCTGTCAGAGTTTCACGAAAAATAGCGAACTTAGCTTTCAGCTGTTCTGTACATGTATACCCATCTGGTTTTGAGTTATTTGGTGCTGCATAGATAGTAAAGCTATTGGCTTTGCTCCTTTATTTTGCCACTTGACAGTTAATTATTATTTGGTGAAAGTAGTCAGCAAGTCTGCTAACACATATTTTTCAGTCAGTTCTTCCTGCTTTATGCTGTCAAACTATGTAAAATATATTAGGGCTTCTAAAGATTTAGAACCTCACCATCTCAGTGAACTGGCTATTAAGGCCAGTGCTGGTCCTGGCCTAGTTCTTTCCGTGTCTTTCCATTTCTTTGCATTTACTTTCTGAGATTGTCAGGCCACACAATCATACATACTGAAACATAAATAAAATTGTTGCTTTCAGTCAACCAACCAACCAACCAACCAACCCATCACTTAAATGTCAAATGGACTTCAATTGACTTTTACAATGGAAGTTTTTTTTAGTATAATTTGATTTTCTATTTTTTGTCTTAATTCCTAGAGTATTTTGTTTTTCTTTTACTCAGGATAATGATGGCCACTACAAAGCTCACATTTTATATCATATGTACTTTTTAACCTACTTTCCAAAGCACTGCAAAATTTTGGTGGGCCTTAGTATTTATGGTGGCAAAATTCTCATATTTTTTATGTATCTATTTGGATTATTTTTCTGAAGCACATAGAGCTGTTTGTTTTAAGTTGAAGGGGAGATGGAGAAGGAATGCCAGGCATTTCCTTTTCCTTTTCAGAATGTCTTTTTAATGAACGTTCCTCTTTTCTCCTTGTGAACAAACCATCTCAGCTCTCAGCAAGGGACCTCTTGAGTGTCTAGTTTCCAATAATCCAATCTCTTGCCTTTGTTCCCCAATTCTAGGGAACTAGTTTCATACATTTAATATCTCTGCTAACCTCAGAGCTCCCTTTTAGCATTTACAGACTTAGAAATCTGTTTAACCAGTTCCCTATATTAAATTCTCTCTATTAAAATAATGGCTGTACTTTCTGTTTTTCTGCTGAACCCTGAGTGGTACATAGTAAATCATCCTAAAGAAATGATAATATATACAAACAAAGATTTCTATTCAAGGATGCCTATTCCAACATTGTTTGTAATAACAACATCAACATGACAAAAACCTTTAAAGGTTTTCTATTTATTTTTAATTATTTAAAATGATAAAAGCCTTAAAACAGCTTAATAAGCAAAATATGTTATCAAGTTTATTTCATTTTTTAGTGACTTGTGAGTTTTGACATGTTCATGATTACTGTTTATTTGTATTTCTGAAGATTGCATATTTGTGTGTTTTGCCCGTTTTCCTATTGTTCATTTTTAAATTGATCCTTAGGTAATTTTAGTTAAGAAGGTTGACCTCGGGCAGGGCGCAGTGGCTCACGCCTCTAATCCCAACCCTTTGGGAAGCCGAGGCGGGCAAATCACAAGATCAGGAGTTTGAGACGAGCCTGGCCAAGATAGTGAAACCCTGTCTCTACTAAAAATATAAAAGTTAGCTGGGCATGGTGGTGGCTGCCTGCAATCCCAGCTACTTGGGAGACTAAGGCAGGAGAATTGCTTGAACCCTAGAGGCAGAGGTTGCAGTGAGCCAAGATCGTGCCACTTGCACTCCAGCCCAGGTGACAGTGCAAGACTCCATCTCAAAAAAAAGAAAATAAAAAAAAAGAAGATTGACCTCTTGCCACGTGCTACAAATATGTTTTCCTTTTTTCTCATTTCTCCTTGAATTTAGTTTCTGATTTTTGATAGGTTTAGCTGCATTACCTTTTTGAAAACTATTTTTTGTTGTTTGGATTCTATGCAAAGAAATTCCCTCATCAATCCCCAAACATCTTAGCTACTCTTCTTGAGGTTTTATTTTTAATGATAAAATCTTAAAATCCAGATGTATTAATTTAGTTATGAGGTACAGATTTATAGTTAAAAAGTATCCTCAATTTGTATTGTTTCACTGATTTGAATAACCTTCTTTAAACATTAAATTCATGTGAACTTGTGTCTCTTTGGAGACTTTCTCTTCTGTCTTATTGATCTGTTCTTGATCTATTTGTTCTTGATCCATTATCATCTGTTTGCTCTTGATCCATTATCATACCTTTTTAATTATTGTAGATTTAGAATATTTCTTTATTATATAACGCAGTTTTTTACTTCAAAACTTTCCTGGGTCTTCTTGCCTATTACTTATCCATACGAATTTTAAAATTATTCTGTCTGTTTCAAAAAACCATCCCATTGGAATGTTGATTACCATTGCACTAGATTTATAAAATAATTTGAGAATTGCCAACTTGCCAATTTGAGTTGCTTATCTGGGAATGTAGTATTATATTCAGGGAATTTTTCCTCCTTTTTTCTTTCATTTATTTATTGTTTAATTGGCAGATAAAATTGTATGTATTTCTTATGTATAACATGATGTTTTAAAGTATATATACATGTGGAATGGTTAAATGTAACTAATTTACAAATGTGTTACCTCAGTGTTTCAGTAAATCAATTCAGGAGCACTCTCATTTACATGCCTGTGGTTCCCATAAAAATAGCCACCATTTTTCACATGCTACTAAACATTTTACCTCATTACTAAGCATGCATGTAGATTCTTGCATTCTGCAAATTAGCCTTAAAGGGGTTAGGTAACTTCCCGAAAGATACACAGCCAGGAAATGATGGGGGCAAGCAAGGCTCTGATTGAACTAACCTCAGAGGACAGTCTGAACACCAGCAGCAACCTGTCTTCCAGATGTTTAGACACACAGACTACAGGCCTTACCACTTTGAATCTTGGTTTTAGATTCCTTGTGGTCAGTATGATTTAACTTAAGTAAATATTTTTCACCATCGTGTAGTAGCCAAGGAGACCTAATGCATATCTCTGGTTGCGGGAGGCAAAAATGGAAAGTACTGAGGACCTCCAGTTTGGGAGCAGGTGGAGAAATAGGCCCTTGAGTCAACCAATGCTTGTAAGTAACTGGTTGTGAAGGCTACTTTGGGAATTTAGGCATTGCCTATTCCTACTTGCCAAGTACATAAATCCTTGGCACACACCAGACTTTAGCACACACAAGTCCTTAACTTAGTGTTAGAATGCTCATCAGGAAGAATTGTGTTTAAGACACACTTGTCTCTTACTGTTTATCCAGAAGGTGTGCCATATGGCGTTCTCATCATAGGTTGTTCAAGCGTAATTGTGTGGATATAGCTTCCTGATACGAATAATTATTTGATCTGTCATGTCTTTAAATCTCTTTCATAATGATGTAATGGCTTTACCTTCCTTGGCAGGGCTTTGTTACTATTCTCTGACTGCTCTCCCCAGGTTCTCACTTCTGCCCTGTCACTAATTTTCAGTTTTTGTCTGTTTGTTGAAAAAGGATATTCTCAGCAGTAGGAACTGTGTATGCAGAAATTTCCTTTGATGGTGTTTTTGCTGTTCTGGTGTGTGCAGGTATTATTTTATTTTGGAATAGATGAGAACATCCGTTTTTATCAAATTTGGTTAGGGTGATTTTTATAAAGTGAATTCTGTTTTAAATTGGCCTTTTGTTGCTGTCATTTGGTTGGCTGGTTGGGTTTTGTTTGTTTGGTTGGTTGTTTTTTAAAATGGAGACGAAGTCTTGCCATGTTGTCCAGGTTTGTCTCTAACTCCTGGGCTCAAGCCATCCTCCAGCTTCAGCCTCCCAAAGTACTGAGATTACAGGCATGAACCACCATGCCCATCCTGACTTTTATTTTTAAACACAGCTATGCTTTCCTGGTAGATATCCTCTACCTCAGTTGGGTTGGAAATCTTGGGGGCAAGGCTCAGAAGAAAGCCCAAGTCCGTGATACAAACTGTGTGACTGTGTGCAGAATCCAGGCCATGTCTTCCAGTTTCTCTCTCTCTCTCACTCTTAATGTTCCTCAGGTCATGCGTTATCTATAGTTCCAGGAGGTCCAGTAGCTCCATGTTCAGGGCTCCTCAGACTCAGTTTGCCTGTCTTGGACTGACTATATCCTAGAGCTGTATATGTTACAGTATTAACACCTTGTCTCCAGAGGTAGAATTTTCAAAGGAATTTTGCTATTTACTTGGACACTTCTGCTTGAAGCTTCAGGTTCAGAAAAATGAATTTGTGTCCTACTTGGTCCATTCTCTAAGGTTGATAATATATCAAATAAATTTATTTTAAATGACATCTAGCATCAGGTAAAGTACCATGCTGAGTAATATTATTCTTAATTCAGAACTATGCATTTTGGGGATAGCAATTTAATAAAGTTTCAAGATGATAAATATTTAAAATAATTCCTTATTGTAAATAGAACTGGAAATGCATCATTAAGTCGAAGCAAAAACAATTGTATGCTTTGGAAAATCAGTTGAAATTTGAATAATTTGACTAAGAAATATGCTTTCTCGGATTTGTACTTTTTTAGAAAAGTTTGAGTACTTTTTGTACAGTTCTGTACACAGTAAAATTACTGAAAAAATTCAAGATATGTACACTATTTTAGAAATTATTTTGTTCTTTCCTTTTCTAGAAATCACTTATATATTTCAGTGTTCTATGAAATATGTAATATAATAAACATATGGCTGTCTTACATTTTGGGCACTGTGTATCAAAGGATCACATGAGAATCTTCAACCATGTCATATTATTTTTAAGTTACCATTTTTTCAATTGAATACATTGATAAGTTTACCAAATAGTTAGAATTGAGAAAAATAATTTTGATTTTAAGATAAACTGCTTACCTTAAATGTATTGAAAACTTTTGATTTAGAGAGCAGCAGTTTTCTCTAAGACATTATATTGTTAATATTTAGTTCAGTGTTAAAATCTATTCATTTATCCTACAAAGTGCTATGATTATTTTTATGTATTTATTTATCAAGGAAAACGATAATCACGGGGTTTATATCCCCAATTATGAGTATGTTTGTGAATATGTTTTGTTTATTTTTAGTTTTTGCCTTGGCACCCTTTCCAGGCAGTTCTCCTGGCAACAGTGGCATTGCTTCTGCCTGTCATACGTTTTTTGCAATTGAGCTCTTCCATTATGTTTCCCTACTACAACCTATTTCATGCACATGTTTTGGCTGTTTCATCCAGCAATTAATTTATATAATCTTTCCTATAGATTGTTAGTCAAAATGTTTTTCTTTTATTATTATTATTATTACACTTTAAGTTCTAGGGTACCTGTGTACCACATACAGATTTGTTACATGTGTATACGTGTGCCATGTTGGTGTGCTGCACCCATTAACTCATCATTTACATTAGATATATCTCCTAATGCTATCCCTCCCCCTTCCCCCCATCCCACGACAGACCCCAGTGTGTGATGTTCCCCACCCTGTGTTCAAGTGTTCTCATTGTTCAATTCCCACCTATGAGTGAGAACATACACTGTTTGGTTTTCTGTCCTTGTGATAGCTTGCTGAGAATGATGGTTTCCAGCTTCATCCATGTCCCTACAAAGGACATGAACTCATCCTCTTTTATGGCTGCATAGTATTCCATGGTGTATATGTGCCACATTTTCTTAATCCAGTCTGTCACTGATGGACATTTGGGTTGGTTCCAAGTCTTTGCTATTGTGAATAGTACTGCAATAAACATATGTGTGCATGTGTCTCTATAGCAGCATGATTTATAATCCTTTGGGTATATACCCAATAGTGGGATGGTTGGTCAAATGGTATTTCTGGTTCTAGATCCTTGAGGTATCGCCACACTGTCTTCCACAATGGTTGAGCTAGTTTACAGTCCCACCAACAGTGTAAAAGTGTTCCTATTTCTCCACATCCTCTCTAGCACCTGTTGTTTCCTGACTTTTTAATGATTGCCATTCTAACTGGTGTAAGATGGTATCTCATTGTGGTTTTGATTTGCATTTCTCTGATGGCCAGTGATGATGAGCATTTCTTTCATGTGTCTGTTGGCTGCATAAATGTCTTCTTTTGAGAAGTGCCTGTTCATATCCTTTGCCCACTTTTTGATGCGATTGTTTGATTTTTTTCTTGTAAATTTGTTTCTTTGTAGATTCTGGATATTAGCCCTTTGTCAGATGGGTAGATTGTAAAAATTTTCTCCCATTCTGTAGGTTGCCTGTTCACTCTGATGGTAGTTTCTTTTGCTGTGTAGAAGTTCTTTAGTTTAATTAGATCCAACTTGTCAATTTTGGCTTTTGTTGCTATTGCTTTTGGTGTTTTAGTCATGAAGTCCTTGCCCATGCCTATGTCCTGAATGGTATTGCCTAGGCTTTCTTCTAGGGTTTTTATGGTTTTAGGTCTAACATTTAAGTCTTTAATCCATCTTGAAATAATTTTTGTATAAGATGTAAAGAAGAGATCCAGTTTCAGCTTTCTACATATGACTAGCCAGTTTTCCCAGCACCATGTATTAAATAGGGAGTCCTTTCCCCATTTCTTGTTTTTGTCAGATTTGTCAAAGATCAGATGGTTGTAGATGTGTATTATTATTTTTGAGGGCTCTGTTCTGTTCCATTGGTCTATATCTCCGTTTTGGTACCAGGACCATGCTGTTTTGGTTACTGTAGCCTTGTAGTATAGCTTGAAGTCAGGTAGCATGATGCCTCCAGCTTTGTTATTTTGGCTTAAGATTGTCTTGGCAACGTGGGCTCTTTTTTGGTTCAATATGAACTTTAAGGTAGTTTTTTCCAATTCTGTGAAGAAAGCCATTGGTAGCTTGATGGGGATGGCATTGAATCTGTAAATTACCTTGGGGAGTATGGCCATTTTCACAACATTGATTCTTCCTATCCATGAGCATGAAATGTTCTTCCATTTGTATGCATCCTCTTTTATTTCGTTGAGCAGTGGTTTGTACTTCTCCTTGAAGAAGTCCTTCACATCCCTTGTAAGTTGTATTCCTGGGTATTTTGTTCTCTTTGAAGCAGTCGTGAATGGGAATTCACCCATGATTTGGCTCTCTGTTTGTCTGTTATTGGTGTATAGGAATGCTTGTGATTTTTGCACATTGATTTTGTATCCTGAGACTTTGCTGAAGTTGCTTCTCAGCTTAAGGAGATTTGGGGCTGAGATGATGGGGTTTTCTGAATATACAATCATGTCATCTGCAAACAGGGATAATTTGACTTCCTCTTTTCCTAATTGAATACCCTTTATTTCTTTCTCCTGCCTGATTGCCCTGGCCAGAACTTCCAACACTATGTTGAATAGGAGTGGTGAGAGAGGGCATCCCTGTCTTGTGCCAGTTTTCAAAGGGAATGCTTCCGGTTTTTGCCCATTCAGTATGATACTGGCTGTGCGTTTGTCATAAATAGCTCTTATTATTTTGAGATACGTCCCATCAGTACCTAGTTTATTGAGAGTTTTTAGCCTGAAGGGCTGTTGAATGTTGTCAAAGGCCTTTTCTGCATCTATTGAGATAATCATGTGGTTTTTGTCTTTGGTTCTGTTTATATGCTGAATTACATTTATTGATTTGCGTATGTTGAACCAGCCTTGCATCCCAGGGATGAAGCCCACTTGATCACAGTGGATAAGCTTTTTGATGTGCTGCTGGATTCAGTTTGCCAGTATTTTATTGAGGATTCTTGCATCGATGCTCCTCAGGGAGATTGGTCTAAAATTCTTCTTTTTTTGTTGTGTCTGACAGGTTTGGTATCAGAATGATGCTGGCCTTATGAAATGAGTTAGGGAGGACTCCCTCATTTTCTATTCGTTGGAATAGTTTCAGAAGAAATGGTACCAGCTCCTCTTTGTAACCCAGGTGGAATTCAGCTGTGAATCCATCTGGTCCTGGACTTTTTTGGTTGGTAGGCTCTTAATTATTGCCTCAAGTTCAGAGCCTGTTATTGGTCTATTCAGGGATTCAACTTCTTCCTGGTTTAGTCTTGGGAGGGTGTATGTGTCAAGGAATTTATCCATTTCTTCTAGATTTTCTAGTTTGTTTGCATAGAGGTGTTTATATTATTCTCTGATGGTAGTTTGTATTTCTGTGGGATCAATGGTGATATCCCCTTTATTATTTTTTATTGTGTCTATTTGATTCTTCTCTCTTTTCTTCTTTATTAGTGTTGCTAGCGGTCAATCAATTTTGTTGAGCTTTTCAAAAAACCAGCTCCTGGATTCATTGATTTTTTGAAGGGTTTTTTGTGTCTCTATCTCCTTCAGTTCTGCTCTGATCTTAGTTATTTCTTGCCTTCTGCTTGCTTTTGAATGTGTTTGCTCTTGTTTCTCTAGTTCTTTTAATTGTGATGTTAGGGTGTCAGTTTTAGATCTTTCCATCTTTCTCTTGTGGGCATTTAGTGCTATAAATTTCCCTCTACACACTGCTTTAAATGTGCCCAAGAGATTCTGGTATGTTGTGTCTTTGTTCTCATTGGTTTCAGAGAACATCTTTATTTCTGCCTTCATTTTGTTATGTACCCAGTAGTTATTCAGGAGCAGGTTGTTCAGTTTCCATGTAGTTGAGTGGTTTTGAGTGAATTTCTTAATCCTGAGTTCTAGTTTGATTGCACTGTGATCTGAGAGATAATTTGTGATAATTTCTGTTCTTTTACATTTGCTTTACTTCCAACTACGTGGTCAATTTCGGAACAAGTGCGATGTGGTGCTGAGAAGAATGTATATGCTGTTGATTTGGAGTGGAGAGTTCTGTAGATGTCTATTAGGTCTGCTTGGTGCAGAGCTGGGTTCAGTTCCTGGATATCCTAGTTAACTTTCTGTCTCATTGATCTGTCTGATGTTGACAGTGGGGTGTTAAAATCTCACATTATTATTGTGTGGGAGTCTAAGTCTCTTTGTAGCTTTCTAAGGACTTGCTTTATGTATATGAATGCTGCTGTATTGGGTGCATATATATTTAGGATAGTTAGTTCTTCTTATTGAATTGATGCCTTTACCACTATGTAATGGCCTTCTTTGTCTCTTTTGATCTTTGTTGGTTTAAAGTCTGTTTTATCAGAGACTAGGATTGCAACCCCTGCTTTTTTTTGGTTTTGTTTTCCATTTGCTTGGTAGATCTTCCTCCATCCCTTTATTTTGAGCCTATGTGTGTCTCTGCACATGTGATGGGTCTCCTGAATACAGCACACTGATGAGTCTTGACTCTTAATCCAATTTGCCAGTCTGTGTCTTTTAATTGGAGCATTTAGTCCATTTACATTTAAGGTTAATATTGTTATGTGTGAATTTCATCCTGTCATTATGATGTTAGCTGGTTATTTTGCTCGTTAGTTGCTGCAGTTTCTTCCTAGCATTGATGGTCTTTACAATTTGGCATGCTTTTGCAGTGGCTGGTACCGGTTATTCCTTTCCATGTTTAGTGCTTCCTTCAGGAGCTCTTGTAAGGCAGGCCTTGTGGTGACAAAATCTCCCAGCATTTGCTTGTCTGTAAACGATTTTATTTCTCCTTCACTTATGAAATTTAGTTTGGCTGGATATGAAATTCTGGGTTGAAAATTCTTTTCTTTAAGAATGTTGAATAGTGGCCCCCACTTTCTTCTGGCTTGTAGAGTTTCTGCCAAGAGATCCGCTGTTAGTCTGATGGGCTTCCCTTTGTGGGTAACCCAACCTTTCTCTCTGGCTGCTCTTAACGTTTTTTCCTTCATTTCAACTTTGGTGAATCTGACAATTATGTGTCTTGGAGTTGGTCTTCTCGAGGAGTATCTTTATGGCATTCTCTGTATTTCCTGAATTTGAATGTTGGCCTGCCTTGCTAGGTTGGGGAAGTTCTCCTGGATAATATCCTGGAGAGTGTTTTCCAACTTGGTTCCATTCTCCCCATCACTTTCAGGTACACCAATCAGACGTAGATTTGGTCTTTTCACATAGTCCCATATTTCTTGGAGGCTTCGTTCATTTCTTTTTGCTCTTTTTTCTCTAAACTTCTCTTCTTGCTTAATTTCATTCATTTGATCATCAATCACTGACACCCTTTCTTCCACTTGATCGAATCGGCTACTGAAGCTCGTGCGTGCATCACGTAGTTCTCGTGCCATGGTTTTCAGCTCCATCAGGTCATTTAAGGTCTTCCCTATGCTGTTTATTCTAGTTAGCCATTCGTCTAATGTTTTTTCAAGGTTTTTAGCTTCTTTACGATGGGTTTGAATGCCCTCCTTTAGCTCAGAGAAGTTTGTTATTACTGATCGTCTAAGCCTTCTTCTCTCAACACATCAAAGTCATTCTCTGTCCAGCTTTGTTCCATTGCTAGTGAGGAGCTGCATTCCTTTGGAGGAGAAGAGGCGCTCTGATTTTTACAATTTTCAGTTTTTCTGCTCTGGTTTCTCCCCATCTTTGTGGTTTTATCTACCTTTGGTCTTTGATGATGGTGACGTATAGATTGGGTTTTGGTGTGGATGTCCTTTCTGTTTGTCACTTTTCCTTCTGACAGTCAGGACCCTCAGCTGCCGGTCTGTTGGAGTTTGCTAGAGGTCTACTCCAAACCCTGTTTGCCTGGGTATCACCAGCGGAGGCTGCAGAACAGCAAATACT
The DNA here is from genome assembly GCF_002776525.5 of Piliocolobus tephrosceles. Classification (NCBI taxonomy): domain Eukaryota; kingdom Metazoa; phylum Chordata; class Mammalia; order Primates; family Cercopithecidae; genus Piliocolobus; species Piliocolobus tephrosceles. Next base: position 86,848,185 of record NC_045443.1, on the reverse strand, counting down.
ATAGAATGGCGAATGTTGCTCCCTGAGCCTTCCTCTGGAAGCTTCGTCTCAGAGGGGCACCCGGCCGTATGAGGTGTCAGACAGCCACCAGTTGGGAGGTGCCTCCCAGTTAGGCTACTTGGAGGTCAGGGACCCACTTGAGGGGGCAGTCTGTCCATTCTCAGATCTCAAACTCTGTGCTGGGACAACCACTACGCTTTTCAAAGCTGTCAGACAGGGACGTTTAAGTCTGCAGAAGTTTCTGCTGCCTTTTGTTCAACTACATCCTGCCCCCAGAGGTGGAGTCTACAGAGGCAGGCAGGCCTCCTTGAGCTGTGGTGGGCTCCACCCAGTTCGAGCTTCCCAGTCGCTTTGTTTACCTACTCAAGCCTCAGCAATTGCAGACGCCCCTCCCCCAGCCTTGCTGCTGCCTTGCAGTTTGATCTCAGACTGCTGTGCTAGCAGTGAGCAAGGCTTCATGGGTGTGAGACCCTCTGAGCCAGGCACAGGATATAATCTCCTGGTGTGCCATTTGCTAAGACCATTGGAAAAGCGCAGTATTAGGGTGGGAGTATCCCAATTTTCCAGGTACCACCTGTCACAGTTTCCCTTGGCTAGGAAAGGGAATTCCCCAACCACTTGTGCTTCCTGGGTGCGGTGATGCCCCACCCTGCTTTGGCTCATGCTCCATGGGCTGCACCCACTGTCTGACAGGCCCCAGTGAGATGAACCCGGTACCTCAGTTGGAAATGCAGAAATCATCCGTCTTCTGTGTTGCTCACGCTGGGTGCTCTAGACTGGAGCTATTCCTATTTGGCCATCTTGGAACCTACTCTCCTCTAATTTTGTATTTTTAGTGGAGATGGGGTCTCCTCATATTGATCAGGCTGAAGATGTTTTTCCTGAGTATAAGGAGAAATGAATGTTAAGAGAATTTAAGCTGTTTTTTCTGAATGGGAAAAAAAATGAGAATATACTAAAAATTTGTCTCTTTTCTTCCTGCCTTCATCCTTCGCCAAGCCATTCCTCACACCAAGGTGGGATATTTGGAGCTGACCATAGTAACTAGGATTCCCCTGTTTTCCTCAGCCTTTTATGTACCTGGCACAAGAGAATCTGGTGTAGTGGTAGATATGTGAAAACTGGGGTCAAATAGCTTGTTAGAGTGGAAAGCCCAGTACACGTGGAGTCAATTACTCTTCTGTCCATATCTCTGGAGACCCCAAATGAGTGGCAGAAACAGAAAATTTTTTGGTGTACTAACCAAAGATGAGCTGGATTTCTGTGGGAGCTGAATTTAGGGTAGTGCATCTTGTGGTGTTAGCATCATGAAAGGAAATGACTCAGCTTAAGTCAGGTTCAATGGACATTGTTCATTCATTTCACAGAAATGAACATGTCAGACACTAGGTAGGAGCTGGGGATGGGAAATGCGTGTGGGTTATAACGGTAAGCAAAAACTGTGAACGTATGAATGTTAGTACAGTGAAAGTATGAATTGAAGGCAGTAATGTGTGGGATCAGAGAGAGTTTTCCTGGAAAAGGTATTTGAGCTGAGATCTAAAACCTTGCTACTCAAGGCCGAGCATGGTGGCTTACGCCTGTAATCCCAGCACTTTGCAAGGCTGAGAGGCAGGTGGATCACCTGAGGTCAGGAGTTTAAGACCAGCCTGGCCAAATGGCAAAACCCCATCTCTACTAAAAATACAAAAAATTAGCCAGGCGTGATTGCACACTAATCCCAGCTACTCAGGAGACTGAGGCAGGAGAATCACTTGAACCCGGGAGGCAGAGTTGCAGTGAGCCAAGATCATGCCACTTCACTCCAGCCTGGGCAATAGAGTGAGACTCTGTCTCAAAAAATAAATAAATAAAATAAAATAAAAGTTTGCTACTCAAAATAAGATTCATGGACAGTTTGCTTGAGCATCACCTAAGAGTTTAGTAGAAATTCAGATTCACAGGTCCCACCCCAGACCTACCAAATCAGACCCTGCCTTTTAGTAAGATCCCCAGGTGATTTGTGTGTGCATTAAAGTTTGAGAAGTGCTGATCTAAAGCCTCAACAGGATTTGAAGTGAAAGGATTGGGAGAAGTGGAATGTTCTAGGCAGAGGACAGAATATATACAAAGGCTTTGTCTGTGGGGGAGCTTGTGTTACTTTAGGACCTGTAAAAAGTCTGGGGCCCAGAGATGGAGTGGGGCACAGTGTTATGTGAGCCAAGCTTAGAGAGGGTCATAGGAATCAGGCATGTAGGCTTTTTCATGATTTTGCCCTTTGTAGCTTGAAAACAAGCTTCCTGCCAGCTGAATAGACACATGGAAACCAGTTAAAAGAAAAAGTCAATAGTCCAAACAAAAACTGAAGGTGACTGGGATTAGGATAATCTTAGTGGAAATCAAGAGAATGGAATTCGTTTGAGAGATATGTAAGCAGGGGTAAGAAGGGGGTTAGCAAAGATAATCCCTGGGTTTTTAGCTTGTACAATTATATGCCATTCATTGAAGTAGGGGATTTCCTAAGGGGACCAAATTTGCGATTTCAAGTTCCAATTTGGACATACTGAGTTTGATGTTCCTTTGAAACATCCGGGAGTATCTATCAGACGTACAATTGTGTACACATATCTGTGCTGCAGCTTAAAGGAAAGGTCTAGAGTGGAAACAAGAATGAGTGAGTATTCTGCATGTATGTGGTAATGGAAGCAGCAACCATAGATACAATTGCCTGAGTAGAAAGTATAGAATCAGAAGAGGGTTTGGGACTATTCCCTGAGGAATTTTAATAAAATGATCTGATGAAACAGTCGCCTGCAAAGAAGGCAGAGAAGGACTAGTAGGTAACAGGGAAGCCGAAGAGTGTGGTGTCATGGCAGCCAAGGAAGGAGGATAGTTTCAAGAGGACAATAGAGTCAGCATTGTTGAAAGTCCAGAGAAAGTTTGAAAAATGTTTGATAATTTGGTGGAGATTACAGATAACCTTTTGAAGAGCTTTTTTGATGGAGAAATATAGATGCGAACCAGTATGAAGGGAGTAGAAAAGTGAGTAGAGGGAAGGGTGAGAAAAGGAGTCAGCTATAATAGATTTTTTAAATCTTTTTTTTTTTTTTTTTTTTTTTGAGATGATTTCTCACTCTTTCGCCCAGGCTAGAGTACAGTGGCACGATCTCAGCTCACTGCAACCTCTGGCCTCCCAGGTTCAAGCAAGCAATTCTCCTGCCTCAGCCTCTGGAATAGCTGGAACTGCAGGCCACACCAACACTCCTGGCTAATTTTTGTATTTTTAGTAGAGATGGGGTTTTACCATGTTGGCCAGACTGGTCTCAAACTCCTGACCTCAGGTGATCCACCCACCACAGCCTCCCAAAGTGCTGGGATTATAGGCATGAGCCACCGCACCCGGCCAATTTTTAAAATCTTATTTAGTAAATTTATTGAGTACCTGTTATATACCAAGCAATGAGAATGTACAAATGAAAGAGCAAGTGCAATAATAATGATATGGGCCTAAATTGCTATGAGAGTAATTAGTGGAGTGTTTAAATAAAGAAACTGTATGGTGGGGGGAGGGGGGTGTCAAACATGTACTTGGAGAATTTGAGTGGAAGACAGAAAAGTTACAGGTACAGCTTCCCGAAAGTGAGTGATACTTGAGCTGATTCTGTAAAACTTTGCCTGATAATAAGAGGAATGAGGACAGAGCTCAGAAAGTACAAAAGCGAGGCGGAGCAAGAGGGCCGAATAGGAACAGCTCCAGTCTCCAACTCCCGGCGCGAGCGACACAGAAGACCGGTGATTTCTGCATTTTCAACGGAGGTACTGGGGTCATCTTACTGGGGAGTGCCGGACAATCCGTGCTGGTCAGCTGCTGCAGTCCGACCAGGGAGAGCTGAAGCAGGGCGAGGCATTGCCTCACCTGGGAAGCGCAAGGGGGAAGGGAATCCCTTTTCCTAGCCAGGTGAACTGAGACACACAACACCTGGAAAATCGGGTAATTCCCACTCTAATACTGCGCTTTAAGGAAACGGGCACACCAGGAGAATATATCCCACACCTGGCCGGGAGGGTACCACGCCCATGGAGCCTCCCTCATTGCTAGCACAGCAGTCTGCGATCTAACCACAAGGCAGCAGCGAGGCTGGGGGAGGGGCGCCCGCCATTGCTGAGGCTTAAGTAGGTAAACAAAGCCGCTGGGAAGCTCGAACTGGGTGGAGCTCACAGCAGCTCAAGGAAACCTGCCTGTCTCTGTAGACTGCACCTCTGGGGACACGGCACAGCTAAAAAAACAACAGGGGAAGCAGCAGAGGCCTGTGCAGACCCGAACAACTCTGTCTGACAGCTTTGAGGAGAGCAGTGGATCTCCCAACACGGAGGTTGAGATCTGAGAACGGACAGACTGCCTGCTCAAGTGGGTCCCTAACCCCTGAGTAGCCTAACTGGGAGACATCCCCCACTAGGGGCAGTGTGACACCCCACACCTCGCAGGGTGGAGTACACCCCTGAGAGGAAGCTTCCAAAGTAAGAATCAGACAGGTACACTCGCTGTTCAGCAATATTGTATCTTCTGCAACCTCTGCTGCTGATACCTAGGCAAACAGGGTTTGGAGTGGACCTCAAGCAATCTCCAACAGACCTACAGCTGAGAGTCCTGACGATTAGAAGGAAAACTATCAAACAGGAAGAACACCTATACCAAAACCCCATCAGTACGTCACCATCATCAAAGACCAGAAGCAGATAAAACCACAAAGATGGGGAAGAAGCAGGGCAGAAAACCTGGAAATTCAAAAAATAAGAGCGCATCTCCCCCTGCAAAGGAGCGCAGCTCATCGCCAGCAACGGATCAAAGCTGGTCAGAGAATGACTTTGACGAGATGAGAGAAGAAGGCTTCAGTCCATCAAACTTCTCAGAGCTAATGGAGGAATTACGTACCCAGCGCAAAGAAACTAAAAATCTTGAAAAAAGAGTGGAAGAATTGATAGCTAGAATAATTAATGCAGAGAAGGTCATAAATGAAATGACAGAGATGAAAACCATGACACGAGAAATACGTGACAAATCCACAAGCTTCAGTAACCGACTTGATCAACTGGAAGAAAGAGTATCAGCGATTGAGGATCAAATGAATGAAATGAAGCGAGAAGAGAAACCAAAAGAAAAAAGAAGAAAAAGAAATGAACAAAGCCTGCAAGAAGTATGGGATTATGTAAAAAGACCAAATCTACGTCTGATTGGGGTGCCTGAAAGTGAGGGGGAAAATGGAACCCAGTTGGAAAACATTCTTCAGGATATCATCCAGGAGAACTTCCCCAACCTAGTAGGGCAGGCCAACATTCAAATTCAGGAAATACAGAGAACACCACAAAGATACTCCTCAAGAAGAGCAACTCCAAGACACATAATTGCCAGATTCACCAAAGTTGAAATGAAGGAAAAAATCTTAAGGGCAGCCAGAGAGAAAGGTCGGGTTACCCACAAAGGGAAGCCCATCAGACTAACAGCAGACCTCTCGGCAGAAACTCTACAAGCCAGAAGAGAGTGGGGGCCAATATTCAACATTCTTAAAGAAAAGAATTTTAAACCCAGAATTTCATATCCAGCCAAACTAAGTTTCATCAGTGAAGGAGAAATAAAATCCTTTACAGATAAGCAAATGCTTAGAGATTTTGTCACCACCAGGCCTGCCTTACAAGAGACCCTGAAGGAAGCCCTAAACATGGAAAGGAACAACCGGTACCAGCCATTGCAAAAACATGCCAAAATGTAAAGACCATCGAGGCTAGGAAGAAACTGCATCAACTAACGAGCAAAATAACCAGTTATTATCATAGTGGCAGGATCAAGTTCACACATAACAATATTAACCTTAAATGTTAATGGACTAAATGCTCCAATTAAAAGACACAGACTGGAAAACTGGATAAAGAGTCAAGACTCATCAGTCTGCTGTATTCAGGAGACCCATCTCACATGCAGAGACATACATAGGCTCAAAATAAAGGGATGGAGGAAGATCTACCAAGCAAATGGAGAACAAAAAAAAAGCAGGGGTTGCAATCCTAGTCTCTGATAAAACAGACTTTAAACCAACAAAGATCAAAAGAGACAAAGAAGGCCATTACATAATGGTAAAGGGATCAATTCAACAGGAAGAGCTAACTATCCTAAATATATATGCACCCAATACAGGAGCACCCAGA
>NC_045443.1:86733652-86837005 GCF_002776525.5 Piliocolobus tephrosceles | reverse complement strand
ACACATGCACACGTATGTTTATTGCAGCACTATTCACAATAGCAAAGTCTTGGAATCAACCCAAATGTCCATCAGTGACAGACTGGATTAAGAAAATGTGGCACATATACACCATGGAATATTATGCAGCCATAAAAAAGGATGAGTTTGCGTCCTTTGTAGGGACATGGATGCAGCTGGAAACCATCATTCTTAGCAAACTATCACAGGAAGAGAAAACCAAACACCGCATGTTCTCACTCATAGGTGGGAACTGAACAATGAGATCACTTGGACTCGGGAAAGGGAACATCACACACCGGGGCCTATCATGGGGAGGGGGGAGGGGGGAGGGATTGCATTGGGAGTTATACCTGATATAAATGATGAATTGATGGGTGCTGACGAGTTGATGGGTGCAGCACACCAACATGGCACAAGTATACATATGTAACAAACCTGCACGTTATGCACATGTACCCTAGAACTTAAAGTATAATTAAAAAAAAAAAAAAACAGTAATAACAACAACAACCCCCAAATTTGAATAAAGCAGATAAGAAGACAAAAAAAAAAAAAAAAAAGAAAAGAAAAGAAAGTACAAAAGCAAGAAGCTCTGAGAGGGGAGTGAATTCAGGAAACTAGACATTTCAGGTTTGCCTCAGCATTGCGTGAGGTTGAGGGACAGCAAGAGATGAGACAAGAGAGAGAAGATGTGGATGGATTGTGAATGATCTCAAATGTGTTTTGAAGGCTTTTGGAGGTATTTGGATTCACCCTGACCACTGGGGGAACCAGTGAAGGATTTTTAGCCAGGAGAGTGACAAATGCAAATTTGGATTTCAGAACAGTTACTCTGGAGATGTGAAAAAGGAGGGGTTGGGGGAAGTAAAACTAGAGGCATGGAAGATTAGGAGGCAATTGCAGTAGTAATCCAGACATGAGGTGACAACTGTCTGATCTAGTGCAGTAGCATAGGGGATGAAGAAGAGCAGACTGGCTCATGAGGTATTGAAGAGAAAGAGTCAATTAAATTCTGTTTACTGACTATACATGGGAGAAGAGGGAAGAGTCAAGAATATCTCTCCAATTTTTGGCTGCTGGCTAGATAATGGCACTGTTTATTAGGACAGGAAGAGACAGGGCTTGGGTGTAGAATATCCAGTACAGAAATCTAGATTTGAGAATCTTGACTTGATTGATTAGGACACTTGGTCCCACAGGGTGACCCCTGAACTGCTGCTCCATAGTATGTGATAATGATAATGATGAAGAGATGATCTGCATTAATTGCACCTCATTTATCAAGAGGAATCATTAAAAGAATGCTTATTTGGTTTTTTGGTTTTTGGTTTGTTTGTTTGTTTGTTTGTTTCTTGAGATTGAGTCTTGCTCCATCACCCAGGCTGGAATACAGTGGAGCGATCTCGGCTCACTGCAACCACTGCCTCCCAGGTTCAAGCGATTCTCCTGCCTCAGCCTCCCAAATACCTGGGACTACAGGCATGTGCCACCAAGCCCAGCTAATTTTTGTATTTTTAGTAGAGATGGGGTTTTGCAGTGTTGGCCAGGCTGGTCTCGAACTCCTGACCTGAGGTGATCCACCCATCTTGGCCTCCCAAAGTGCTGGGATTTCAGGCATGAGCCATTGTGTCCAGCAAAGAATGCTTATGTGAATCATGCTGATTATTTCGTAAATTCTGAGACTGAAATTTGAAATGGATAAAGCCTATCATGTTTAATGGCTATGAAACATAACAGGTTTTGTTTAGTATAAAGTATGTCGTAATGTTAGTGATATGCTTTAGTGGTGTCATGACTTTCTCTTTAAAAACTTCCTGCGGTCGTGCACGGTGTCTCATGCCTGTAATCTCAGCGCTTTAGGAGGCCAAGGTGGGCAGATCACAAGGTCAAGAGATCGAGACCATCCTGGCCAACATGGTGAAACCCCACCTCTACTAAAAATAGAAAGATTAGCCAGGCGAGGTGGCGGGCACCTGTAGTCCCAGCTACTCAGGAGGCTGAAGCAGGAGAATCACTTGAACCCGGGAGGCGGAGGTTGTGGTGAGCCAAGATCACGCCACTACACTCTAGCCTGGTGACAGAGTGAGACTCTGTCTCAAAAAAAAAACAAAAAAACTTCCTGCTTACTCATCTGTGTGTATGTTCATATACATACACGCATATGCGTGTTTGAGAAAAGATATATTATCATAATTCTTCATCATTCTGTTATAAAGTAAAAGAATCTAGCTCATATTCTCTTTGACTTATGGCATCTATGAAAAGTATTTTTGAATTTTATGGTTGAATTTGAATGTTATTTTTGGTGGGCCATTTTTTCCCATGGTAATTACAGGGAAAAAATATTTCTATATAAACGTAGCCATTGTTTTTATTATCTTTGGTTTCTGAGTTTCTTCCACCAGCAAAACAAGAAAGGAGGAAAACACCTACATGATTTTACACATGAAAGTATATGGAGGAAATATATTTAAACTGCATCGTGTTATCGTAGAATCTTATTTTTTGTTATTTATAATGAAGGATTTGATACTCTACTCATAAGCAATTTAAGAATGCTGTTGTGGCTGGGCATGGTGGCTCATGCCTATAGTCCCAGCACTTTGGGAGGCCAAGGCAGGTGGATCACCTGAGGTCAGGAGTTTCAGACCAGCCTGACCAATATAGTGAAACCCCATCTCTACTGAAAATACAAAAATTATCCAGGTGTGGTGGCGTGCACCTATAATCCCAGCTACTCAGGAGGCTGAGACAAGAGAATTGCTTGAACCCAGGAGGCGGAGGTTGCGGTGAGCCAAGATGGCCCCACTGTACTCCAGCCTGGGCAACAAAGTGAGACTCCATCTCAGAAAAAAAAAAAAAAAAAAAAAAATGCCATTCTTCCTGGAGATTTTTATGCCATAGTATTTCAACTGTATCCAGTTATATAATCTTTATCATAGGGTTAAATATTTTTGATTAATTTCATAGATCTAATTGATGTTAGATTGGCTTCCTATATTATTGTTGGGAAATCATTTTTCATCCAGTAAAACAATGGAACTAGATTTTTAAAATAGATGATAGATCTTTGTCTGCTAAGTTTAAAAAATATATATTAAATACATTTTTCACTCAGCTGCCTGAAAATGAAAATCTTTTATCCCTTTTAAAACTACATCTGAAAATATCTTATTTTTTTCTTTGGGGTTTGTTGAACAGTGTGAAAGATAACTACAGATCTTTTCTCCATTCATTTAGCATGCTGTATAAAAGATTCTTGTTGAATTTGATATGGAACAGATAATGAGGATGGATCCCTTACTCTGAATGCCCTTCGAAGTATAATGGCACAGTTCACAAAAGAAGTAATGGCTACTTGTTTTCCCTTTTGAGTTTGCAGGAAATTTTATGCAGGAAGTTGGTGTTATGTTCATTTGGAGTATTAGGAATATCATGCACTTGTAGGCTTTTTAGTTTAATATTAGAGGAGAGAGCACTAATTCTCTATCACTACCTGTTACCCATTTTGTCCCCTACTCCCAGATAATTTTGGTTAGTATTTTTATCATTAATTAAGATATCTCTGGTGCAGTGCACTTTTAGATCAGCATACAGCATTAGAAAGTAGATCCTCCTTTGAGGAATTGATGGTTTGTGTTTTCTTAATCATATAATAAGTGAAACATAGAAGGAAATTTTTGTACAGATTCCATTTGTCCCAGCTGTATACTACCCATTAATGACTTCAAAATTAATAGGTTTCTCTAGAGATTAGAACAAAGATTAAAGACAAAGGCAGACAGTAGACTTGTAGCCTCAGCTGTCTTTTCTAAGGTGACTGAATTAATCATTTGGATATTTCAATTGATAGCTACATGGTATATTTTTCAAGTCTTCTGATACAAATGCAATTTCCAATTAGGTCTCAAGAAGAAAAAGCAAAGTCCTCTATAAAATCTTATCCCCGGCTGGGCGCGGTGGCTCAAGCCTGTAATCCCAGCACTTTGGGAGGCCGAGACGGGCGGATCACGAGGTCAGGAGATCGAGACCATCCTGGCTAACACTGTGAAACCCCGTCTCTACTAAAAAATACAAAAAACTAGCCGGGCAAGGTGGCGGGCGCCTGTAGTCCCAGCTACTGGGGAGGCTGAGGCAGGAGAATGGCGTAAACCCGGGAGGCGGAGCTTGCAGTGAGCTGAGATCCGGCCGCTGAACTCCAGCCGGGGCGACAGAGCAAGACGCCGTCTCAAAAAAAAAAAAAAAAAAATCTTATCCCCAAAGCTGAAGGCTCTTTCTTTCAGAAAAAGATGTATGTTTTCTCCTGAGGCACAAACAAGTCTTAACTCAGCAAATTTAGTTTGGAGGACAAAATTTCACATGACATTTTTTGATTATATCCTAGTCATACTTTTAATTCAATCAGATTTGATCAAATGAGTATGTTCCTACAAGGATACATAATACACTGTTCAGAAGACAGAAAATTGTCATTTTTTTCCTTCAAGATCAACAGCCTATGTTTTCAAGAATGTTAGGAATTGAAAATGAATTGTGTGTTGTGGTCCTGTGACAGCCCCATCTGGGTGAGTCTACAGTTCCTTTTTCTGTTTCCCAAATGGATCCATCCACTCCTTAGTCAACACTGGCTTTTGATCTTAAGAAACGAACCAAATTTAGAGCAGCACTCTGAGTCACTTCTGACAGGCAGCCATCCTCTTTGTCAAGATTCTCAGATGAACTCTGGGACTATCTGAGTCCTTTGTGCTGATGGCAAACTTAGTGTAAAGCCTCCCACTCTTTGGCTAACACTCTTCTAGTCCTCCCATTTTGGTAATTCGTCAGCCCCAGAAAGACCTCCATCCAACAAGCCTCCTGCTTTACACTGCCTACTCCCTGGGTCTGGGCCTCCTTTACCCAACTTACATTCTGTGGTCCATCGTTACATTCATGGTCTTGTCCCTTTCTTCGTCTGTCGTCCTCACCTAGAAAAATGCCAACCTGGGTTAAATCTGTTTCTCTGGCTCCTGCACGCCTACACCCAAGGAGCTGGATTTCACTAGACAACCATCTTGGCTGGTCTCACCATAAATTTATTTACACAAAGCTCCATGGGCACTCAGCCACTGTCTATCCAGCCCATTTATCGAGTAGTTATTCCCTCACTCTCCTGTGTCATCAGTGCTCTCTTTATGCTTGCTCTTTCTATCAGCACACATTTGTGATATATTTTTTCTCATCTTCATAAACGAAAACCTCATTTGGCCCCTCATCCCTTTCCAGCTCCTGTCTCATTGCTCTTCTCCCATTTATAGCAAAAGTTCTTCTAAAAAAAAAAAAAAAAAAGAGTTACTTAGATTCACTGTCTTTATTTCTTCACTTTGCATTCTTCTGAGTGCTATCCAATCAAGCATTCATCCCCACTCTTCCACTCATGTCAGGGTCCCAAGGACTCATCTTGGTCCACCCGTGTGTGGCACTTGATCCTGGTGATCACTGCTTCCTCCTGGAAGCTCTTTCCTCACTTGACTCCTGGGCAACTAGTCTTCAACCTCAAGGGCCACCAGTCACCTCTCCTGCTCCTGTCTTCTAAAGTCTCTGCAACCCTTCTCTCATTTGGCTCCTTCTTAGTGATACAGACCCATGGATAAAAAGATGTATATGCCAGTAACTCTCAAATGTATATTTCTAGACCCAGCCTCTCCACAGAAATCTAGAATCATATATTTCTAATTGTATTAATGACTGTTCCCCTTGAAAGTCTAATAGGCATCTCAAACATAACATGTCCAAAATTTATTTACCACTTCTCCATGAAAAATTGCATCAGCGTAGCTACATCATAACATAGCACCTTGCTCAGCTTTATTTTTCTTCCTAACCCTGTTGCCTAGCCTTACATCACATATCTACATGTGGTCCCCACTAGGGTATAACCATGATAGCAGGGCCTCTTGTTTATTCACTCCTTGAGGTAGGCAGAACAACTGTTCCTCAAAAATGTTTATGCCTTCATCCCCAGAATCTATGAAAATGTTTCCTTACATGGCAAAGGGGGTTTGCAAATGTGATTAGTTAAGCCTTTTTTTTTTTTTAAGAGAGTCTCACTGTGTTGCCCAGGCTGGAAGTACAGTGGCTCTATCTCAGCTCACCACAACCTCCGCCTCCCAGGTTCAAGCGATTCTCCTGCCTCAGCCTCCTGAGTAGCTGGGACTATAGGCACATGCTGCCATGCCTGGATAATTTCTTTTGTATTTTAGTAGAGACAGGGTTTCACCATGTTGCCCAGGCTGGTCTCAAACTCTTGAGCTCAGGCAATCCGCCCACCTCGGCCTCCCAAAGTGCTAGGATTACAGGCATGAGCCACCACGCCCGGCCAAGTTAAGGCTCTTGAGATGGGGAGGTTATCCTGGATTATCTGGCCGGACCCCATATAATCACAAGGGTCCTTATAGGGACAGAGGGATTCATGAGAATTAGAGAAGTTGTAACAATGGAAGCAGTTATTGGAGTGATGCAGCCATAGGCTAAGGAACGTGGACAGCCTCTAGAAGCTGGAAAGGCAAGCAATGGATTCTCTCCTAGAGCCTTCAGAAGGAATGCAGCTTACTGACACCTTGTTTTTAGCCCCGTTAAACAAGATCCAAGCCCTTGTTTTGGACTTGCGATCTCCAATACTGTAAGATGATAGATCTATGTTGTTTCAAACCATTAAGTTTGTGGTCATTTGTTACATCAGCCGTAGGAAATGAACACAGTCCTGTATCTCTGGTACCTGGAATTTTACCTGGCACATAGGTGCTAAATAAAATAATTTTGCTTGAACAGATGGCATGTATTCATTATCTTAGATCGTATGTAGAGATTATTGAAGTTTCCAATCCCTACTCTAAATTTTATCATTGAAAATAAATGACATATTCTTTCTTTGAAAAACAATATTTGCTTTTATTTTTGTCCAGGCGAAAGGCTTTTTGTTGTTGTTGTTATTCTAGTCTATTTCAGGCAGACGTTTTATACATACGTGTGTGTGTGTGTGTGTGTGTGTGTGTGTAGTGATTTAAAAATCTCAGAACATCAGGAATAAAAAGGACTTTAAAAGGCATTCAATTGAATTTCCTGATTTGATGTTTGTATATCTTTCTCAATATCTCTGACAAATGACCTTCCCAAGTCTATTTTAGAACCTTCAATAATGGGAAACTCGCTTTGGCTTAGATACTTTTCTGCCTTTTATCTGTTTTGTTCTCTACTTACAGAATTAAACCAAAAGTAGAAACGTTAGTCGTAAATCAAAACTATTTTAACCAACTGATTGAATGTATATCTAAAGTTCAAGTCACTAATTATCTTTACATGTGAAATGCCTACTTTTGCATTCACATTTGTCAGAAAAATCCTTATGTTGTTCAGCCAGAAGCTATCAAGTATGTCTTTAGGGGATAAAAATCTACCAGTGATTTGCAGTTGGATAATATATGCTTGCATTGTTCCCTCACTGTACCTCTGAGAAGGCATTTAAGATTGTAATTTTTAGCAGAAAATGGCATTAGTTTAACTTTGGGGGGTTATATTTCTCTCCAAATACTATCAAATTACTAATATTTAATTTTTTGTGATTGGCTCAGCTGATGCAGGACAGCCAATTAAATTCAGTTCAACAAATGTGGAGCTTTGTCTGTGTCTCATGTGCTATGCCAAGCACCTGAGATGATAAAGTCGTTGACCCCACATGAGGGATTCATAATCTAATGGGGAATACCGATATATAAACACAAATATCATAAGGAGTGAGAAATCCTCTACTGATGGCACGAAGTCTTGTGGGAGCGAAATGGCACTAGTGATTAATTCTGACTCGCCAGCCCAGAGGGTGGGTGGTGGAAAGGGTGGTAGGAGAAGGAGAGAAAAGGAAAGGAGGAAGGGGAATAGATATAATATATGAACTTTCACATGTAGTTGAGCGCCGCAGTATCTTGAATGTTCCTTTGTTAATTATGTAAATAATAATAGTTTAGATGTGTGGACCATGGTTATGTTGTTGAATGTTTAATTTTCTAATAAAAAGGTGTTCGGCAATGCCAAAATTTTCAGTTTTCATTGATGCATTAAAGTAATTCATCCTCAAAAATAAGTGACAAATGAAGATGTATGTGTTAAAAATAACCATGGTATTTAAAGAACCTGTTAAGAGTCATTTGTCCCCAGAATGTGATATGTTTTATATTCACTTCTCAGGACTTTCATAGTTCTTTGCATCAGTCAGATCTGTATCTTTTACTCCATTTCATTTGTTCAGGTGAAAAGTGAACCCTTTTGACCTACACAGATAAGGATTTCTCAGCCCTTAGATTCACTCTTTGCCCTTGATGAGGATGCATTTCCCATCTTCGAGATGGCAACCATGGGGTTATCCAAAGAAGAACGTAAGGGTAGTGATTGCCCTGCCATCCTTTTTGATAAAGTACTTCCCCAGAATATTGTAAGCTCCATGAAGGAAGAAACCATGTCTGTCTTGTTCTTTGCTGTAGCTCTAATGCCTACCATAGGAGGTCCTCATTTGTAGAATCAATCAATGATTGTATTACTATTGCTTCACTGTATCACACAGTGTTAGCAAAAGAAGTAAGAGGTGGGAAATGAGAGCATGATGTGATTTCTTCTTTTTATGAATTACCAAAGCATTTGTTTTTTTCTGCAGTCTTACAATCATGTGTTTGCTTGTGTTTTGTCTGCTTGTTTATTTCATGCTCCTTCAGCAATGCCAGAGATGAGCCAGGCACTGTGGGGGATTTAGGCCCTGCCCAGTCTGAATTCTCTCATCACAACAGAGAATCCTTGAGAGCGGGCATCATACCATATGTACATTTATCATTGTATGATAGTATGTATAGATAGATGCTCAGTAAATATTTATTCAAAACTGAATATTAGCACCTTTGAAATAGGAGAGTATCTCAATGTGCTGAGAGAAGCAGGTACTACAGACTCACTTGCTGGACTTCTATCAGCCAAGAATCTTAAACACCATGTTTTTCCCTTTGTACCTTTTTAAAAAGTGTTTATGAATGAAATATACTGAGCCTCCCCCACCCTGTGCATCTCACTCTTCTCCTATACAAACAGGATGTAAAGACAGGGTTGGTTGGTAGAAAGGAATCTGCTAATACCTAGGTTCCAATACCTTTGAGAGACAGAGAGAGATGTCAGTTGGCTAATGTTGTAGGATGGAGAGCTGGCACCCTTTTTTCTCTCTGCCCATATGCGTTTCCCTTTTTTCTTTCATTTCCATATGTGATATGATAGTAATGTATTTTTTGCTGGTCCCAAACAAGAAAACCTATTGGAGGTCTTTTATTGCTTGGATTGTCTATGGTCTTAAATCATCTTTGCCAATTTTCCTATTGTCCTTTCTATACCAACGACCTTGACTGCAAACCTCCAGAGTTCAATGACTGATTTGTTAATTAGATTGGGGCCTTTTTCCAAGAAGGGCTGAAGCTCTTATTACAATATGATTAATAATATTTGTGGCCATGTATATACATACTTAGGTATGTTGTGATGCATATTTTTTCCAAAAAACCATCTTGGTTATAGATAATTTGGTTTCCATCTGTGACAGCAGTAATAAAATCTGTATACAGTCGGGCGCAGTGGCTCACGCCTGTAATCCCAGCACTTTGGGAGGCCGAGACGGGCAGATCATCGAGACCATCCTGGCTAACATGGTGAAACCCCATCTCTACTAAAAATACAAAAAATTAGCTGGAGGTGGTGGTGGGCACCTGTCGTCCCAGCTACTCGGGAGGCTGAGGCTGGAGAATGGTGTGAACCCGGGAGGCAGAGCTTGCAGTGAGCTGAGATCGCGCCATTGCACTCCAGCCTGGGCAACAGAACGAGACTCAAAAAAAAAAAAAAAAAATCTGTATACAAGTGGTTAACATTTTCAAAAATATTCAAGCTTCTGCTAAGTACTCGAAATGATCCAAGGGATACAGTGATGAGAAGAGTAAACATAGTAATCTAGTGAGGGAGACAGACAATAGACAAACAGCAAATACATAAATACAAATTCTGGGCAGTTATGGAGGAAAGCATCAGGATGCCATGCTAGAGAATGAAAGGTCCGGCTTCAGCAGGGTGTCAGGGCAGGGACTACATTTCTGAAGATGTGACAGTTTAGCTGAAATTTGGAGGTCAAGAAAGATGCAGTCATGCTAGGATGGCAGAGAAAGCCATTGCAGGCAGAGCAGAAGCAATGTTTTTTTTTTTGTTTGTTTGTTTTTTAAAGCCTGTCCTTTGAGCAAAAACTATTTGTTTGGGGGTGAGGATGGTTGTGGAGCATGGACATCCATATTTTGTCCCCAGTGAGTGAGGTCTAGGATCAGGAATGCAGACTATGATCATGAGTCCAGATTTCTTAGAGAATCCTTTGTATTTCCATACTCACCTCTACAGTGCTCCCATTTTAGTCCTTGCGATCTGCTCAGTAGCTGCAGACCCATGTAGATAAGTGCTGTATGTTGTCTTCCTAGTTCCTTTACCTCAGAGCATAAATAGGTGGTTGGTCCACAGATGCTTCTAAGTATGACTGGGTAGCATTAAAAATCCTTTATGTTAACTTGTTCTTTCAGGATCTGTGATTGTTAGGAGCCTTTCTTCTGGATGTTTTCAGTACAGTTTTAGCTTTTCTCTGTCATATGGAGTTGAGTAATTCAAAATGATACTAATAGGATCGTTTTGAGGATGTGGTTTTTTTTTGTTGTTGTTGTTTGTTTGTTTGTTTTTTAAAGAGATAGAGTTTCTCACTCTGTAGCCCAGGCTGGAGTGCAGTGGTTCCATCATAGCTCACTGCAGCCTCAAACTCCTGGGGTCAAGTCGTTCTCCTGACTCAGCCTCCTGAGTAGCTAGAACTACAGGCACACACTAGCATGCCTGTCTAAGTTTTTTAATTTTTGTAGAGATGGGGTCTCCCTATGTTGTCCAGGCTGATCTCAAACTCTTGGCCTCAAGCAATCCTCCCATTTTGGCCTCTCAACACTTTGGGATTATAAGCATGAGCCACTATGCCCAGCCCTTTATGATCCATTTTGAGTTAATTTTGTATATGGTGTGAGGTAGAGACCCAAATTCATTGTTTTGAATGTGGATATTGGGTTTTCCCCATGCCATTTGTCAAAAAGACAATTCTTTCTTGATTAAATTGTCTTGGCAACCTTGTCAAAAATCAACTGACTGGCTGGGCGCTGTGGCTCACACCTGTAATCCCAGCACTTTGGGAGGCCAAGGCAGGTGGATCACAAGGTCAGGAGATTGAGACCATCCTGGCTAACACGGTGAAACCCCATCTCTACTAAAAATATAAACAAAATTAGCCAGGCGTGGTGGTGGCGCCTGTAGTCCCATCTAATCAGGAGGCTGAGGAAGGAGAATGGCGTGAACCTGGGAGGTGAAGCTTGCAGTGAGCCACTGCACTCAAGCCTGGGTGATAAGAGTGAGACTCCGTCTCAAAAAAAAAAAAAAAAAACATCAACAGACCATCAATGGAAGGGTTTATTTCTGCACTCTCGATTTTGTTTCTTTGATTTATATGTCTATTTTTATGTCAGTGCCACACTGTCTTAATTACTATAGTTTTACAATAAGTTTTGAAATTTGGAAGTATGAGTCCTTCACATTTTTTTCGTCAATATTATTTTAACTGTTACCGGTTTCTTGCATTTCCATGTGAGTTTTAGGATCAGCTTATCAACCTCTGCAAAAAAGACAAATGGAATTTTCATAGGGTTTGCACCAAATCTGCATATCAATGTGGGGAGTATTGCCATCTTAATAATATTAAGGTTTTCGATTTATGAATTTGGGATATGGGATGTTTATTTGTTTAGACCTTTTATTTCTTTCAATGATGGTTTGTATAATAGTTTCCAGTGTACAAGTCTTAAGTTTCTTTCTTTTCTTTTCTTTATTTTTTTTTTTTTTGAGACATGTCCTCGGTCTGTCACCCAGGCTGGGGTGAAGTGGTGTGATCTTGGCTCACTGCAACCTCTGCTTCCCAGGTTGAAGTGATTCTTATGCCTCAGCCTCCCGAGTAGCTGGGATTACAGGCATGCACCACCACACCTAGCTAATTTTTGTATTTTTAGTAGAGACTTTTGCCATGTTGGTCAGGCTGGTCTTGGACTCTTGGCTTCAGGTGATCTGTCCACCTTGGCCTCCCAAAGTGCTGGGATTACAGGCTTGAACCACCACACCCAGCCTTACATTTCTTTTGTTAAATTTTTTCATAAATATTTTTATGCTGTTTCATTGTTAAGTGGAATTATTTTCTTAATTTTATTTTTGGATTGTTCATTGCCATATGGAGGACTTTTGGTTTTTCTATTGTGGTAACATATACATAATGTAAAATTTATCATTTTAACTATTCTGAAGTATACAATTCACTGGCATTAAGTATATTCACAGTATTCAGTGTTTTGTAACCATCTTCACTATCTATTTCCAGAATTTTTTCATCATTCCAAGTAGAAACTCTCTACTCCTTGAGCAATAACTCCCCATTACCCCTACCTCCAGCCCCTGGTAACCTCTACTGTACTTTTTGTCTCTCGGAATTTACTTATTCTAGGCACCTCATATAAGTGCAGTCACACAATGTTTGTCCTTTCGTGTCTGGCTCATTTTACTTAGCATGTTTTCAAGATGTATCCATGTTATAGCATGTATCAGAATTCCATTCCTTTTTATGACTGAATTATATTTCATTGTATGTTTATACCACATTTTGTGTATACATTCATTTATCGATAGATACTTGAGTTGTTTCTAGCTTTTGGCTATTGTGAATAATGTTGCTATGAACATTGCTATACAAGTGTAAGTGTCCAGTTGAGTCCCTGCTTTCAGAGTTCTGCTGGATGTATACTTAAGAGGAGAATTGCTGGATCATATGGTAATCTTTTGTTTAATTTTGGGAGTAACTAACAGGCAAACTATTTTCCACAGCAGCTGAACCATTTTACATTCCTACTAGCAATGGACAAGTGTTTAAATTTCTCCATATTCTCACCAACACTTGTTATTTTCCTTTTTTTTGATAAGTCATCCTAATAGATGTGAATGTTGTTTTTAAACTAAGAATTAAACTGCATCTAACTATCTTTTTAATGGTAGATCCCTCAAATCAGTGTATAGAAAGTATGTTTCATTGAAAAGAAAGTCAAGGAAAATTGTGAATTTTCTCTATTCAGCTTTGTTTCCTTAGTAAAATAATTATAATAATTCCTTATTTAATTATAGTAATTTCCATAACTTGTTATAGTTGAGGATAAATCTTCAATGTAAGGCTGGGCTTTTTAGAAGAGGAGTATTTTAAACTTTTGTATCTATCATTTTAAAGTTTAGAAAATATAACTCTTCCTATATTTTCTGTGACATTAAAGACAACAGAAACCAGTGGTAGAACTCTGCCAGACAAGGGTGAAGAGGCCTGTGGATATTTCTTGAACCCTTCCTTGTTGTCACCAGAATGTTCACCAACAACCACGAAAAAGAAAACAGAAGACATGAGTGACCTCCCCTGTGAAAGTCAAAGGAGCATACCTCACGCTGTGACTGATGCTTTAGAGCATATTATGGAACAACTCAATGTTTTGACACAGGTGGGCATGACACAGGTTGCATGCATTGCACTTGGGGGTAAGATACACAAAACAATTCTGGATACAGCAGGTTGCAGAACTCGCAGAGCAGGGGAAATTTTTCTGTACTAGCAAAGCAAACTCAAGGTGGCAATGCCCTAAAGAAGATCTTGTAGAGATAAACTCGGAGCCTATGCATTTGTATGTGCACATGCACACACACACACACATACACACTTTAAGCCATTTGTAAAAAATTATTTAGAGCCATGAGAAAAATGTATTGGGAGTAACCATTTCTGGTTAGTATGAAATATTGCCAATGTTTGTAGTTTTTTACTCTGAAAATATTCTCACTATCCAGTATTTAACTTCTCTTATCCCAAAGCCTCTTACATTGATGCAGTGATCTTCCAGGCCTGATGGTTTTGCATTCCCATGTTAGAATATTACCCAGTTTTTGGAGGCCAGTTTACCTTTGCAAAGAAAAATACACTGGATCTTAAATAATATACCAAAATTCTTGGTTACAAGGTATAGACATAATTTAAGGGAAGTGGTATATTGAAATGGATACACCAAAGGTTTCTCTTCCAGCTCTGTTGATTCATTGTTCCCTTGAATAAGTCTTCTCTTGTTCCTCTTTGATGTGTAGAATGAGAATACTAGATACTAATATTTGTTGGAGTGGACAGTAGCAAGTTATATAAAAAGATGGTAAAATATGAACTACAGAGATGTCAATTACTTGTCCAGAAAAAAAATATTTCAAATAGAAATAACTTTTGCATAGAAATCACCCAATTGGTTCTCAACCCTGACTGTCCACTATAATCATTAGGGCAGCTAAAAAACATACATATACCTGGTTTTCACCTCCAGAGAGTCCATTTCCATTGGTCTGGGATAAGGCCCTAGCATCAGTCTTTTAAGAACTCCCGTATGATTCTGTTTTACAGCCAGTGTTGAAAACCACTAATTTAAGTGAATATTTTTATCCTGTAGATATCACCTCAGGGCCTTTGGAGGCATCTGACAGATTGTGAGAAAGAGCCATGTGAGAACTTGGAGTCATCATATGATTTGCTCAAAGAAAATCATGTTAAAAATCACTTAGTTTCATTTTCTAATATTGTATTATGCGTGACTTTCCCTGTATTTATCAGACATCTCTTTTCCTTAAAGGCCATTGCCCTCTTCACTTCATGTCAAATTTAGTTGTAGTTGGTTTGTTTCCCATATTGCCATAACTTCCTCACCTAAACTGTTACCTTTCAACATTCAGTCCTCATTAGGGTCTCTCCGAGTGAATCTTTCCATTCCCTGTTCTTTCAGTTTCATGACCTATTTCTCCTCTTTTTTACTGGATTCAAAGCTAAATAAATCACTTTACGCTTTATTGAATTTCTGTATGATTTTTAATATTTAGGGAATGGATTCATTTTACATATTAAAAAGGTTAGAAGCAGGCACAACACACTTGCAAAAGGGGAGCAGTGACTCTGTGGGCAAGCAGCAAGTAAAATAAATACATTCTGATTTACTTTAATTACAGGTGACTTAACAACAGCTAACTAAGTTGGAAGGTGTTTATCGTTAATGAACTATAATTAGAAATACACTTAAATGAAATTATGTTTTAGATGGTAGACAGATGGAGTTAACCCGTTTTAAAGGTGTTAATAATGTATAAATAACTTTTAGCATTTGGAACTGTGATAATATTGTCTGAAGGGCTGGGCACAATGGCTCACACCTATAATCCCAGTACTTTGGGCCTCTGAGGCAGAAGGATTGCTTGAGCCCAGGAGTTCAAGACCAACCTGGGCAACGTAGTGAGACCCCATTTCTTCTTTTATTTTTTTATTATATAGAGACAAGGTCTCGCTATGTTGCCTAGGCTAGTCTCAAACTCCTGGGCTCAAGCGACTTGCCCAGCTTGGCCTCCCAAAGTGCTAAGACCTCATTTCTGCAACAACAGCAACAACAAAATTAATTAGCCAAGCAGGGTGGCACGCACCTATGATCACATCTACTCAGGAGACTGAGGTGGGAAGATCGCTCGAACCCACAAGGCAGAGGTTGCAGGGAGCTAAGATCAAGCCATTAACACTCCAGACTAAGACCCTGTCTCAAAAAAAAAAGTGTCTAATAAAATGCTTGGCACATAGTAAGCACTCAATAAATGGTAGAATGTATTAACAGCATCGCTATTATTTTTAATTAGCAATGATCTATAGATTGTATAAAACATGAAAAGGCAAAAGCTATTAAATAATATCTTTAAAAATTGGTTACATTCAAAAGACGATAGGGATTCAATTTTTTTATCTTAAAACTGGTTGACTAAATACCAAGCAAGTGTCATGTGTTTCCTACATGAACTCTACCATTAGGTAACCACGTGGTAGATGAGGAAAATGTCTCTTGTTTATTAGTTATCCCAACTAACAAAATGTTTTAATGATAGAATTAGAATATCATCATTTGCAATCTCCAGGAATTAATAGATGTAGACATTGAGTCACTATGACATTCATGAGAAATGACCAAACATTATTAATCTGCCTTCTAATCAGAGAACAGGCCACCACCTGTAGTCTTTCCAAGGCATCTAACCTGATCAAGCCTTTGGATCCAACAGCCAACTTAGAGAATATACAGAAGATGGAAGAACAGGCTGAGCTGCACCCTGAGTGTGCAGTTTCAGAGCTTGTCAAATGGCCTGAGCTTATCAACAGACGAACTGTAAAGAAAAGAGAGGGAGAGGGTGGGCACCTGTAAATTAAGAGAGACTTTAAGTGACACATTAAGTCTTGAAATGGGAAAGAAAATTATAGTGTCTAGGGATGTGCACCTGAGAAATTAAACCATAAAGAAAGCAGTCATTTTAAAGGTCAGGATAGTGGCTGTTACAGAGGGTGGGCAAGGAAGTCACGTGGTAGGCACATGGAAGGCTCCTCTGGGGTGGCTGGCAGAGTCTAGTTCTTGCTATGGGTGATGGTTTTGGGGATGTATTTCTTATAAGAGTCCATTAAATAACACAAGTACCTTGTGTGGGTTCCTGAATAATCTATTTTATAATAAGAAGTTTAAAAAAAAAAAAAAGATACAAAGGAATGAAGACAGAGTAGCCAATATCACAAAAAATTAGATTTCCCAAGTTTAACATATGTATAAAGCATATTTTAACATTTTATATGTATACATATGTGTGTTTGTATATGTATTCTGGATGTGTTCTAACTCCTTTAGCTAATAAGTGAGTACAGGATTATTCAAACCATGTGTGTCCAGTACTAGCATAAACATTTTACATGCATTATTTTATTCAATCCTCCTAACAATTCCACGAGGAAATATTAGCATCTTCTGTGTGAGGGCACTGGAGGCGATTGTTATGATATTTTCAAAGCAATCTAGCCATCCATCTGCGGTGCTATAGGTATGGTTTGCCATGGATTGGATTATGACAGAATGAGTAGTGATGACATTTCAGTGGCATCTGGCTGGCATGTGGAATTTGGCACCCCTCCCCTTCTCCACTAAGTGTGTAGCTTATGGCACCACTTAGAACACTGTGTGGCTTCTTCCCTGGTTTTGATGCTTTGGAAGATCAGGCATAAGAGGTCTGATCTTTTGCTGCTTTTTTTCTCAAACACATCAGTTTGGGGTCTTTTCTCTTCTCTTCTCTTCTCTTCTCTTCTCTTCTCTTCTCTTCTCTTCTCTTCTCTTCTCTTTTCTTTTTTCTTTTCTCCAACTGCTTGATAATGCCTTGCCCTGTGGTTGGGCCCAGAAGCAAAGCAAGTTCTGGGGCTCATTTTTGAGTCAACTTCTTAGTAGAAAGGTGGGCATCCCAGTTCTAAAAAGGATTTCCTATGCAGAGATTATCATTGTCATCCTCACCTTCCTATGCAGAGATTGTCTTTGTCATCCTCACCACCAGAGGACCAGGCATTGATTATTTTGTCCTCCTTTTTGCAGACTGTTTCAATCTTGGAGCAGCGACTGACTTTGACAGAGGATAAGCTGAAAGACTGCCTTGAAAATCAGCAAAAGCTTTTCAGTGCTGTCCAACAGAAAAGCTGAATAAAAAATTCATTTTCATTTGTTGGGCAGAGGCACAATAAATGAGCAAATGTACATACACTCAGGAAGGTAGTACAAGATATTCCACGCAACACGACCATGTGCTATTTATCATGGCATTTCTTAAAAGGGTGAGCAACAGAACAAAAGGCAGAAAAGGCATATCTAAGGACTAATGTAAACACACAAATCAATGTGAAGGACTAATTTAAATTACTATCATTTATGATTGCAGTAATAAAGTGATAAGCATTCAAGCGACTCTGTATTTTCCCCATATTATTTTAAATGTCCATTTTCATTTCTAGGCCAAATCCTGTCAGGAAAGTAACCAAATCTCTGGATATCACTGTTAAGTCATTTCAGATTGACCATATTCAGACAGTCATGGGGTGAAATAATTCACTTACCTCCAAAATAGCATCCTACATGCAAATGATGAGTTATTGATCTGACTTGTTATATTTCTTTCTGTCCAAAATAAAAATTATCCTTTCTTACTAATGCCTTGAAAGGATGAACGAATAAAAATTCCCAGACCACAGAAGTTCCACAGCAAGAATACACTTATTTTAATTAACAAGAGCACAGATATGGCATAGGGCAGTGGGTTTTTTATTTAATTTATGGTGTACTTTGTTTATCCATTGGCCAACCTGAAGGAAATGAAACTCACCTGTCTATCATAGATGAATGTGCTGAATGATTTGGGTTGTATCTGGTCATGGTTCACAAAAATTATGTTAGTGTGTTTTCAGTATGCTAAAAAGTCAGAGTGATGCAACAGCAATATTTAAAAATATACACACATGTATGTACACATGCTTCAGAAATATTGTTGCTTAGGATGATTTGAGCAGCTAAATAGTAAGTACTTTTTAAAAGGTTTGCATCATCGTCTTCCTATTTAATGAATTGTGATTTAAAACAAAATGAAAATGAGCCAGGTAGTCTAAAAGATCCTGGTTACAAATTAAGAATTTTGTTTTATTTTTAACCAAATTGAGATTAAATTGAAGAAAAGCAAGCAAATTAATTTCAGCTTCATTATCAACCTGTATCAAGAACAAAAATGGGAGGAGGTGTCCACATTTATGGTGCGTATAGGTAACATGGGGGAAAATGCTATTCTGTGTTTTGGAAAAGAAGAAATAGTGCCGTCCTATTTATTTCTATATTTAGAAATTTTTCTCAAATTTCAATTGTATCTATGAGGTGGGTTTCTAAGTATCTTACTGTGTGTTATAAGTGCCTTTTTCTATCATTCTAAGTGTAAGCTTCTGGACATTTTCAAGAGCTTACAGAAACTAAGTGGCATTGTATTTTTATAACCTCATTGAGAAGACTAAGAAATGAAATTTCCTATCAATTTTGTTCACTTTGTCATGCTTGAAACAATAAAGACATTTTTGCTTTAAAAGAAAAAGTTATTCCTTTTCTTTTTAAATGATTAAAACCCAGAAGTACTAAACATCTTATCATCCAGCTCACTCAGTCTTTAATATGTGAGAATCTTCTGGAGAACTTGTCAAAACAGTTTCCTGGGCCCTATCTCCAGAGCTGACTCAATGCATCAGGTGGGGCCCAATCATTTGCATCTCTAACAATCTCATAGGTGATGCTGATGCTTGTGGCCTAAGGTCCACACTTTAGGAACCACCTGTAGCGACTTCTTACAACCTGATGTTGCCAGACACTTTTTATAGTCATCACAGAACTTTATAAGTGATATAAAAATAGTGATTATATAAATGCAGATGCCTTGAAACTTTTTCAACAGACTCAATTTTCTAACTCCCCTCTTTACTTATCTGGTTAGTTAGTTAGTTATTTTTAGCATTTGAGGAATCTCCTTTATCTTCATCAGATTCCAGCCCCTCCCTTGCCTAACTTGAATATCCAGCTGCCTGATCAGCGTCTCCACTTGGAACTCTAATAGGCATCTCTAAATAGGTCCAAAACCGATTCTTCTGCCCTCTACCTCTAACTCCCCACCCCAACCAGTGTCACTAGCAGTTTCTTTCCTGGACTTGCATGTAGCAATAAAATGACAACTTTCGTTCCTGTTGCTCAAGCTGAAGACGTGGAATCCTCTTTGATTCTTTTCTTTCACACCCCACAGTTCATTCCTTCAGGACATTTTAATGTAGAAAACACCTGATCACTTCTTACGCCTTCATCTCCCACCACCATCCAAGCCACTAATCTCTTGGCTGGAAGACTACAGTTGCCTCCTATCTTATTCCCTTTGTGTTGCTATAAAGGAATACCTGAGGCTGGATAATTTATAATGAAAAGAGGTGTATTTGGCTCATAGTTCTGCACACTGCACAAGGAGCATAGTGCAGATGCTTCTGGTGAGGACTTCAA
Source organism: Piliocolobus tephrosceles (assembly GCF_002776525.5). NCBI lineage: Eukaryota > Metazoa > Chordata > Mammalia > Primates > Cercopithecidae > Piliocolobus > Piliocolobus tephrosceles. The sequence goes on along the minus strand of NC_045443.1, from coordinate 86,816,918 downwards.
GCTGCTTTCACTCATGGTGGAAATTGAGGGAGAGCCAGCAGTGCATGGTGACAGAGGAGGAAGGAAAGAGGGGAGAGTGGTGCCAGGCTCTTTTTAACAATCAGTTCTTGCAGGGACTGAGAACTCGCTCTCTACTTCCAGGAGGGCACCAAGCCATTCATGAGGGATCCACCCCCATGACCCAAACAACTCCCCTTAAGCCCCACCTCCAACAATGGGGATCAGATTTCAACATGAGACTTGGTGGGGCCAAATAAACCATATCCAAACCATAGCACCTCCTGACTGGTCTCCCTGATGTCACCCTTGCACAGCAGACCACATTGGTTCTTGAAAAGCCTGAGGAAAAGCACATGGCTCTTCAGCACAGAACACTTCAGGGCTTCCCATCTCAGAGTAAAAAATCTAAGATGCAACCTCTCCTCCTTAAACTTACCTTTCCTTCTCCTTGAATAATCCTCACTCACCGTCCTCTGGCCATAGTGGCCTCTATGCAACCCTTTGAAGAAGCAGTGTTCCCACCTGAGGGCATCTGTACATTTCCTCTGCCTAGAACTTTCTGCCCTCAGGCATCAATGAGGGCATTCAACCTTTGCTCACCTGGTACCTGTTCAGAGGTGCCCTCCCTCACTGCCCGAGTGACCCTCCATTCACTCCCTGACCCTTCACCAGGCTTCATTTTCTCCAGTGCACTTATTACCATCCGACACATACATCAGTTCACGCATGTCTTCCCCTGGTAAGCAACTCCTCCTGTCAGTCATTGATGGATCTTAGAGCTGAGAAGGGTTTCCAGTTTGTAGTAGGCACACAGCGTATATTGTGTGAATATAGGACAACAATAAGTTGCAGATTGTTTTCCTCCTCCACCCCTGAAGTGGCTTCTCAGCTATGATTAATTCCTGAGCAGAATGCTTCAGCAGCCTAGTTCAAGAAACTAAATTTGATGTGAGTGGCTGAGCAGGAGTGAGTCCTCAGGATATCTGTGATAGGGGAAAAGCACCAAAGGAGCCATGTTAATCTTCAGCCACATCATCTGATACTATCACTTCCTTTCTAGTGGGTAGGCTCAACCAAATGAAATATAATAGGGTTTCTTAATATCTGTCTTCCTAGCTTCTACAGATAGGATTATTTTCTTACACACAAATATTTCTCTTGGACTTACACAAGTTGTTAAAGTAGATGTTAAAGGTTTTACAGGCTTTTTTTTAAAAAAAGATAACTTCTCATTTGCTTGATGTATCTATTAAGCAGAGGCACATTAAAATTTTTTGAAGTTTATTTGAGCAACAGTGAGTCATGAATCAGACAGTGCCAAACTGCAAGCTGTTTTGGCTCCCCTGAAGGGAGTGCAAGGGGAAAACTTTTATAAGGTGTTTGAGGAAGCAAGACAGAAAATATTTGGATTGGTAAAAGTGGAACAGCAGCCTTAAAGTCTCTAGTTGGAGATTAGTTGGTGGGTTCTGATTTGTTAAATGTGGTCTTCCCAGGATATGACCACTTACTCTGAGTTAGGTTTCAGTTTGTTTACCTAGGAACTCTGGGTGCTAGAGCTGCCTCAGTGTAATGGGCTCCCAAGTAATTATTTTAACAAACCAAAGGTTAGTTTGTATCTCATTTACAGATAGATTATTTCTTATTTTAATCTTGAACATTAGTTTCTTTAAATAGTACAGAAGAAAATAGGAAGTTCAGTTAGTGAACTTTTGTGGAATATGTAAAAATAACTTCAGGGAAGATTTTGTTTATTCAATAATTATGGAGTATACTTTAAAACTATGTGAAAAGAAGGTAAATTGATAGACTTTACCTTTCTTCTTCTTTTTTTTTTTTTTTTGAGACGGAGTCTCGCTCTGTTGCCGGGGCTGGAGTGCAGTGGACTTTACCTTTCTAACAATATATGATTATTTAGTTGATAGGACCTCTGAGTTTCACTAAGGCTTTGGAATTTTAATACAAACTGTGCTACTCATTTCTTCCAGAGACAGAGCAAGCCACTTGCCTGTGGGATGAACACAAATACAGCTGCTGTTTTTAAAAAATAATTTTTATATACCTGCTGACATTTAAAAGTTGGAGATTTTATATTAACTAAATAAGGTCTCTAGCTTGTCTTAGGAAATCAGAAGATCTGCAACTATTGGGCCTGTATTCCTCCATGGCAACAATGAACTAGGGCAGGGTGGAGCAGACATACCCGACTCCATACTGCCTCCATCCCCCTCCACTGCTCAACATTACCTGTCTGGCCTCTGCCTAATTAACACTGTAGATATCCAAGTCTTTCACATAGTGTTCTAAGACTGCCGCCTTCTGTCCTCAATCCTTACCTTTTCGAGGTTATTTTCTGAGCATGCCTCCTTTTCCACATTCTTTATCCCTTCCCGCACAATCATGCGTCTGTTCCTCAGCCCTGCTGAACTTTTCACCATTATGGGATGGAGCGTGCCGCTCCCTTCCCAATTCCACTTACATTGAGCATGCTTTTTCCCTGTCACCCTACCTAACTCTTCTCTTCCTGGAAAACCCCTGCTCATCCTTTAAAAGGCAGCTTGCATATTCCTGCATTCTTTTTCTGTCGTGCTTCCTCAGCATTCTGTGCTTATCTCTAGTACAACAGAGACTGTAATACAGTTGCAGCTCTGCCTCTTCCACTGTGACTTAACCTATCCAAAAGGCAGGCATTGTCATCTCTAGATTCTCCACCTAGCGCATTGTCTGGCTCATAGGAGGAGCTCAACAATTCATTTTTGAATAAATGAGTGTTTTTTATTTTCATTTATTGAAGTGTTTCTTTCTAAAACATTGTTCTATGCTTCACTTAAAGCCAAAAGCAGTTAAAACTAGGGCGGGTGGGCTGGAAGAAATAGGATAGGCAAACATTTAGACACTCGATATTTGGGGCTAAGTGGACACTACTATAACCTGCCATTTGTTAGATAGCTCAGCAGTTATGTAGACAGTGTTATAAGCCAGAAAAATTTGATGCAAATTCTGGCTATGCCATTCTCTGGCAGTGTGACTGTCAGGGAAAGTATTCACAAAGCTTAGTTTCCTTAACCATAAAAGGTAAAAATAATAATGTGAACTGCATTTGTGAAATGATTAGCACAGTAGCTGTCACGGAGTTAGTGATCAATAAATGGTAGTTTTTATTATTATTAATAAATCATTTTGTTTCTCTGGACTGCATTTCCAAAAAATATGATTTCAACTGTAACTACTAAAATCGGATATAGGGACTGTTACTAAGTGGTAGTGAATAAATGTGTGATATTTAATTCAAAGCCAATGTTGCATTTTTTAAAAATTAACAAAAAGAATGATTATATAAAAGAAATTAGCCTTTCATACATAGAAAACCTCAAGGTTCTGGCCAAATGCTGGCAATTGAGCAACTCCTGAGGACTTCAGCCTAAGAATACTAATGTCATAATTATCCTAAATAAAAATGAGGCAAAAACCGGAAGTGGGGGAAGGGCTTGGAATGTGAATCAAGTAAATGTCATTAAGAAAAAGGCTTCCCTGGAACTCAAACTATTTTTGCCCTTTGACCATTTGGAGAACAGGTATTATCTGCTTACTGCCTTTTCTCTAAAGACAAGATAGTATAGACCCTCACTTAACATTTCATTTATGTGTCAAGCAAACTTGGAGGCTGTTAGTCCCATCTAATTCTATGCATCTAAGAGGAAGGTAAACCATCTGTTCCTGGGTAGAAATATTTGGCTGCTGAGAGAGAAAAAAACAGTTATTCTAATATTTGAAGGTTATTGACAAGTATGATCAATCCATGAGCAAATTTGATAATAAAAATAGGTGGGTCTGTAGTACATTTTTAAGTGAAATTATATCATTGATATGCTTCATTTTCCTTCATGGCTTATACAACTCTTTGCCTTAGCAAGTCACGAGGTTTTAGACTTCATGCACCAGAGGATTTATGAATGTACAGTGAATCTAGGAACACAATGTAATTGCCAGGTTGTCCTCCATAAGCCCCAGCTGTGACTCAGCCAGCTAACACAATTGCAGCCTGAGCTTACTAGGAAAACAGGTCAATGGCTTGCCAAGAGGCAGAGGTTCATGGGAAACACGGGTGGCAGGAGTATATGCACAACTACTTTTTTCTTTGCAAGGTACTTTCATTGCATTTTCTTTGGAGTCAAATCTCAAATGTGTTCCTACTAAAAATGCACATTTGATTTGAGATTCTTCTCATTGTAAAATAGATTTCACAACAAAAGCAATAAAAGAAATAACTTGATCACCTAAAACTTCTAAACTTATAAAGCAAAAAATACATGAATAGAAAAAATTGACTGGGCATGGTGGCTAACACCTGTAATCTCAGCACTTTGGGAGGCCAAGGTGGGCGGATCACTTGAGGTCAGGAGTTCAAGACCAGCCTGGCCAACATGGTGAAACCCCATCTCTACTAAAAATACAAAAAATTAGCCGGGTGTCATGATGAGTGCCTGTAATCCCAGCTACCTGGGAGGCTGAGGCAGGAGAATTGTTTGAGCCTGGGAGGCGGAGGTTGCAGTGAGCCAAGATCGTTCCGCTGCACTCTAGCCTGGGTGACAAAGCAAGACTCCATCTGAAAAGAAAAAATAAATAAATAGTTGGCAGAAATGCAACGCATAATTGGGAATATCAACATTTCAAAAGTAGAATTTAGTTCACATGATACAAAGGTAATGAGGCAGACTTAACATATATGTAAAAAACTGCATGGAAGTGAAAAAACAATTCACTTTTTTGACCAATGGTATCTTAAACAAAGATTGGTCATGTTCTGAACCACACAATGTAAGTGTTAGTCAAAACTCTATATGCCAAATATGCAGAAAGTAAATCATAAAAATGGAAATAACAAAATAAAAATGCTCAATCACACAGAAAATATGAAAAAGAAAACTTAAACTTCACTGAACAACGTCTGTGTGAGAGAGGAAACCCCAACATATAGTAAAGTAAAATACATTTTAGAATAAAAATAGGCTAGGCATAGTGGCTCACATCTATTATCCCAGCACTTTGGGAGGCTGAGGTCGGAGGATCACGTAAGGCCAGGAGTTGAAGACCAGCCTGGGCAGCATAATGAGACTCCATCTCCACAAAAGTTTAAAAATTAGTTGGGAGTGGTGGTGCACTCCTGTAGTCTTAGCTTCTTGGGAGGCCGAGGCGGGAGGATTGCTTGAGCCCAGGAGTTCGAGTCTGCAGAGAGCTATGATTGCACCACTGCACTCCAGCCTGGGTGACACAGTGAGACCCTGTTTCTAAATTTTAAAAAAGGAAGAAAAAAGGCCAGGCATGGTGGCTCCCACCTGTAATCCCAGCACTTTGGGAGGCTGGGGCAGGTGGATCACGTGAGGTAAGGAGTTTGAGACCAGCCTGGCCAACATGGCGAAACCAGGTCTCTACTAAAAATATAAAAATTAGCTGGGAGTAGTGGCGGGAGCCTGTAATCCCAGCTATTGGGGAGGCTGAGGCAGGAAAATTTCTTGAATCCAGGAGGTGGAGGCTGCAGTGAGCTGATACCATGCCACTTGCACTCCAGCCTGGGTGACAAGAGTGAGTGAGACAAAGAAGGCAGGGAGGGAGGGAGGGAGGGAAGAAGGGAGAGATCATACTTTTCTCTCCCTCTGATCCTTTCATGAACTCGAAACCAAGACATGGCAGGATGAGAGAGCATCTTTGTATTTTTAAGTATTTATTTCAGAATGCTTTTAATACATTAAAAACCTTTTTTTTTTTTTTGAAATGGAGGCTTACTGTGTTGCCCAGGCTGGAGTGCGACTGGTGCAATCTCGGCTCACTGCAACTTCCACCTACCGGGTTCAAGCGGATTCTTCTGCCTCAGCCTCCTGAATAGTTGGGATTACAGCTGGGATTATAGTCCCGAAAAACATACCCGGCTAATTTTTGTGTTTTTAGTAGAGACAGGGTTTCACCATGTTGGCCATGCTGGTCTCAAACTCCTGACCCCAAGTGATCCACCTGCCTTGGCCTCCCAAAGTGCTGGCATTACAGATGTGAGCCACTGTGCCTGGCCTACATTTAAAACTTTTGAAAACTAAAACAGAAAAAAAGAAAAAAAAAAAAATGCCAGCACGTATCACTTTGAGATGAGACACCCTTACTTAAGAAACAACTACTGTTTACCAAAGATACTTCTGTGGCCAGGAGAAAGAAGAATAAGAAAGCTCAGCAGGGCAAGGGTTTGTGAAGCTCGATGCCAGATAGGGAGGGGGAAAAGTCCAAGGTTGTGGACAAGGACTTCTTGCTGAGATTTGCATCTCTTAATTCTAATGAAACACTAGCACTACCTTAGGTTGTTTCCCCTACTTAATCCCCAGAGGAAATCCCTTTGCTTTTCAGAGATAAAAAGTTAGCAGAACAAAGAGAAAGTCAGGGGAAGTGCCTGGGCCTTTTGCTATAGAATTCCACTGAAGCCTTTCCAAGCCTAGAGGATAGAACCCGAGGGCTATACTATTTATTTCCACACCTGGATTGAATATCAAGGTCTGTGAGAAGATAAATCATTTAGAAACCTGATGTTCTTGCAAGGGGGTGTTGCTTTTTCAGAACTCTAATAACAACTGTGTCAAAGGCAAAAATCACATGAAAAGTTCAAAGTTGTTAAATCCCCCTTCTTTACTGCTTTCAGCAAGCGAGAGTCAGAAAGTCTAGCAACTGGTGATGTTGATCATTCCTTCTCTGAAAAGGAGAGATTAAAGATACAACATTGAGGCGGGAGGAAAAGAATCAACAGCTTGAGGTGGCAGTTCTTACGAGAACACCTGTCTAAGACTTTCATTATTTTCACCTTAAACTGAGTGATTAAGGCAAAAGACATAGGACTTGATTTGGAATCATATGTGATCCTCAAAAATACATTTGAAAGGAGTTGAGGCCTGGGAAGGTCCTGATTTAGTAGTTTCCAATCCAGTACAAACTTACTCAAACTTATTCACATCGAAGCTCAGCCCATTCCCAAGGGCATTTCATTTTTGGAATCAGCAATGGGAAGTAATTATAATGTGCATATAAAACAACCAGAGATGATAAAATCCTAGGCAGCGTGATGCCTCCAGCTTTGTTCTTTTTGCTTAGGATTGTCTTGGCTATGTGGGCTTTTTTTGGTTACATATGAAATTTAAAATAGTTTTTTTCTAATTCTGTGAAGAAAGTCAATGGTAGTTTGATGAGAATAGCATTGAATCTATAAATTACTTTAGGCAGTATTGTCATTGTCACGATACTGATTCTTCCTATCCATGAGTATGAAATGTTCTTCCATTTGTTTGTGTTCTCTCTTATTTCCTTGAGCAGTGGTTTGTAGTTCTCCTTGAAGAGGTCCTTCACATCCTTGTAAGTTGTATTCCTAGGTATTCAGTTCTCTTTGTAGCAATTGTGAATGGGAGTTTGCTCATTATTTGGCTCTCTGTTTGTCTATTATTGGTGTATAGGAACGCTTGTGATTTTTACACATTGATTTTGTATCCTGAGACTTTGCTAAAGTTGCCTGTCAGCTTAAGGAGTTTTTGAGCTGAGGTGATGGGGTTTTCTAAATATACAATCATGTCATCTGCAAACAGAGATAATTTGACTTCCTCTCTTCCTGTTTGAATATGCTTTATTTCCTTCTCCCACCTGATTGCCCTGGCCAGAACTTCCAACACGATGTTGAATAGGAGTGGTGAGAGAGGGCATCCTTGTCTTGTGCCAGTTTTCAAAGGGAATGCTTCCAGTTTTTGCCCATTCACTATGATATTGGCTGTGGGTTTGTCATAAATATCTCTTATTATTTGGAGATATGTTCCATCAATACCTAGTTTACTGAGTGTTTTTAGCATGAAGCACTGTTGAATTTTATGAAAGGCCTTTTCTGCATCTATTGAGATAATCATGTGGGTTTTGTCATTGGTTCTGTTTATGTGATGGATTACATTTATTGATTTCTGTATGTTGAACCAGTCTTGCATCCCAGGGATGAAGCCAACTTGATCGTGGTGGATAAGCTTTTTAATGTGCTGCTGGATTCAGTTTGCCAGTACTTTATTGAGGACTTTCACATTGGTATTCATCAGGGATATTGGCCTGAAATTTTCTTTTATTGTTGTGTCTCTGCCAGGTTTTGGTATTAGGATGATGCTGGCCTCATAAAATGAGATAGGGAGGAGTCCCTCTTTTTCTATCGTTTGGAATAGTTTCAGAAGAAATGGTACCAGCTCCTCTTTGTACCTCAGTTGGAATTTGGCTGTGAATCCGTCTGCTCTTGGGCTTTTTTTGGTTGATAGGCTGTTAATTACTGCCTGAATTTCAGAACTTGTTATTGGTCCATTCAGGGATTCAACTTCTTCATGGTTTAGTCTTGGGAGGGATTTTGTGTCCAGGAATTTATCCATTTCTTCTATATTTTCTAGTTTATTTACACAGAGGTGTTTATAGTATTCTCTGATGGTAGTTTGTATTTCTGTGGGATCAGTGGTGATCTCCCCTTTACCATTTTTTATTGTGCCTATTTGATTCTTCTCTCTTCTTCTTTATTAGTCTGGCTAGTGGTCTATCTATTTTGTACACTACAAGGCTACAGTAACCAAACAGCATGGTACTGGTACCAAAACAGATATATAGATCAATAGAACAGAACAGAGGCCTCAGAAATGACACCACATATCTATAACCATCTGATCTTTGATAAACCTGACAAAAACAAGTAATGGGGAAAGGATTCCCTATTTAATAAATGACATTGGGAAAACTGTCTAGTCATATGCAGAAAACTGAAACTGGGCCCCTTCCTTACACCTTATACAAACATTAACTCAAGATGGATTAAAGATTTAAACGTAAGACCTAAAACCATAAAAACCCTAAAATAAAACCTAGGCAATACCATTCAGGACATAGACATGGCCAAAGACTTCGTGACTAAAACACCAAAATCAATTGCAACAAAAGCCAAAATTGACAAATGGGATCTAATTAAACTAAAGAGCTTCTACACAGCAAAATAAACTATCATCAGAGTGAACAGGCAACCAACAGAATGGGAGAAAGTTTTTGCAATCTATTCATCTGACAAAGGGCTAATATCCAGAATCTATAAGGAACTTAAACAAATTTTCAAGAAAAAAAACAAACAAACTCTTCACAAAGTGGGCAAAGGATATGAACAGCTACTTCTCAAAAGAAGACATTTATGCAGCCAACAAGCATATGAAAAAAACAACCTCATCATCACTGGTCATTAGAGAAATGCAAATCAAAACCACAATGAGATACCATCACACCAGTTATAATAGCGATCATTAAAAAGTCAGGAAACAACAGATGCTGGAGAGGATGTGGAGAAATAGGGACACTTTTACACTGTTGGTGGGCGTGTAAATCAGTTCAGCCATTGTGGAAGACACTGTGGCAATTCCTCAAGGATCTAGAACTAGAAATACCATTTGACCCAACAATTCCATTACTGGGTATATACCCAAAGGATTATAAATCATTCTACTATAAAGACTCATGTACACAAATGTTTATTGAAGCACTATTCACAATAGCAAAGACTTGGAACCAACCCAAATGCCCATCAATGTTAGACTGGATAAAGAAAATGTGGCACATATACACCATGGAATACTATGCAGCCATAACAAAAGATGAGTTCATGTCCTTTGCAGGGACATGGATGAAGCTGGAAACCATCATTCTCAGCAAATGAATACAGGAATAGAAAAACCAAACACAACATGTTCTCACTCATAAGTGGGAGTTGCATAATGAGAACATATGGACACAAGGACGTGAACATCATACACCAGGGCCTGTCAGGGGGTGGGGGGCTAGGGGAGGGATAACATTAGGAGAAATACCTAATGTAGATGATGGGGTGATGGGTGCAGCAAACCACCATGTCACATGTATACCTATGTAACAAACCTGCACGTTCTGCACATGTATCCCAGAACTTAGAAAGTATAATAATAATAATAATAATAATAATATTAATAATAATAAATTCTAGGTTATGTTTATTCACCATTAGTGCTATCATTTGGTGTTTTAGGCTCATTGTACTAATTCAGCTGCCGCATAATCAAAATGTCTTATAAGCAGTTCTTCTTAACCCCTTTCTGTGCATCCTTTGTCCAGTGTTGATCAAGTTGGCTGCTGGGTTAATTGAAGTTACAAACTGACATAACAATAGACATGTTTTGTTTGGCCTCTACAGTGATTTGTTTTGGTTTTCAAATTAGGTGCCAATATTTAAATATCAACATCAAGTGAATGGCTGGGCGTGGTGGCTGACACCTGTAATCCCAGCAGTTTGGGAGGCAGAGGCCCATGGATCACTTGAGGTCAGGAGTTTGAGACCAGCCTGGCCAACATGGTGAAACCCTATCTCTACTAAAAAACAACAACAGCAAAAAAATTTAGCTGAGCATGGTGTCAGGCGCCTGTAATCCCAGCTACTCAGGAGGCTGAGGCAGAAGAATCACTTGAACCCCGGAAGTGGAGGCTGCAGCGAGCCAAGATCGTGCCACTGTACGCCAGCCTGGGCAATAGAATAAGACTCCATCCACCCACCCCCCCCACACACACACACCCCAAAAAAGAAAAATCAATATCAAGTGAAAAACCTAGATTTCTGGTTCCTTTTTTTTTTTTAAATTGAGACGGAGTCTCACTCTGTCACCCAGGCTGGAGTGCAGTGGCATGATCTCTGCTCACTGCAACCTCTGCCTCCCGGGTTCAAGCAATTCTTCCTGCCTCAACCTCTCCAGTAGCTGGGACCACAGGTGCCCACCACCACACCCCGCTAATTTTTGTATTCTTTAGTAGAGACAGGGTTTTGGCATGTTGTCTAGGCTGGTCTTGGACTCCTGACCTCAGGTGATCCTACTGTGTCCACCTCCCAAAGTGCTGGGATTACAGGTGAGGGCCACCGTGCCTGGCCTAGATTTCTGGTTTCTGTTGAAAAATTGGAAGACCTGGTATTATCTTATATATCACGTATTATATATTATATTACTACATATCGGGCATATAGTTTCCCATGGTGATAACTTCCAGTTTACTTGTTCTGCTCATTTGCATGGCCCTGACCTGCTTTGTTGAACCACTATCTGAACAGAGTGACTTGTGTGTCTCAAAGCCACAGTGCTCATGCTCTTGCAGACCTGGGAATGGGAGGCCTAAGAAAACATACTTATTTATTTTGAGGAAGTGGAAATACAGTGATGGATTGGTGCTAGAATACAGATAAGAAGCACCATCTCTTTATTCTCAAGGCAGTCCTCTTACCACTGCTCTATGCTGCCTCCTTTAGTTTACGTTTTATTTCAAAATGATAAACATCTTTCCAAAACCATAGAGCCTTAAGTTAATCATATATCAAGTGGAAAAGAAGAAAGAAAAGATCACGCTCTTTGTGCAATATGATTAGAATAGTATTCAAAAGGTGTATCGAGAAGTCTTTGAATAGCAGCATTAGGGAATCTTTTCCTTCTATTTTCCAAACTTTCTCCGAAAAGTATGTACTAACTTTTGTAATAGAATGAAACTCTATTTTTAAAGATTCTAAATACATTGAAACAGACACTTTGCCTAGTCATGACAATCCTACTTCCCTTTGCCAAACACTCACTTCCCTGCCTTCCTTGCAACTCAGCTTGGCCATGTGCCTCTGCCTTCTCTAATGAGATGTGGGGGGAGTCTGCTGGTGCCTCAGGATTTCCAGGACTTTCAGTCTTGAACATAGTTATGTGAAAATGCCAAGCAGAATTCTAACCTCCAGTGAAGAAAACAACAACCAAAAAAAAAAAAAAACCCACTCAAAACTTGAACTTTTTTTTTTCTTTTTTAAGGGATAGAATCTCACTCTGTCACCCAGGCTGGAGTGCAGTGCACAATCATATTTCACTACACCCTCAATTATTGGATTCAATCAAGGAATCCTCTCATCTCAGCCTCCCAATTATCTGGGACTACTGATGCGTGACACCACGCTTGGCTAATTTTTAAAATTTTTTGTAGAGACAGGGTCTCACCATGTTGCCCATGCTGGTCTCAAACTCCTGGACTCAAGCCATCCTCCCACCTCGGTCTCCTAAAGTGCGGGATTATAGGTGTGAGCCACCGCCCCTGGCCCTGCACTCATTTTTAGATACCTCATTAAGTAATATCCTTATGGCTTAAGCAACTATTTTTTTTTTTTTATTACTTGTAGCCAAAAACTACCCAAAAGAACATTTACTTTTTTTCAGATATTAAATTTAAACATACTATCTGGAGTTTAGGATTACAGGTGTACGCCACCATTCCCAGCTAATTCTTGTATTTTTAGTAGAGACAGGTTTTCACCATGTTGGCCAGGCTGGTCTTAAAATCCTGACCTCAGGAGATCCACCTACCTCTGCCTCCCAAAGTGCTGGGATTACAGGCATGAGCCACTGCGCCCGGCCAGGATTTTCTTTTACTACTTTTCCCACTACTACCTGAGTAACTTGAAATGAGAGCCCATATTTGTTATTATCTCATTCCATGAAGAAGGCTAGTCAGGAGATCAATAGAGGACAATATCATATTTTCATATTTCCTTCAAGAGCATTTCCTTCCATCAACCATGTTAGTTCATTTTTTTAACCATGTTGGTTCATTTTTTTAACCATGTTATTTCATTTTTTAACCATGTTAGTTCTTTTTTATTTTAACCATGCTAGTTCAGTTTTGTTAACCATGTTAGTTCATTTTTTTTTTTTTAACCATGTTAGTTCATTCTTTGCAAGTTTGGTTCTAACAATCCTTGGGTTCCATGGGGTTGATCAGGTAGAGAAACGTTTGATCATTCAAAACATGGAAATGTATCCATTTGATGGTAAACATTCTATGTTTGCTATCATAAAGGCATTTTACCTATGCTGGAGGAGGCAGAGCACAGTGCTCACCGTGGGTTGTCACTGATCTACTTCAGTGGTGATGTCGATTACCAAGGGAGAGGATGTAGGAGACAGAAACTTAGAGAGAGGCGGTGGGAGAGAGTAGGACGTAGACAAGGTGAAGAAGTGGTTTGAAAGTTTGGAGATCTTTACCTGGAGAAGAGAACACGTAGAGAATGTAAGAACTTTTAGTAAGTTTCTTGTGGGGTCCTGGATTAGGGACTCACTTGGTTTATTTTAGGTAATGCAGGAATTTTTAGAATTATATACATGTAAATAAAGGCAAGACATCGATTGTGGCAACCTAGGAAGAGCTCACAGTCACTTTAGTTGGAAAGAAGATAAGTCATGTTGCAGCTGGGTCTAACTGAGCCTAGAGCTGTAGTAGGAAATCATTAAAAATTATTGATAGAGCCTATTGAAATTATAGGTAAGCTTGTTACTATACTGTACCTCCAGCCACAGGACTCCTATTCTAGTGCTCCATCATTAACATTAACCTGACTTGGCTATTTTTCGTTTTGTGTCTCTGCTTTGTTAATGTTACTATTTAGTTGACCTTTTCCCATGTTTCCAGACAAAAGTGCTAAGAGAAAGAATCTCATTGATGAACTGTCCTTAGTAAGACAAACACTTGTGCTGGGCTTCCTCATAGGTTACACATGAGCCCATAAATGGACCAGGATGGTGGAAGCACACAGAACATGGCTACTTAGGTATAAGGAAGTAAGTTGCATCCCTCAGCTTGGAATGGTGGACACAGCAGACCCACCTGCTCAGCTATCAGAGGCCTCTGTAGGAAACAGCTGCTGACCTAGGTATTTGAAAGGCTACCATGTTGAAACTCTGGACTTTTTTTTTTTTTTTAAGATGGAGTTTCACTCTTGTTGTCCAGGCTGGTGTGCAATGGTGCAATCTTGGCTCACCACAACCTCCACCTCCCAGGTTCAAGCGATTCTCCTACCTCAGCCTCCCAAGCAGCTGGGATTATAGGCATGCACCACCATGCACAGCTAATTTTGTATTTTTAGTAGAGATGAGGTTTCTCCATTTTGGTCAGGCTGTTCTCGAACTCTGGACCTCAGGTGATCTGCCCGCCTCAGCCTCCCAAAGTGCTGGGATTACAGGTGTAAGCCACCGCGCCCAGCTGACATTTTTTATTTTACTCCAGAAGGCAAAGGAGGGGTAGAGACAACTAAAAAGTCAATTTTAATCAGACACAATGAAGACTTTCAAACAATGAGTACTGTCTGAAAGCAAAATAGGCCTCTTTTAGAGACAGAGTGTAGCTTGTTCCTGGAGATGTTTTAAAAGAGGATAGAAGGCTATTTGGCCGGGAAGTGGTAGCTTAGAATGGAAATTAGAACATTTAGATCATCTGCTGATGATTTACATCTGCTGAAATGGAACATATAGAAGTAATTCTAGGACCAGAGGCATCTCAAAAGTCTAAGATGGTTTGAGGAATTTTGAGCCTCAAAAAACTCTCAGAAATATCAGGCTCTAACTCTTTTCTGAGGCAGATATTTAACTAGAGGTAGGCTTTAAGGGGTCACTCATACCCCAAAGTGACTATAAAAAATTTCAAACTCAGTTTACTTTGAGGGTTAATTTCAGAGAGTACCAAGCACTGGACACTGAAGAGAGGAACCGAGATTCTCAGCTCTCATCACTTTTTGAATTGAGGCATTGAAAATCTCGAGTTAAAAATGTACACGTGTCAGGGCTGGGCATGGTGGCTCACACCTATAATCCCAGCACTTTGGGAGGCTGAGGCAAGCCTCAGCCTGGGGTCTGGAGGTCTGGAGTTAGAACCCAGCCTGGCCAACATGGTGAAACCCTATTTCTACTAAAAATACAGAAATTTAGCCGGGTGTGGTGGCGGGCATCTGTAATCCCAGCTACTCAGGAGGCTGAGGCAAGAGGATTGCTTGAACATGGGAGGTGGAGGTTGCAGTGAGCCAAGATAGAGACACTGCATTCCAGCCTGGGCGACAGAGCAAGACTTCATCTCAAAAATAAAAAAAAAACGTGTGTGTCGGCCAGGTGAGGATGGCTCGCGCCTGTAATCCCAGCACTGGGAGGCAGAGTCAGGTGGCTCACTTGAGATCAGGAGTTCCAGACCAGCCTGGCCAACATGGTGAAACCCTGTCTCTACTAAAAATACAAAAATTAGCCAGGTATTTAGGAGGAGGCTGAGGCATGAGAATTGCTTGAATCTGGGAGGCGAAGGTTGCAGTGAGCCAAGATCGTGCCACTGCACTCCAGCCTGGGTGAAAGAGTGAGAACTTGTCTCAAAAAATAAAAAATAAAAAATATGTATGTCCATGGAATACTATGCAACCATATAAAAGAATGAGATCATGTCTTTTGTGGAAACGTGGATGAAACTGGAGGCCATTATTCTTAGCAAACTAATGCAGGAACAGAAAACCAACTACCACATGTTCTGACTTATAAGTTAGAGTTAAATGATAAGAACTTATGAACACAAAGAAGGAAACAACAGACACTGGGGTCTACTTGAGGATGGAGGGTGGGAGGAGGGAGAGGAGCAGAAAAGATAACTATTGGGTACTGGGCTTAATATCTGGTTGACAAAAATCTGTCCAACAAACCCCTGTGACATGGGTTTACCTATGTAACAAACCTTCACATGTACCCCTGAACCTAAAAAAAATGTTTTAAAGATGTGTGTGTGTGTGCGTGTGTGTATTTGTGATAACACATCCTGTCATATAGTAATTAATTAAATGAATTAGGCAGTAAGCTAATCACAGGGCTGGCAACTTCAAGAAGAACAATAGGAGAATAGCTGTGGGAATAACTCATTACACTAATTTCAGTAACTTGGGGATCTTTTCCTCTGGGGCAGTGTTTTGGGGGATGGGAGGGAAGGGAGAAACAAAAAAGAGAAGGAAGAAGAGAGATAACACTTAACTGGACACCTGCTGTGGAACAGGCAACGGCCACTTCCAAGGCTTCCCACGGTGAGCAGCTCTGAGCACTAGAATCTCTCATCTCCTTAGGGTGATAAATGAATAATGGCCCACTTCCCACACTAGTGGTAGTCACATGAAAGCACTGTACTTGTGACATTAACTATTTCTCAGGAAAAAAGAGAAAGTTTGACTCGTATTGTTCATTGTTTGCATTAGGTCAATCTAATGCTCCAACCTTAACCTAGAACTGTAGTTTTCTTGATTACAGCATGGCTGAACCAGGCAAAGTGACTTACAAATACTTGAATTCCCTAATGCTATTTGCAAATTACTGCAAGTGTCATAATGACACATTGTTCAGTTCTTAGGAGTTTGTGAGGACCCATCTTGGGAAGGATTTGACTTCAAAAGATTGAGATTAAGGCTTAAAGAAAATAACCTTTGGAATTCAACCTCCGGTGAGGGAACTGGCAAGCAATCTTTGTTCAATATTTTTTTCAGAACTGTCCTGAATGTAGGTGAACAGTAACCAGTGTGCTCCAGAGCCAGGCTCACAGGAAATCTGGATGAGTCTAAAGAAGAAGAAAAAGAAAAATCTAATCGTGGGAAAGGATGGGAAAATTAAAAAAAAAAAAAAAATGAAAAATGCAACTCAGTACACTGGGGTTTTTTCTTTTATTTTCTTTTTTCTTTTTCTTTTTCTTTTTTTTTTTTTTTGAGTTGGAGTCTTGGTTTGTCGCTCAGGCTGGAGTGCAGTGGCGCCATCTTGGCTCACTGCAACCTCTGCCTCCCTGATTTGTGATAGTCCTGCCTCAGCCTCCCGAGTAGCTGGGACTACGGGTGCGTGCCACCACGCCCGGCTAATTTTTTTGTGTTTTTAGTACAGATGGGGTTTCACCATGTTAGCCAGATGGTCTCGATCTCCTGACCTCGTGATCCACCCACCTTGGCCTCTCAAAGTGCTGGGATTACGGGCGTGAGCCACCTTGCCCTGCCAATACACTGGTATTCCTATCATTTCCTCAGTGCCCTGTCTGTGCCTCCGGCCCTGCCCTCCTCATTCCACCTCAGGAGAGGACTATATTTAGAGGGCCCCTTCTTTGCTCCAGAACAGGTAACCAGGGTAAAGAATGGTGCAATGCCCTGCTGGCTTCCATTCCACATTGTAGAGGATGTTCAGATGAAGGACATACTGATTTCCTCCTCGACATCCATTGTGTAGCCACCATGTGTGAATGGGACCCTGGAAGCCATCAGGATGAGCCCAGATGGGTCCAAACCAACATAACAATCCTATTTTCCTTGATCCAGTCATTGAGTCAGGGGTAGTACAATCAGAGTGGACAAAATACAAATACATTCTTTCCCTCACTATGAAGGGAGAAGCCTTAGATCCAGTTGCATGCTGCTCTCAGTATCTTGAAATTTCACGAGGGAAATCACTCTGAGGATAAAGCTCACACACACACAAGAAGGCAGAGCTGTGAGAACAACAGATGACTTGAGCCAGGTGACTGAGTCATGCCTGAGCCTGCTTACCTTTAGGTGTTTCGCTTCGGCATCCTAAGTGGTTCATGCAGCTTCCTGGAGGACGTAAACCTGGAGAACACAAGTGTCCCTGGGTGTTATGTGACAGGTGTTAAGGTGGGCTGGGGGAGTGTTCCCACGCCAATCGTGTTTGCAAAGTATGGAATCAAACAAGATGAAGTAGGCTACTTTAGAGCCATTTATAAAACCTAATACATATTACACATTTCCAGGAAGGAACTACAGAGTGAAGAATTATGCAGACGTATTTAACCCGAGAACCAGATGGGTTGTCTGCTTCTGTATTCATATGTTTTCTGGGAACGCATTACTGTTGAGGAGCACAGTTTGGGAAGCTACACTAAGTTATTATCAGGTATTTACACCTTCATGTGTGAAATAGCAAGACAGAAAAGATAGTGGGTGCAGGACTTGAAATGTGAGAGAAAAACAAGGACAGGAAGCAGAATTTCCTCCTTCCCAGGCCTACCCCAGAGCTCCTGGAACTGGGAGCACTTGATTCAAGGTTGGTTTGCTATGCTGGCTATGTACCACAATAATCTCTGGAGCTTCTGGGAGCTCACCCAGGTTCAAATTCAGCAAGTCTGTAGGATCCCAGATGAATTATATACACATGCATAGATAAGATATAAATAAATAGGCCAGGCGTAGTGGGTCCTTTATATAATCCTAGTGCTTTGGGAGGCTGAAGCAGGAGAATCACTTGAGGCCAGGAGTTTATGGCCAGCGTGACCAGCCTGAGCAGCACAGTGAAACCCTATCTCTTAAAAAAATTTTTTTTTAATTAGTCAGGTGTGGGGGAACGCACCTGTAGTCCTAACTACTTGGGAGGTTGAGGCAGGAGGATTGCTTGAGCCCAGTAGTTCGAGGCTGCAGTGACCTATGATTGCAGCACTGCACTCCAGCCTGGGTTACAGAGTAAGATTCTGTCTCTCTCTCTCTCCCTATATATATATATATATTTGTTTGTATCTTATAATATGTATGTGTATACCTATCTATAGATATACTGTCTTTGCAATTTGTTTTATGGAGATAGCATATTCATTTTAATGGTAATGGTAAACAAGTAACCTAATGACAATTGCTTCATGATGCACTTCAGTAGTTCTTATTTTAACTTTTTTTTGAAAAAAATTTCAAATTTACAGAAAAGATGAAATAATAACACAAGGAATCACCATATACCTTTTACCCAGGTTCCCCAGTTGTTAACATTTTGCTGCTTTATCGTTAGCTATCTATCTTATCTATTTTCTGAAACAACTGAAAGTTAGAGACATGATACTCCAGTCCCACTAGGAATGTCAGTGTGAATTTCCTAAAAGACAAGGCCAAAGGCCGGGCGCAGTGGCTCACGCCTGTAATCCCAACACTTTGGGAGGCCGAGGCTGGCGGATCACGAGGTCAGGAGATTGAGACTATCCTGGCAAACACGGTGAAACCCCGTCTCTACTAAAAATACAAATAAATAAATAAATAAATAAATAAATAAATAAATAAATTAGCTGGGCGTGGTGGTGGGCGCCTGTAGTCCTAGCTACTCGAGAGGCTGAGGCAGGAGAATGGCGTGAAACTGGGAGGCGGAGCTTGCAGTGAGCCGAGACCTTGCCATTGCACTCCAGCCTGGGCAACAGAGCGAGACTCCGTCTCAAAAAAAAAAAAAAAAAAGACAAGGCCATTCTCTTATACAGCCACAGTTGTCAAGAGCAGGAAGTTGACATTTCCACAGTATCACCATCTAGTACACCATCTCATCCACTCATCCCATTCTAATTAACCTGTTGTTCCAATATGTATGGACAATTTTTTCCTCCCATTTTTGAATCCAACCCATGATCATGCGATCCATTTACTGTTGACACTTCTTCAGTCTTCTTCAACCTAGAAGAATTCTTCTGTCTTTCCTTATCTTTCATGATCTCAATATTTTTGAAGATTTTATGCCAGTTATTTTGCAGGATTCTCAGTTTGGGTTTGTGTAATTGTTTCCTTATGGTTGGCCAGGGATATCACAGATACCACCTTATGGTGCTGTGTTCCTTTCACAGCATCGTATCAGAAGACACATAATGTCAATTTGTCCCATTATTTGTGATGTTCACTTGTATCTCTGGTCAGAGTCAGGCAGGTATATTTAAAATAAACTTGAGGTTAAATACCACCATTTGGAATATGAGGGTTGCTTTGCTCCATCTCTGCATGAGAAGATGAAAAAAAGAAGACAGGTGAAAAGAAAAGTGAAAAACAGTATATAACTGAGGGCAACAGTTTTCTCAGTTTAATAATTTCCTCGATTATGAATGGGAAGAAAAAAAATTTTTCTGTCTTCTAACAGAAAAGGGTGTGCTAATGACAGACACATTCAGGAAGTATCACATTTGCTATTAAACAGATTATGAAACATGTTTATGTAGTATCAAACCATAAGATTACTCTAGGTCATGTTTCTTTTTCCTTTTCTTTTTTTTTTTTTTTTTTTTTTGAGACAGAGTCTCACTCTGTTGCCAGGCTGGCATGTAGTGGCATGATCTCAGCTCACTGCAATCTCCACCTCCTGGGTTCAAGTGATTCTCCTGCCTCAGCCTCCCGAGTAGCTGGGACTACAGATGCACGCCATCATGCCCAGCTAATTTTTGTATTTTTAGTAGAGATGGGGTTTCACCATGTTGGCCAGGATGGTCTCGATCTCTTGACCTCGTGATCTGCCCGCCTTGGCCTCCCAAAGTGCTAGGATTACAGGCGTGAGCCACAGCGCCTGGCCTCTAGGTCATGTTTCTAATGCTTACTCAGGTATCCATTTGCATGAATTTTTTTTAACCTCCGAAGTTATCCACTGTAATCCAAACATTAAGAGTGCATAAATTGCAAATGGATCAGAGAAATGCCAACTCGGGGCTAGAAATTCAAATTCTGGAGAAGCCATTTCAAAGGAAGTGGCACATTGTGGAAACCAGGCAGATGGCCTTATCCAGAATACTCAGAATCTCTATGCAGCAGCTGCTCAGGCAGGAATCTGATTAAAAGAGGGATGGCTCAGGGTGGTCTTAAAGCTATGTCAGAGGCAGGACACTTTTTAAACTTCAGTTATATACAACAAATCGATCGAAGTAGCAACATTCTCAAAATATGATTTCACATCCACTTCATATAGTACTGAGACAATGTCCATTATACGTATCGAAGAATAGTATTACTATTATCATATATATATACATATATATATATATATATATTTTTTTTTTTTGAGATGGAATCTCGCTCTGTTGCCCAAGCTGGAGTGCAGTGGCGTGATCTAGGCTCACTGCAAGCTCCGCCTCCTGGGTTCACACCATTCTCCTGCCTCTGCCTCCCGAGTAGCTGGGACTACAGCCGCCTGCCACAACACCTGGCAAATTTTTTTTTTTTTTTTTTTTTGTATTTTTAGTAGAGATGGGGTTTCACCATGTTCGCCAGGATGGTCTCGATCTCCTGACCTCGTGATCCGCCCACCTCGGTCTCCCAAAGTGCTGAGATTACAGGCGTGAGCCACCGCGACCAGCGAGGATTACCAATTTTAAATACATAGATGCATATTAATCGATAGAGATAAACATATAAGTAAAAGTTTTGACAAAACATGGGGACTTTTTTTCCTTCTAAATGTATGATTAATAGCTTCCAATATCAACATATATGCCAAATACATTGGAAAGACTGCACTGATTAGGAAATTGGTTAAATATAACCAATCTGCTATTGTGAGTCTCTTAGATTTGTTTCTAACTGCCTGCTCTTACACACGGTCCAGCCAGTGAACGTTCAGGCACAGTTCCTTAATCATTTCCTTAAGAAAAATTCCCAGAAGTGGTGTTGCCAAGTGAAAGTTTATGCATATTTAAGTTTTCTTTCTTTCCTGATTTCCTTGCCCTTAAATTATACCTGTTCTGGCCAGGCATGGTGGCTTACTTGGGAATCTGAGGTAGGCTGATCACTTGAGGTCAGGAGTTTGAGACCAGCCTGGCCAACATGGCAAAACTCTGCCTTTACTAAAATACAAAAATTAGCCAAGTGTGGTGGTGTACACCTGTAATCCTGGCTACTCAGGAGGCTGAGGCAGAAGAATTGCTTGAACCCAGGAGGCGGAGGTTGCAGTGAGCTGAGCTCACACTGCTGGGCACTCCAGCCTGGGCAACAGAGCCAGATTCCATCTCAAAAGAAAAAAAAAAAAAAAGTTATACCTGCTCATCTATTTCATATGTCCTAATGGTCATATACTATTTCCCTCGTTGGCTCATTCTTTTACACTTTCAGACTGCCCACTCTCTGCTGATGGCATTACTTCCTATTTTGGTGAGAAAATAGATGCCACTGGAAGTTTCCAAAATCCCCACCAATCTTTCTACCCACCTTCCAGTATCTGTGGCCCTAAGCCTTGCCTCCCCTTCTCTTGACATGGAAGAACTGGCTTCACTTTGAGCACTGGATCCCAGCCCCCTTTGCCTACCTAAGGGCGTAGCTCCAGCAAGTCTCTTTTTAATTTTATTTTATTTTGGTGAATTTCTCTTTCTTGCACCATCAATTTTTTTCTTCTTTTTCTTTTGTGGTTCATTGTCATCAGCATACAGCTTTCATTTTTTCCATCTACAAATAGACAAGCTGGGCTTAATGGCTGTCACCTATAGTCCCAGCTACTTGGGAGGCTGAGGCAGAAAGATCACATGAGTACAGGAATTTGAGACTAGCCTGGGCAACACAGCAAGACACCATGTCAACACCAAAACAAAACCCGAACAGACAAAACCCTTCTCTAGGCCCCATTTCCAACTACAGATTCACTTCTCTTTGCAGAAAAACCCCTAGAAAGTGCTGTTTTCATTCACTGCTTCCAGTTCCACCCATTCTTTGTTAAACTCACTCCAATCAGATTTTCTTTTCTTTTCTTTCTTTTCTTTTTTTTTTTTTGAGATGGAGTCTGGCACTGTCGCCCGGGCTGGAGTGCAATGGCACAATCTCGGCTCACTGCAAGCCGCCTCCTGGGTTCACTCAATTCTCCTGCCTCAGTCTCCTGAGTAGCTGGGATTACAGGCGCCCGCCACCACGCCTGGGTAATTTTTTGTATTTTTAGTAGAGACGGGGTTTCACCTTGTTAGCCAGGATGGTCTCGATCTCCTGACCATGTGATCCGCCCGCCTAGGCTTCCCAAAGTGTTGGGATTCCAGGCGTGAGCCACCGTGCCCGGCCTACTTCCAATCAGACTTTCACCTGCACACTCCACGAGAACCATTTTTGTCAAGGTCACCAATGTCCTCCCCACTGCTGTAGCGAATGGACAACTTTCAATCTTGTCTTACATAACCAATCAACAGCAGGTGACACAGATCACCAACCCTCTTCCTTGGAAGATTTGTTTCACTGAGCTGCAGAACACTACAAGCTGGGGATTGTCCTTTTCATTCACCTTCTTTCTCAGCATCCCTTGCTGGCTCCTCCTTATCTGCATGGTCTTAACTCTAGAGTGCTCCAGGCGGCCAGGTTTGAACACTTCACTGTTTAAACTCAGTCTTTCAGTTTTCTCCTCCAGTCTCTTGGTTTTAATATCATAGATATGTTAACAAACTTCATAATGCAACTCTATAGCCCCGACCTCCTTCTCTGCTTTCTTTTTCCTATATCAATATGTATTTTTTGTTGGAGTCATTTTATTTTATTTTATTTTATTTTATTTGAGACAGTGTCTGTCACCCAGACTGGAGAGCAGTGGCACAATCTCAGCTCACTGCAACCTCTGCCTCCAGGGCTCTGGTGATCCTCCTACCTCAGCCCCCTGTGTAGCTGAGACCACAGGCATTGCCACCACACCCAGCTAATTTTTGTATGTTTAGTAGAGATGGGGTTTCACCATGTTGGCCAGGCTAGTCTCGAACTGCTGACCTCAAGTGAACCACCTGCCTCTGCCTCCCCAAGTGATGGAATCACAGGCGTGAGCCACCGCACCCGGCCTGGAGTCATTTTATACATAGTTGTTTAGCCTACTTTAAATTTTGTTTATATACATGCAGTTTAGACTTTAAATGCACACAGCCTAAATAACCTTTCAGAAATATCGTATTACCTCTTGCTGGCAGTGTATAAGAGTCAAGTTTTGACTCCCCAGTACATGGCCATACCAGATTTTTTTTTTTTTTTTTTTTTGGTATATAATCCAAACAAAGTGTATTAAGTTTGAAAAGTTTGAATCTGATCTTGAAATCTTTCTTTTTCTTTTTCTTTTTCTTTTTTGGAGATGGAGTCTTGCTCTGTTGCCCAGGCTAGAATACACTGGCACGATCTCGGCTCACTGCAACCTCCACCTCCTGGGTTCATGCAATTCTCCTGCCTCAGCCTCCTGAGTAGCTGGGATTACAGGCACCTGCCATCATGCCTGGCTAATTTTTTTTATTTTTAGTAGATAGAGTGTTTCACCATGTTGGCCAGGCTGGTCTCAAACTCCTGACCTCAGGTGATCCGCCCGCCTTGGCTTCCCAAAGTGCTGGGATTGCAGGCATGAGCCACCACGCCCAACCTGATCTTGAAATCTTTCTTAGTAGCCTTTATTTTCAGCATCTTTGCAAATTTCCCTGTCATCTTGATCATTTGTCAGTACACACACACACACACACGCACACACACAAACACACACATCTCCTTTTTCTTTAATAATTGCAGGAATTCAAGAGAATGAAAATCTTTCCTCTTCAGAAAATTATTGAATGATCTTGCTAGAGAAAATTTCTGGAATCTGAGAAGCCATCTCATTAAAACCAAGCAATCTTAATTGTTTGAATTAGGGTTTGTGAATTGGCCAAATGTAAACACAAGTCGCCATTCCCTGGTGGATATTTAGAGGACTGTCATGAACTGTTGCTGCCCCATACAGTCAGCTGGTTGTGCACTGCATGGCTCCAGGTGGAACACCATTTACACGCAGACCACAATGAGAAGTCTCTCCCTGGAGTTGGGCAGCGTGACAACCCCCAAAAATGTCTGGCTGGATTAATTCAATTTTATGAATCATTTCTCGGATATTTTCTTTTCTGGTTCTGTTCTCTCTCTGTCTCTCTCTCTCTGTGTGTGTCTGTATATATATATATGTGTATATATATATTGAGAGAGAGAGAGAGAGAAGGAGTCTTGCTCCTTCACCCAGGCAGGAGTGCAGTGGCATGATCTCAGCTCACTGCAACCTCTGCCTCCCCAGTTCAAGCGATTCTCCTGCCTCAGCCTCCTGAGTAGCTGGGACTACAGGCACCCGCCACCACGCCCGGCTAAGTTTTGTATTTTTAGTAGAGATGGGATTTGGTCATATTGGTCAGGCTGGTCTCGAACTCCTGACCTCATGATCTGCCCGCCTTGGCCTCCCAAAGTGCTGGGATTACAGGCATGAGCCATAGCGCCCGGCCTACTCTCCCCATATATTAAGCATTTGTCTAAGAAAAGAAGACTCTATTGTGATAGTCAGTTTGTAAAAATTATCCTTTTAGTCCCCCTCTCCCACAGACAAAGTGGGGATGCAAGCCATTTGGTCTAGGAAAATGACCAAATATGCCGTCGAATGAGTTTGCTGACAGGACCCTACAGAGCAAGCTTGAAAGGAAAGCAAACAGCTGACCTTTGAAACCCGTGGCACCTCTGGGCCGGGCACGGTGGCTCACGCCTGTAATCCCAGCACTTTGGGAGGCCGAGGCAGGCGGATCACGAGGTCAGGAGATTGAGACCATCCTGGCTAACGCGATGAAACCCCGTCTCTACTAAAAATACAAAAAAAAAAAGAAAAATATTTGCCGGTCATGGTGGTGGGCGCCTGTGGTCTTAGCTACTCGGGAGGCTGAGACAGGAGAATGGTGTGAACCCAGAAGGTGGAGGTTGCAATGAGCCGAGATCGCACCACTGTACTCCAGCCTGGGCGACAGAGTGAGACTCCGTCTCAAAAAAACAAAGAAAAGAAACCCATGGCACCTTTAGTGGGACAGGCAGCATTTGCAATGCCTCTTCAGACCCTTCTGCCCTTCCTGTTTACTCTCTCCCCCAAATCACCTGCTCACACCTCACAACGTATGTGATGGGCCTTATGTATTTAAATCTAGTTGTTTCTCATTATTGTTAGAACTTTTCAAACATTTTTTAAACCTGAGAATCTCTTTCTTCCAAACCAGGAATACAGCAAACTGTCATACAAAATGTTAAAACAGATCAAGGCAGAGCTGCTCTGTAAGCCTTTTGAAATTGGAATTAAAAACCTTGCACTTCTTATGGAATACACTTAAAAGCCTCTCCTTTTCCTCCCAGGCCCACCCTGGCCTCTGGTAGATTCTCCCAGAGAGGACAGTGAGGCCCTTGCCTAGGGTACAAAATTTTAGAGGGAGGCAGGGGGAAGTGGCACAAAAAAACTCAGTAGCTAAGATAAAGACTATTTTAATGTAGTATTTATTTATTTATTTATTTATTTATTTATTTATTTATATTTTTTCGAGATGGAGTCTTGCTCTGTCGCCCAGGCTGGAGTACAGTGGCGCGATCTCGGCTCACTGCAACCTCTGCCTCTCAGGTTTAAGTGAGTCTCCTGCCTCAGCCTCCTGAGTAGCTGGGATTACAGGAATGTGCCACCACACCAAGCTAATTTTTGTATCTTAGTGAAGACGGGGCTTCACCATGTTGGCCAGGCTGGTCTCGAACTCCTGACCTGATGATCCACTCGCCTTAGCCTCTCAAAGTTCTGGGATTACAGGCATGAGCCACTGTGCCCAGCCTGCAATATTTTAAATACAAAACTTCATGTGAATGAATTATTAAAATATTAATGACAGGATCAGCAATAGTGTCTTACTGAGCCATACTGG
This sequence comes from Piliocolobus tephrosceles, assembly GCF_002776525.5. Classification (NCBI taxonomy): domain Eukaryota; kingdom Metazoa; phylum Chordata; class Mammalia; order Primates; family Cercopithecidae; genus Piliocolobus; species Piliocolobus tephrosceles. Next base: position 86,790,620 of record NC_045443.1, on the reverse strand, counting down.
AGCCTGAACCAAAAGAAAAAATTAGTAATGCTAATGATACTGTCTTTATCTTTGTAATATTCTTTGATTACTGAGTTTTTGGCGTCCCTTTAAATTTAGGGCTCAAAGTGAGTGACTCCCTCTCCTTAACTGAATTTTGGCTCTCACACTATCCTTTACATTCATCACTCTGTGTTGTTGTACAGCTGAATATTTCTTGTCTCTCATTCCCTCTTAGAATGCATGCTCCCTAAGTGCAAGGACCATGTCATACTCATCTTTGCATCTCCAACATATGTTACTTCTCTGGCTTCAGCTTGCTCATCTGTGAAATGAAAAACTGGGTAATCTTGAATGTACTTCAACATCTGTCTATAGAAATCTATCTATGGAAGTTCAAGTCACCCCAAACTTTCTCTGCCTGGTGGTTGATGGTATCAATGAGGCAGCCACAAGAGTGCTGGTATTTTGCAACAGATTAGAGAGCTGTGTTCAGTAAAGCTAAGGGGTTATCTGTAAAACATACTCTTGGATGGATAATTGCTTTAAACTTCCATTTTGCTGGGACTGTACTTAAAAAGCCATTTTGAGGGCTCTCTCTCTCCAGTAATGCTGTCCTGGTTGGGAAATTCAGGCATCGTCCTTTAATTAGGTCAAGTATGTTAAGAAATACCTTCCCCCTTCTCCTTCCTTTCCTGTTGGACTATTGTCCTAAAATGTGGGGAAAGGCCATGAAGTATTGAAAAACATTTTATGTTTTCTTATCATCCTTTGTGTGTAATTATGAGGGAAGAAATGTCTGAAAAGAGTGAAGCAGTTCATTGCAGGAATAAAAAGAAATGCATCGAGCACCTACTGTCTACCTACTATGTCCAGCCCCCTGTGGGAACAGCAGCATATCAGACAAGGTTTCTGTTCTTGATGAGTTTTCAAGACCCTGCTGGGAATGCAAACATGAACAAAGAAAAGCCAGGCGTTGGTTTTATAGCCAATTGCCAAGATCATAAGAGCATGAAGTCAGAATCGTGGAAGAAAAGGAGAAAGCAAATTACCTTTAGGTGCCTACCATGTGAGGACTTGAAAACATTACATGTCTTTTTTTTTTTTTTTTTTTTTGAGACGGAGTTTCGCTCTTGTCGCCCAGGCTGGAGTGCAATGGCGGGATCCTGGCTCACTGCAACCTCCGCCTCTCAAGTTCAAGTGATTCTTCTACCTCAGCCTCTTAAGTAGCTGGGATTACAGGCACACACCACCATGCCCAGCTAATTTTTGTATTTTTAGTAGAGACGGGGTTTCACCATGTTGGCCGGGATGGTCTCAATCTCTTGACCTCGTAATCCGCCCACCTCAGCCTCCCAAAGTGCTGGGATTACAGGCAAAAGCCACCTCGCCCGGCCTATATGTCTTTTTTATATGAAAACATGTCCTCACTGTCTTTTGAGTTAAGTACTAGTATTAATATCTCAGATAGAATAATAAGGACACAGGGACTTGTAGTTAAGGTCATTCATGAATATTATTTGCTTTCCCAAAGTATTTGCATAAAGTTATTCTAATATGTTTGAAATGGGTTACTGGATATGGGTACCATTTAGTTTAACTACATTAGGAAGTATTGCTCGTCTTTCTTCCTCCTTAGTGGTACAGCCTTGGGTTTGGAAGTGGCTGTTACTTAACCATCTCCTCCATGTGGGGTTTGCTTGTTAGGATACCGGTGACCAGAATTTGGAAACTCTAGTTGGGGAATTTAAACAGGCCATTAATTTCATTTTCACACTCAAATATGATTTAGGCCCTGCTATTGGGCCATCGGAAACAAAGTTCCCATGTATTTTATTTGGTAGTTCTAAAAGCTTTGTGTTCAGTGACCAATTTTTCCCAGCTGGCTTCATGCTCCAGGATTGTCCTTTCTTCTTTCCAAAGGCAGGCTAGATTCCAGCTGTTTCCATTAAGGAGGTCTCAGGTGAAAGCTGTCTCCCTAATTTTAAAGCCATAACCTTGAAATGATGGCTTTGGAGCAACAGAGCCTGTGAAACTGGCTTGTGCTTTTTTTCTATCTCTTTTTGTTTGTTTGTTTGTTTTCAATTTACCCTGTTGTTCTACCTCTCCTCCCTCCTCCATCCCTGACCCCAGGCAGTGCGGGAGGGATTGGGATTTAACCATCCATGAAAGATCTGGCAGCCTTGAAATGTGGAGGTCTATTTACCTAAAAGTCAAGTATGAGTCCAGAAACAAAGCACACACACCCACCCTCAACCTCAACCTGGATCCGATCTTCTCATTGTGAAGCAAAGGAACTCAACAAAACAAAACTTTTTAAGGCTCATGAGGTCCACTAAGTATTTCCACCACTAAAGAAAGTCACATGACTCAAGAGAGGACAGTGAGTTGCCCAGCAGTGGCAACTTTTGAGGCAGGGACCACATCAATAAAAGTATCCACCACATCAATTTTAAGATCTTAATTTTTAAAAATGATTACTTTATGTTTCTGCAGGATGAGGAGAAAATCCATTCCATACTTGCTTAGTGAACTTTTAAAAATTATCCAATGAAATCGTAATAGAAATATTGGTGCAGAGCTCTTTGAATGTAAAACTTAAATCACCATACCAAAGGCTAAGAATATGAAATAGTGGAAGGATGGCATGTGAGGGGCTTGTGGAACTTCTGGGTAAGTGGTTTGGATGGTTTCTCCCCTTAGGCAGTACACGTGTGCTTTGAGTCAGACCTGCGTGTCTTCCTGGGTCTATCCTGACAGCTGATAAAAGGCTTGCAGCTGAGAGCCTTACATATCTTTCCATGGCCACACAGTCTTGTTAACACACAGTGGGCAGAGAGGCCTGGAGGTGGTCAGTGAGTCAGCAGTGTGTTTCCCAGGATGGTGAAACACAACTCTTTAAAACGCTCTGGGGACTGTAACTGATCCAAGGGGAAGAAGGCAAAATAAGTAGAAAATATGGTTCCTGGAAGAGCTTATAATTCAATTGTAGCAAAAGAACCCAAATACAGGGAACTTCTCATGAAGTGAAAGTCACGAATACACCCAAGCATACCGTGGCACGCAGGGCCATCTCAACTCTTCATGGATTATACTATCTACCATCTCTATCTCCCCCACCTTCCTCTACTTGAAAATCCAGCTCAAGCATCAGCTTTTTCAGGAAGCCTTCTGACACCCCAGAGGAAGAATATCTTGTCCTCATACTTCTGCATGCCTATCTTGACCATTGCCCTTATCACGGTTTATTAGGATGTTTTTTTTCATGTGAACTGTGACCTCCATGAGGGCAGTGGCTGGGGTTTACTCATCAGTGTAGCCCCAGCACCAAGCCTAATGCCAGGCACAAGTAAACACACGGTCATAGTGAGCAAATCAGTCAACAATAACTGCTGAAGGTTTACAGTGACAAGGAATGACCGTAAGGTCATCAGGCATAGCTCAGATGAGTTGAGTTTTGAATGAAGTTTGAAGGAAGTAGAACTAATTGCATTGGTAGGAAGAAAATTGGGAGTATCATTTATGGGAAATGTCAGTAGCTGCCTTGAGCTGATTCTCATGGAACATTGTACAGGGGATTTTAATGAGAAATGGAATTAATAAAAGAGGAAAGAGGATAGTCGGAGGACTGAAAGCACTTTGTATTCTGGACTTGATAGGCAGACTGTAATTCTTTGTACTACTGAAGATGAGAGGGTGGGCCAATGCCAGCAGTGCCCTGATCAAATTCTCACCAGAGAATCTATATTTGGCTTATTTAAATCTCAAAGTGCTTTTAGTTTAATGCAGCATTTCCTTCATTTCCTGTCTGAAATCCTTACACATATTTCAGTGGTAGCTGTGGGTTATTTCCACAAACTATAGTAAACCTGCCCCCGCAGAGGTCCAAGCCAAGTCAAGTTTTTCCTTAAGGCTGCAACTTTCTTATCTTCAAGTGACCTTAATCTCACATTTATTATGACTCCAGCATCATTTCTCGTGTATTCTCATGTAGTAAAAAGCCCTTACTTGAGTCCTGCAATCATAGCAGCACCATCAGGAAGAGGAAATGAGCAGAGTTGTTAAGCAGAACACGCTGTACCTTTTTAAACATTAACCATTGTTCGGGTCTGTGGACCGGGCTGCTGAAAGCAATGGTAGGAATCAGGAATTACACGCAAAAAAAAAAAAAACCTACCTATGGAAAATTTTAGCATTCCCTTAATCTGTCTTGGTCTCCAAAGTTATATGGGCTTTTATTTTTAAAGACATAGAAGTATAGTTAAGCTGACTTATCTCTTATCTAAAAATAACTCTATCTGACCCATGTCATGCTCAGAAGAGGACAGTCATGCTGTCTGACAGCATTTAAGTTGGTTTGACTTCACGCTATTAGAATATCACTATGGAAGTAGTTTGTGTTCTACGAGGAACTTTGTCTTAGCAATTAGAAGGAACTTAATAATCTTTGCTATTTGCTGCCATAGCCTAGACATATAGTGGGTTAGCAATGATTTTTATAATTGGTGAATAACTTTGTGTTGCTCTCTTGATTTTGTTTCTCTATAAATGTGGATCATGGAAACCAGCATTTAAATGATTCTATTAGAAATGTGGTGGCTGGCCAGGTGCAGTGACTCATGCCTGTAATCCTAGCACTTTGGTAGGCCTAGGCGAGTAGATCACCTGAGGTCAGGAGTTCGAGACCAGCCTGATCAACATGGAGAAACCCCATCTCTACTAAAAATACAAAATTAGCCGGGCATGGTGGCACATGTCTGTAATCCCAGTTACTTGGGAGGCTGAGGTAGGAGAATCACTTGAACCTGGGAGGCAGAGGTTCCGGTGAGCCAAGATCGTGCCATTGCACTCCAGGCTGGGCAACAAGAGTGAAACTCCATCTCAAAAAACAAACAAACAAAAAAATTATTAGGGTAGTACTGTTGACACAATGATATTTCTAATAACAAATTCTGGAAACAAACTAAATCTTAACTCTAGGGAAATGGTTTAATGTAAGCAACAATATAACTATTCTGTGTAGTATTAGAGTGCTGGTAGAAATGAAACTTTTTGAAAAGAAAACTTGTAACCCTGAAAAAGCTTGTGATGATGTCAGGCAAAAGTGTCATAATACTAAATTATATATACAGTTTGGTTGCTGCCATGTTAAAGGAGGAATGTTATTCACAGAGACAAAAAAGAACCTAAGGAAAAAATGTACCAATATTTTGATAGTAGTTAAGGTGGAATAATTATGGACATTTTTTCTTCTTTTCTCGTAGAAATAGGAAATGTTTTCTGCATTTTCTATGCCACTTTTATATGGAAAATGTAAACATAATTTTGAAAGAAAAAGAAGAGGCCGGGGGCAGTGGCTCATGCCTGTAATACCAGCACTTTGGGAGGCTGTGGTGGACAGATCACGAGGTCAGGAGATTAGACCATCCTGGCCAACGTGGTGAAACCCCATCTCTACTAAAAATACAACAAAATTTAGCTGGGCGTGGTGGTGGGTGCTTATAGTCCCAGCTACTCGGGAGGCTGAGGCAGCAGAATCGCTTGAACCAGGGAGGCGGAGGTTGCAGTGAGCTGAGATTGCACCACGGCACTCCAGCCTGGTGACAGAGTGACCCTCTGGCTCAAAATAATAATAATAATAATAATAATAATAATAATAATAATAATAATAATAATAATAAATAAAGAGAAAACAGTAATGTTTATAGCATTATCCTTGATTAATGAGATAATGGGTGATATTTATTTAGATGGTTCTTACTTTCAAAAATTTCGACCATAAACATGTATAACTGCTTTTTATTTTAAAAATTTCTAAACATAGCAAAGGGACAGGTGTGGTGGCTCACACCTGTAACCCCAGCACTCTGGGAGGCCAAGGTGGGAGGACTGCTTGAGCTCAGGAGTTTGAGACCAGCCTGGGCAGCATGGCAAAACCTCATCTCTAAAAAAAAAAGAGAGAGAGAGAGAGAAACAAAAATTAGCTGGGTATGGTGGTGTGTGCCTGTAGTCCCAGATACTTGGGAGGTCAAGAGGTAGGAGAATTACCTCTGGGAGGTCAAGGCTGCAGTGGGCTGCGTTTCAGCCACTGTATTCCAGCCTGGGAGATACAGCAAGATCCTGTTTAAAAATAGTAGTAATAATAATAATAATAATTATTATTATAAAACAAAGGACATTTGGTAGTAAAACCCTTAAAATTCACGTCTCTTTCCTGACCCCAGTGGTGCAGAAGACTCCTCGGAAGACCCTATTGGGTCAAATATGAAAAGATCTCTGTGGAATTCCTCAAACTCACGTTTGGCCCAAATGATGGATTGCTTGACAGGGCCACTGTTACGGTAGTAATGCAGACTGGGAATAATAATAACAATCATGAAAGTGTGGCCATTTAACTTGAATGCTGGTTTGATTTGCCGAAAGGCAGACGTTTTCTATGTCGGTTAGATGTAAATGGCACAGTTTGGCAGGCCACACTGTGAGGACAGATGTGGAATAAGAGATTCACTTGTCACACGTATCATGACAGAAACACATTTACTGGGAAGGCGGCTGTCATTCAGAATTATAAAAGGCCTGGATGTTGGGAAATTTTTCCCTTCGAAGTCCCCTATGAAGTTTTCAGAAACAGCTTTCCCCAGGTTTTTCACCTCTAGACCATCTCTGTATTGAGGGGTCTCTCCGTATTTACCCTGTCTGCCTGCTTGCTCTGTTTCTCTTCTTCTTCTCCCCACCACTCTCAGCTCTCTTAGGTATCTTGCTTCTTGCTTATTTGTTCCCACGATACTACTGAGATATCCTGACATCTCTGGCTGCAAGGCACTATTAGCAGACGGTTCCCATCTTGTTTTAAACAATCCTCTTTTAGTGTCTATTTTGCATAGTTCCTGGGCTCCATTAGCTTTAATTATCCAGCAGGAGAGCCACCCAGACAATTTCTGGTGGGATAAAAGTGGACCTTTCCAGGGAATAACAACAAAATAAAAATAAATTTAAACCCTGAAAGAGCATTAAGTTCTTGGTTCTGCACAAATCAGGAGAGATTATTTGCAAACCTCAGGATTAATAATCAATGAATTAGAAAGAATTCCTGATCCTATTAGAAATGCTAATCTCGTGAGAACAGAGAGAACGATTTGTGAGAGGAGCTGAGCTGCCAGGCTGTGCCTGTCTCCACTGTCCTGCTGTGTGAGAAAGGAGGGAAGGGGCGAAAGGAAAGAACATTTGTTTAATATCTACTGTATTGCAGACATTGAGCAAGGGACTCTCACGCACTCCCTCTAGCTAGTCCTCACAGCAATCCTTCAAGGTAGTATTATGATCAGCCTTGTTCCTAATGAAAAAACGGAAGATCAGCAAGATTAAGTAGGCTGACCTGGGCCACACATCCAGGAAGTGGCAAATTTGGACGCGGGGGACTTGAATGCAGGACTTTGTAAGCCCAAAGGTCATCACTTTCTCATTACAGCAGTTACAGAGCTTAGTTAAGTAGCTGGCAGCAATGTCTCAAGTTATTAAAGGCTGAAAAGCGAGGTACAGATCATCTTCTTAGAGGCTGGCCTCTTGCTGTCATGGCCCCAGGACTCATTCCCACACTGACTGTATCTCATATGCCTGAGATGAGAAGTCACATTATCCCGGATTTTCTCCAGGGAGTCATACCTGTAAGTCTCAGAATTGATGGTCACTGCCCTAAAGCTAACTGACTACCCTATGTTGTTTGGGTAGGGGCTGAAATCATTCCTCAGCACCCATTTGTTCTCTGCATAATATCCCATTAAAATACATAAACTAAAAGGTAACACCTGAAACTCCTTTGTTATCCACTATCTTGGCGGAAGGTAATTAGGCAATGTCCAGAGGCCATGTGCTTGAGTGGAGAGCCAGGTAGATGAGTTCCAGAAGAGAAATTCTCCTTTGTCACATCAGCCCTCACCTCGTGTTCAGCCCTGTCTTTATGTTTCAATTTTCCTCTTGGTAAAATGCCAATAAAAATAGGACACTGGGTACAGGGATCTAAACCAACCATGATTTGAAACCTGAAATGGATTCAAGTTACTGATTTTTCAGAATCATGAGACTAACTTTTGACTTTTTTTTTTTTTTTTTTTTTTTTCCTGAGACAGGGTCTCACTCTGTCAACCAGGCTGGAGTGTAGTGGCACAATCTGGGCTCACTGCAAGCTCTGCCTCCCAGACTCAAACCATCCTCCCACCTCAGCCTCCAGAGTAGCTGAGACTACAGGCGTGCACCACCATACCTAGCTAATTTTTGTATTTTTTGTAGAGACAGGGTTTCACCATGTTGCACAGGCTGGTCTCAAATTCCTGAGCTCAAGCGATCCTCCTGCCTTGGCCTCCCAAAGGATTGGGATTACAGGTGTGACATTTATTTTTTACTAAGCATTTAATTTTAGAATAGTTTAGATCTGTAGGAAAGTTGTGAATATAGAAGGTTTCGATATATTGCACATCTAGTTTGCTTATTGTCAACATCCTATATTATGTATACTTGTCACAATTAAGGAACCAAAATTGATACATTACTATTGACTGCAGACTATACTTTATTCAGATTGCCTTGTTCTCTCCCCAGCATCCTGTTCCTGGAACAGGAAAGGTCAATAGTAATGTATCAATAGGATACTGCATTCCATTTAGTTGTTATGTTTCTTTAGGCTTCTCTGGACTGTGACAGTTTCCAGACTTTCCTGGTTTGGGATGACCTTGAGGAGAACTAGTGAAGTAATCTGTAGAATGTTTTTCAATTTGGGTTTATCTAATGTTCTTCTTGTGGTTAGACAGGAGTTATGGGTTTTTGGAAGCACAACTACAGAGGTAAAGTGCCCTTCTCATCACACTGTATCGAGCACACATGACTTATCACTGTGATTTAACATTTACTTTTATGGAAAATAAATCATGTGAAGATAAGCCAGTCTGAACCGGAATTGGACCCGTACATTTTCTAAAATGATTAAACTGGCACAAAATCAGATTGCCAAACTGTCTTGAAACAACAAACTAATGTTTCATTCAGTTTAAGTCCATGGTTGTAAGGTTTGTGTAAGCGCCTTTGCAGAAAATATTTGGAGTTCCTTAGAGAAAACAGCTGCCTGAAATATAGAATGTAGTTAGGATGCCATGTATGAATAATTTTACTGAACTGAGAGCGAGCAAGTGCTCAGTCATTGCATAATACCAGCTGTAAAACCCTGCCTGTTTCACCTCCAGGCCAAAAATCCCCGGAAGACAATATTAGCAATGAACCAGACTTTCACATTTCCTGCCTCCCCTGAATTCATAACATTTCCAAATGCTGGGCTGCTCCTTAGGAGCCTGTACCATTCATTGCCTTATAGGGAAAGCGCTGGCAGAATCACTTTTCATTTGTATTGCATGAGAACATCTTCATTTCAATGATTTAACCCTGATTAAATTTAGCCGTCAGCCTTTAAAGTTCTCTGAGAAGCACTCAAACTCAGATAGGGAAGAAGCACGCCAGCAGGTTCTCTGCAATCCTTTCCCTCCTACCTTCATGCAAGCTCCTTTCCGAGCAGCTGGGTGAGGCCTAGCATCATTCAGAGAGCAATCCTTTGCCAAGCTTGGAGGTGCTTGGTTTGAATGGATCCTCCCACCCTTGCAGTCCTGCTGGGGAAAGCAGTGGGAGCGCCCTGAGCCCCTGTCACTTTTGCATCTTTCTAGTTTAAATTGCTTCCTTCTCTTTCTCGCTTCTCAGATAAATGCAGCCTGTGGCTTTTGGTTTTGATTTGATTTTTATTTTTAAAAATTTGGGATTCTTTCTATTTTTGCTTTCTTACCAAACCGTCTTATATTTTTCCTGTGCCTGTTTTGGCCCTCCCGCCCCCAGCCCTATTGTGTTTATTGAACACCCAAGGTTAAACACTGGGACTGTTTCCCCTACTGAGTGTCTTTTTGTGTGCTCTCTGCTGCCTTCTTGCTATTCCAGTGTGTGCAGGCGGAGGGGACAGGAATGGGGATGCAGTTGCACAGCATTCCTCCCTGGAGAGGGCCAAAGTAAGCCCATATGGAGGTGGCACACACAGTTCCACAGACCTCCTCCCACACCCCTTTTTATTTGTTCTTTTAACAACCCCAAGGGTGTCATTGATGCAAATTGTGTGTTAGAGTTTTCATCTTGTGCCTTCTGTGTGCTCACCATCCAGAAAACTAAGCAGAACAACTAAATGACCTAAAAACAGGTCCCTGGAATTCTTGAAGTGGGTTATGGCAGATAGCACTGCCTTCTGTTTTATCCGTATCCTGAAAAAAGGGGAAGATGGTATTTTGTAATCATGTCCATGTGCTCCAGGCTGGATTGATTATCAGGGCCAATCTTAGATGTTACACAATCCCCAACTACTTTGATCTGCTCTGTCCTAGTCAGTATACCCAGCTGGATAAATAACTTTAGTTGAAGCACAGCTTCCTGGACAAATGTTAAAAATTGATAATGTCCTACATTTTCTGGAAGCACAGGTGCTTCAGATCAACAGGGCTAATCTTGTTGAAACAACTAATGCTAAGCCTTTTTATAAGACAAAGAGCTTTTGTGTTTACAGGTTCAGATTTGGGAGGAAAAAGTAATTTTCTTGGAGCTAAAAATGTTTCCTTTAGAACTAATGGATTATTAACATTCAGTGTGGTTTATTGAACTCAAAAAAAAGAAGAAAAGAAGAAAACCAACCAAAACAAAAGTAATAAAACCTGCACTATTACTGTCAGCTTATTACAACAGTTAACTTCTTGCTTATGAGTTTTTCAAAGATGACTCCCCTGGAAGCTTCAGATAAATTTATTGTTATGAAACAGATATTGCTCCAGGTTTATCTTATCAGAACAGACCTAGGTAGAAGAGGGGACTCCTACTAGAATATGGCTAGTTTTTAGTCACTTAGAAATGTTTCTTATGATTGAATAGACAACCTCATAATTGGGTTCATGAGTAAAAGTTTGTCAAGATTCTACTTTACATGGCGTGGATATTCTCTACTCAAATTCTCAAAAGATATTCTTCTGTAAACCTATAGGCGAAAATCAAAAGACTCATTCCAGCTCTTCTCCAGTCGAGACAGGCAATGTAGAAGCAAGTCTCACTCTGTTGGTGAAGACTTTAAGCAGATCCTTAATCCTCTAGGGGCTCTGCTTCCTTCTGTCTAAAATAGGAAGTTCAACTAAGGTCTAACTGTAATAATCTGTGCACCAATTAGAACAGTGATTAAGAAAGCGATTCTGCAGTCAGATGGCCCAACTTTCAAACACTAGTTCTATCACCATGTAGCTAGATATTGTTGGGCAAACCAGTTTACCTTTTGGAGCCTCAATTTCCTCATCTGTAAAACGGTTATAATAACAGCACCTAACTTAAAAGCTGTGGTAAAGATTCTATGAGATAATTATATGAAACACTTAGCATAGGGGCTGGTTCATAAGAGATGTTAGATAAATCTTAACTTCCATTAGTAGAGGACACATTATTGTAATAAAGTTTATTTATATGTGGTTTCCACTCTGTTATCACTAAACTGATCATTTGAAAAAAAAGAGAGAGAGACACAGAGAGACAGTGTCTTGCTCTGTTGCCAAGGCTGGAGTGCAGTGGCATGATTATAGCTTGCTGCAGCCTCAACCTCTTGGGCTCAAGCAATCCTCCCACCTCAGCCTCTCAAGTAGCTGGGATTACAGACACATGCCACCATATCAAGCTAATTTTTTTTTAAGTTTTGCAAATATGAGGTCTCACTGTGCTGTCTGGGCTGGTCTTAAACTCCTGGGCTTATTCTGATCCTCCAGCCTCAGCCTCCCACAGTGCTGGCATTACAGGCATGAGCCACTGCGCCCAGCTTGAACAATTTTTATAGGGATGGATGAAGCAGGCAAATATGGTTATAAATTCAGAAGTCACTGTTAATATGTCATCAATATTCCAGCTCCTGGTGTTTTTGATGCCAAATAATAATTAGGTATGTTGTATCCTCCGTGGATGGCTTCCTATGACCACAGTGCTGGCATTAGAACAGATAGATGCCACTGGAAATTTCGTTCTTTTCCTGAATGGTCTCTGAGTTAGGCACCCCAGAAACGCTTGAAGCTAATAATTTTTGACAAATGATAGTAGCAAATTACAGGGATATATAGTTTTTAGGAGTGTGTGTATGTTGGGGGGTATGTCCTCTTTCTTAGAATATCATATTCCTAAAATATCATGGCTAATCCCAATCAAAGCCACAGCAGCAGAGCCCTTGGTGATGGATGAAAAAGATGACCATGAGGGAGGTGAGAGAGGAGAAGTGAGGCTGGTGGTGTTGATCAAAAAAGGGGAAAGCCTGGTTTCTAGTCATACACCTAAGCTAGCTGGGTGCACTGGGGCAAGTTGTTAGAGCCTCAGTTTTCTCATTTGTAAAAATCACATAATATCTGCTCAGTCCTTCACACAGGACCAAGTGAAGTCACATGCACAACGGGACTGTGCACAGTCATACAGCATTTCATAAAGGCAAGGGATTCATTAAAAGGTTTCACCTAAGACCAAAGAACTGATGAAATAAGTCCATGGAAGTAAAAGCTTCCCTGAAACATTTTCCTTCTTTGAAGGTATTTGAAATCAACAACTTCCTATTTTGATTGTCCTTGTCTGAAGTGTTCATCTAACTAATTGCTACTTCATACAAGCAACCATTTCCACCTGGAAAGTAAGGACTTCGGAATTCCCTGCCCATATGTTAGACCCAGGGGCTCCCTGTGGGCCAAGTAGATCTGAAATCATCATTTGCTTCTGTCTCCCTCCATTGGAATAGAAGCTCCTCGAAGGCAAGGACATTGCCTATCTAGTTTACCAGTACCCAGTCCAGGATACTCAACAAATGTTGTTGAATAAACGAATACACTGGGCCAGGCATGGTGGCTCACACTTGTAATCTCAGCACTTTAGGAGGCCGAGGCGGGTGGATCACCTGAGGTCAGGAGTTCGAGACCAGCCTGGCCAAAATGGTGAAATCCCTTCTTTATTAAAAATACAAAAATCAGCTGGGTGTGGTGGCAGGCACCCATAACCCCAGCTACTCAGGAGGCTGAGGCAGGAGAATCACTTGAACCCAGGAGGCAGAGGCTGTAGTGAGTCGAGATTGCGCCACTGTACTCCAGCCTGAGGGACAAGAGTGAGACTCTGCATTAAAAACAAAAACAAAAACAGAAACAAAAAACAAACAAAAAAAACCCCACTGAGGTTGCTTCCCCCATCAGGATACTGGAGTTGCAACTGCAGCAAAACCAAACAAATAAAAGAGGAGGAGTCGCAGAAGGGAGAAAAGGGAGCAGGGGAGGAGGGTATGAGAAGGAGAGAAGGGAGATGAGGAGGAGGAGGAGGAGAGGAAGAGGACATAATTTCAACAGGTGGAGGGCTCTAGTAAATGATTCAGGAACATCATCTCCTATGCATCCCTTACCCTACTCCCTCCTGGCTCCTAAACTCCATGGGGGGGATGGGTGGTTTTGCTGACACGATACTTTTCAAACCAAAGCTGAAATAACTTCAAAACAAGGTGACATCCTAGGGATACAAAGTGCTATGACTAGGACACGCTGCTTATTTAGTAAAATAAGATACAGTTTGGCCCTTTCCATTGCTGTAATGAGGAAACAGTGGTTCCAGCTGACTTTAAAACTGCTGCCTAAATGAAGGAATAAGGATCTTCTGGGAAATATAGGCTCCTAATGGAGAGTTGTGATTTGAAAAGGTTCCCACGCAGTGATTTTTTTTTAAAGGCAGTGGCTGCTTCTCCACCATAATGTGTTACATAATTACTGTGTAACTTTGCCACTGCCTCTTACAAGACAGATTGAAACTTACCCACCTAGACCAGCACCGCTGATACTTTTCTAGAATCTGTGGGACTCACTGGAATTGCATTAGAATTAGGAGATCTGGTGATTTCAACCAAATTAGTTGCAAGAAAAAATGGACTCAGGGGCTCCTTTTCCTTCTCGGGCCTGTGCAGCCCTCGCTCTGTAAGGGATGCCATAAAGCCAACCTCTGGGAGAAGAATGTCTTCAGAAAAATTGAGCTTGGTGCCTTAGTAAATGTTTGACCCACGTGACTCCTCCCCCACCCCTAAATTTTGACCTTTAGCATTGCATATTGGAGCCTGAAGCATCTGAGAAACTATTTTTGTCAGAATTCTGTGATGAGGTTAACAGAAGCTGACTGGATAGCTTAAGCAAACAGATGAATTTATCAGAAGGATATCGAGTAGCTCACAGAAGGAGAGGCTGAAGGATCTGCTATATCAAGGACAAGAGAAGCTCTAGGAATTCAGGTTTTGTGAATAATGCAGTTTCCTTAGTTTCACTGCCTCCAGGGTAAATGATTTCCAACCATTCTCAGTTTTTGTGTCACTTCTTGCCACACTGAAATTCCAGGTCAAGAGTATCTGATAGGCCTACCTTCAGTCAGGGATCCAACCTCCCTTTAGCCAGGATAGGGGAAGGTACTGTGATTGATGGTCGTTTCTCCTATAGGGGAAAAGTGGGTCCCCAACAGAAAAATCAAGGCTCTCTCTCCTCAGGATGTTGTGGCGCCGTGTCTTCACTTTGGCAGGGGAAGATGTGGCACTGAGCTAAAGAGAGAGGCGTGGAGGTGGGTTATATTATTTTTAGTTCACTATCTTCCAGTTCGACCTCATATCTTCTCTCTCCTCCAAATTACAAATTAGCATACCAGGCATTTCCACACCAGGATAGCATATGCTCATTCTCCTCAGGAACAATCTGGAATGCGTGAGCAGTTTAGAATTTTGGAGAAGGGGAAAAAATGAGTAAAAGGAGTGCTACTGGAGTGGGAGGAGTGGGTTTCATGCCCTCCTTTTGAGCTGTTGAATTGGTTTATGTCCTCCCCAGAACAACACACTTTTGATATAATTTGATAGAAACTCCATCATATTTCCACCACAGTACTTACATTTTCTGTTTGTATTTTTTTTTTTTTTTCTTTTTGAGACAGAATATCACTCTGTTGCCCAGGCTGGAGTGCAGTGGTGTGATCTCGGCTCACTGCAAGCTCCACCTCCTGGGTTCACACCATTCTCCTGCCTCAGCTTCCCAAGTAGCTGGGACTACAGGTGCCCGCCACCACATCCAGCTAATTGTTTGTATTTTTAGTAGAGATGGGGTTTCACCGTGTTAGCCAGGATGGTCTCAGTCTCCTGACTCGTGATCTGCCCACCTCGGCCTCCCAAAGTGCTGGGATTCCAGGCTTGAGCCACCGTGCCTGGACTCTGTAATTTTTTTAAATGAGAAAACAAAGGCACAATAATAGCCAATGATGTTTAATTCCCTTTTCTAAATAGACTTTTCTAAATATTATCCCAATATTTTATCCAAATGCATCCTAGAGTAAAACAAACAATACTCCTTAGAAAAGAAATTTGTTATGCCCCTGCAGGTTCTAGTTTGACAAATATCTAATTCTATTGGTTTAGAAAATATATGGGTTTGTTTCTCCCTTAAGCCCAGTTGTTACATTTATTTAAACTTTGTTGCATTTTATATAGTCAGTAAAAAGTTAATCATTGACTTTGATTCATGTTAGAGCAACTGGGTATGTTCATTCTACTTTTTTATCTTTTTCCTTTCAGTTCGAATTACCTATGCTAGCACTGCAAATTTTCCTCAGGCTCCTATTGCTATAAGCCACAAAAGCAGAAAGGAAGCTGACATTCGCAGGACACCTGTCAAATGCCAAGTGTTATAACAAGTGTCTTTGCATATATTATTTCATTTACACTTGTAGTATCTTCATTGGACTTGTGTGTAACTAAAGACCCAGAGAGGTTAAAAAAAAAAGTATCCAGAGTCACACAGCTAGTACTTGAAAGGTTCATATGGGAACTCTGTCTGATGTCAAAGCACATTCCTTTTATTATATTGCCAAATAAGATAGATACCAGTTCATCCACAGCTACTAAGCATTCCAGGAACAAATGCATGTTAGGAGTCCCTGAAGGCTAAAATTGTGCTATAAGAGATAGACAAAAGGGCTGAGTGCAATGGCTCACGTCTGTAATCCCAGCACTTTGGGAGGCCAAGGCAGGCAGATCACGAGTTCAGGAGATCGAGACCATCCTGGCTAACACGGTGAAAACCCATCTCTACTAAAAATACAAAAAATTAGCCGGGCGTGATGGCAGGCACCTGTAGTCCCAGCTACTCTGGAGGCTGAAGCCAGAGAATGGCGTGAACCCGGGAGGCGGAGCTTGCAGTGAGCCGAGATCACGCCACTGTACTCCAGCCTGGGTGACAGAGCAAGACTCTGTCTCAAAAAAAAAAAAGAAAAAGAGATGAACGAAAGGAAGCAGACAGTGAGGTCTTGTATCTGACATATAGCCTCTTGGTTCTCTCTGCCCCTTCAGGAGCACCCAGAGGGTGGGTGGACTCAGAAGCTGGGTTGCTGCTGAGGTCAGTGTTGAGCAGTTCTAGCTCAGGAAGCAGGGTCACTGAAGGCTGGGGCTGGGGGACCACAAAGTAGTTCTGGAAGCCTATAGACTAGACCAAACACAGCTTTCACTTATAGGAACATTTATTCATTCTTTGATACAATGAGTACTTATTGTATGTGTCTATGAGAGGTCAGGCATACAAAGATGAATAAGACATGGTTCTTTCTCGAGGGACTTCAATGTGTATTGAGGAAGGGAGATAAATTAACAAGCCATTCGAGTAAATACTATAAACTATATTTGCCACTGCACTTAGATGACCTTTCTATAGTCAACACATCATGGGAACATGTTGACTTTTGACAACTCAGTATCCATTCCACCTTGATTTCCCTTTGAAGGATTTCCTGTTGGGTTGTTAAATCTATTCCCTGAACCCCTTACTCACCAACAAACAGCCACGCCTGACCCAAGCTGGAACAATGTTCACTCCCTGGAGTGAGGAAAGAGGGTGAAAAGATGGAGAAATGATGGAAGAGCATGCATTCTGGGGCAGGGCACTGACAACACTGTTGAATGTTCTAACCCTACCCATCCCTACCCGACCCAATTCTATCAATTTCTGAAAGTTCTGGTCTATCCTGAGAGCAGACAGAAATCCTCCCAATAAATTCCCACCATTTAACAATGGACAGACAACAAAGATCCCTTTGGTGAGATATGGGGTGTTAAAGACTGAAAGCAGGGGGACCAGTTAGTGGCTGTTGCAGTAATCCGGATGAGTATGGTGAGAGACTGAACTCCATGGCTGGAGAGATGGTGAAGGGAAGACAGATTCCAGAATCAGAAGAGACAGAGCTAGCTGGACTTAGTGACCACTGGATGGAGAAAGTCAGGAATATAGAAGAGCAAGATGAGTGGTTTTTCAGGAACCAAACAGGTCAGCTCAGCTTCCCTTACTTACTTTCTGTTGGTCTAGAAGTTATGTTCTCACTTGGCCTTGATTGTGGCATTTTCTTTCTTGCTAAGGCTAATTTCCTATACCTGCACCTTCCCAGCCCTGAGATGTACACATCACTTCCTGCTAAAAAATAAATATCTCCATTATCTAGGAAACTTGGCAGGGACACCAAATCCTCTTTTCACCCTGTATCCTATAGCCCAGGGTATATGTTCACGTAGATTCTTGGAAATAGTCCTGAATAGCACATAGTACTCCAATATCGACAAGCACACTCTAATGATGACGGTGTGTCACAGGATGCTTACTAAGTTTGTGATCGCATTTACATGATCAACTACGTGACCACAGCCCACACAGTTCACACAGCCTCACCACACCTTCCCTATAGGGATTCTCATGTGCTCTGTGCTATCAGCTCTGCTACAGAGGAAAGGTGCTCAAGTACTTGTGGTCATGTGGAAAGAATTCAATAGCACTTGAGCATACAGAGCTGGACTTGGTGGACTGTGCTCTTTACTCAAAAGGCACACACAGGGCACAAGCAGGCAACAACCTCTATGAGTCAGCCCGCTTGGCCTACTTGTCCTTTGCACCATATCTTTTGAACCAATAAATACAGTAACACCCATAGATAAGATACTACCATGTCTTATCTACAGGAAAATAAGGCAGTAGCAAAATTGTGCAAGACACTGAAAAAGTATCTATAAGAACTAAGGACTTCACCCTCCCTAGAAAGCCCCTAGACTCTGGATTTGGGGAGCTCACCTTTGAGATAGAAAAAATTAATTGATAATGGCTTTGGTTGGGTCTTTCTCTAGTTTCTCATACTAGGAGATACTTTGGAACATGGTACTTAAAAATATATTTTAACAAACAAATTAGTAGTACTGGAATATCACGTAATTTCCTGGTGATCTTTTGAAATATTAAAGAAAGGTATTGATATGTTTTAATAGCTTTTGGAATCCCTGCATTTAAAAAATCATGTGATTGAATAATCCCATTGTGTAGGATTGTGCAAGTAAACAATATGCTATGGACAGTCAGGCTGCAAAGGAAAAGGAAATCTTTTTTTTTTTTTTTTTTGAGACAGAGTCTTGCTGTCGCCCAGGCTGGAATGCAATGGCATGATCTCAGCTCACTGCAACCTCCACCTCCTGAGTTCAAGTGATTCTCCGATCTCAGCCTCCTGAGCAGCTGAGATTAGAGGCACACGCCACTACGCCCGGCTAATTTTTTTGTATTTTTAGTAGAGACGGGGTTTCACCGTGTTTCCCAGACTCGAACTCCTGAGCGCAGGCAATCCACCCGCCTCAGCCTCCCAAAGTGCTTAGGATTACAGGTGTGAGCCACCATGCCTGGGCTGGAAATCTTGATAGATAATAGAAAGAGAAGAAACAAAAAGGTCTCACTTACAATTTATCCTCTCACTTTCTGCCAGATGATTAGATCACTGTATTTGTTAACAGCTTGATCACCTGTATTTTATTTCAAGTAAATTTTCTTCAGTTTCTTTGCCAACAAAGCATACTGGATACAAATGCCTCAGAATCAATTTATCCTGCTTCACTAGTTTTATGCATTTTAGATTTAAAGAAACAACAATTAGAATACTTTCAATGATGAAAAGAACTCCATTAAGCTGCCACAAATGTCAAAAGTTCCTGGCTATGCTAACACTTATGTAATTGTTCTGGAAACCCCACGCACCGGAATAGACCTACAACACCAGGCATGACTCACTGAATATTTCTAAGCACATACTCTCTCTAAAATGATCTCCAGTTGGGATTTATTTTTTCAAAGAAAAAAAGTAAAAGACAAAATATGGTACATCAAATCCCAAAGTTTTTTCTGTGATTTTTTTTTGGGAAAATACTGTTGCCTCACATAAGAGCATTAGAAGATGCTGCTGTTTTCATTAATAAAACAACCAGATGGGCAAGCATTAAAACAGGTTGAAACTTTGAAATTCTTCCTAAAAATAATAAATAACATAGAGGACGTGTGGGTTCTCAAATTTCCAAATGGTCTTCATTTCCTGTTGTGATTTTATTCCTAAATTGGTTTTTTAAAACTTGCGGTTGGCAGCATATGACTAGTGTCCTAACCCCTGAGCAATGTTAAGGAAAATTATACATGCCATAAAATGCTAATCAGCACAGGAAGGCCTGGGACCATACCAGCAAGGCTCATTTGTGGCATATACTCCAACAGCTTTTACTGCATATCTTCTTTAAGTCCGAATGCTTGGGGGAGATTTACCAAAGTATATGGCATAACCTGTATTCCCAAAGGCTGATGTTGGGTGCTACTTTCAATACCAAAGTAGTGCATTTTTCTTTTCTTTTTTTTTTTTTTTTGAGATTGAGTCTCGCTCTATAGCCCATGCTAGAGTGCAGTGGTATGATCTCGGCTCACTACAACTTCTGCCTTCCAGGTTCAAGCGATTCTAATGCCTCAGCCTCCTGAGTAGCTGGAATTGCAGGTGCCTGCTACCATGCTTGGCTAATTTTTGTATTTTTAGTAGAGATGAGGTTTCACCATGTTGGCCAGGCTGGTCTTGAACTCCTGACCTCAGGTGATCCACCCGCCTCAGCCTCCCAAAGGGCTGGGGTTACAGGCGTGAGACACTGTGCCAGCCATGCATTTTTCACTAGCAATATTCAGAATGCAGTTTAGGAATTCAGTCAATGGCAAGCCAAACCAGAAGTGGCAAGGCAGTTCTGCCAGGCCGTGAAACAGGACCTAGATAGCAATTTATGTCTAGGCAGTAACAGGGGATCTCAGTACGTGGTTGTCATAGGTCTGTGTTCCATCTGCAGAAAGGAGAAGAAGGTGAACCCAGCAAGCAACAACCATAAGTGGACCAAGCAGCCTGGAGTGAGGCCCCAGGCCAAGGAGGGGACTGAAGTTCTGGGAGGGACTGAAGTTCTAGGAAGGACTGATAAGAAAAGACAAAATTCCAGTCTTAGAGGAACTTAGAGGCAGAATGTAGAAGAAAGAACAAAGGCAAAAGCCCAGTTATTTGAACTGGAATACAAGGTAGAGCCTGTGACAGGAATCAAGTGGAAAATTCACAGCTAGAAATAGAGCAGGAGCTCAGAACAGAACCCAGAGCCTGGCTGACCCGATACTGAGTGACATGAGCTACTTACATTTCCTCTAAGAGCAGACTTGGGCCCAGCACCTGGGGTTGGGCTGAGCTGCAGGTGACTCTCTGTGGCCCCCACTGGGGGTCAAACCTAAATTCAAGGGAAGGCACCAGGCTGAACGGCCAAACACCACTCACACCAAAGTCCTCCTGGCTCCAAACCCTGTTTTTTGTTTGTTTGTTTGTTTCACAACTTTATCCCTTTTGGCAAGCTGTTCTTGTTATCCAGAATTCGCAAGCCCAAACTCCTCGGGCTGCTCATTCTTCAAGATCTAGTTCAAAAAGCGTCTTTTCTGGGCAGCACTTCCAGGTTCCTCTGGGTTCCAGGAATGCTGTATACATGTCTCCATGATGTGTATACTATACTTTGTCTTGTCCTGCTTTAGTTCAGGTCTCTCTCCCTGCCTAGTCTTCAACCTTACCCAACAAGCCTCAGCATCTCTTGAGCCCAGCATAGTGCCAGTATAGAATAGGACCTTGATAAATGTTTGATGATAAATAAATGAATGAAGTGACTGCATGAACAAATGCTTGAGTGAAAATCATTTATTGAAAATTAATCTACTAAATGAAAATCCATCAATTAATAAACAGGTTAATCAATACCATAGATCGAATATGGAATACAAAATAGAAACAGTAGCTAACATGTATGTATCACTAACTGTCCCAGGCCCTGTGCTCAGTCCTTTACATAGATTATCTTCTTTCATCTTCACAACCCAAGATATGAGTGCTATTTTAAACCCATTTTACAGATGAGACAATACAGGCAACATATTAGAATCTTTAAGAACTCTGTCTGATCTACTTAGCAATAAGATCCCTCGCTTCTGGGGCCCTTCACTTGCCACAAGGGATATAGTGGCTGTTAAGGGGTAGGGGTAAGGATGCTATCAGACTTTGCTTATGTCCCATTCAATACTATTGCCAGGTCCCATGCAATATTTGCCTTTCCCCTCCTGATGGGAAAGACCATACTAGAATGGGCCAGAGGCCTCTTCATTCTCCTTAGAGCTCTTTACCCTGCTAGCTTCAGGGTGTGAGATGCGGTACAAACTGAAGTGAAATTATAAGGAGTATTTTTGTAATCACCTGATATTTGCCTATCTACCTCTTTCCAAAGACCACATGAAGCACTTTACGTATATTATCCTCTAGTCCTCACTCCATCCTGTGAGGTAGTGTCTTTATCCCCTAACCCCAGAGGTTTAGCAACTTGCCTATGTCCCAGAAGCTGGAAGCAGAGTCAGGATTTGAGATGAGTTCCATCCGACTCCAGTTTGATGCAACTCAAAAAATACCCACCAAGCACCTCCTCATGGACACGGGGACATGGCCATAATCACCTTCACTGGCTATTGTTCAGAATCCCCTTTAAAAGCATGGTTTTAGTGGCAGCTTTTTGGCCTGCTTATTGGAAAAAGTCACAAAGATCCCATTCATTGGTGTAAAACCTTTGGCATCACTTAGCAACAGACACTATCTATGATGTGGGTAAGATGCAGAGAGGCTCCAGTTGGAAAATCCAGAATCCTCCTGACTTCTGCTGTTCTCTCTCTTTCTTTCTCTTTAGCAACTCATATGCTCATGTTTACCTGTAGCCATTTTTGTTGACCTGTTCATGAAGGATGATAACCTGTGAAATGATGCACCAGCAGGAGAGAGACGGGCCCAGAGGCCGCACCCTGTGTTGTTTGCTTTGTGAAATTCCAGACTGTTTAATCTGCTCTGTCTCATCCTAATAAATCCAGATTCCACTTTTCTTAATGACTTTCCCCTCCTTAAATGCATTGCTGGGTATATACCCAAAGGATTATAAATCATGCTGCTATAAAGACACATGCACACGTATGTTTATTGCGGCGGCACTATTCACGATAGCAAAGACTTGGAACCAACCCAAATGTCCATCAATGACAGACTGGATTAAGAAAATGTGGCACATAAACACCATGGAACACTATGCAGCCATAAAAAAGGATGAGTTCGTGTCCTTTGTAGGGACATGGATAAAGCTGGAGACCATCATTCTCAGCAAACTATCGCAAGAGCAGAAAACCAAACACCGCATGTTCTCACTCATAGGTGGGAATTGAACAATGAGATCACTTGGACATAGGAAGGAGCATATCACACACCGGGGCCTATCGTGGGGTGGGGGTAGCGGGGAGGGATAGCATTAGGAGATATACCCAATGTAAATGATTAGTTAATGGGTGCAGCACACCAACATGGCACATGTATACATATGTAACAAACCTGCACGTTGTGCACATGTACCCTAGAACTTAAAATATATATTTTAAAAAATGCCTACAAAGTTATCTTTGAAGAAGGAGAAAAAGAATAGATGAATCATTTGCAGGAAACGGGGGGAGAGACGTGTGGTTGGAATGGCAGATGGCTGAGCGTGTGGGCACATAGCTGTCTCTGTTGTTCCTTCCACCACCCTGTGGAAACGAGTCCTCTGGAAGTGTACATTCATTCCAAGGTGGGGGCTGTGCCCACTTTCAGGTGCTAACACGTAAATCCACATCCGCTCAGAGTCATCTTAGACATCCAAACTCCGGGCTCAAACCCAGACTGGACTATTTATTCTCTCCTTGAAGTTTTGGCATTAGACCTTCTAAAGATAAAGTGATGGACTATTTCAATTAGTGACAACAGAATTTCTCGTGCTGTCTCCTTTCTCCTGCAGGATATGAAGTATGTGAATATTCTTCACGTGCCACAGTGCAAGTTGCCTGACCTCCTAAGGGCCTAGCAAATGCCTAGAGGGAAGACAGAGGAGAGAGAATGTACATTCAGATAAAAATACAGGTTAAGCAGGAAAACACTGATTGTTCTTGCTGGGGCTTTTTGTGGCGAGGGTGTGGAAAGGACATAAAGATACTACAACCTCAGGGACAAGTGCTCATGTGTAGTTCCTCAAAGTTAACTTCCTGCTCAATGTATGGAGATGACACTAATTCTAGTCATTTCACTTAAATAACTGAAGTTTCTAGAATCCAAGAGTACATAAAGTTTGAAAGACTATGACTTTTTCAGAAGGCTTCATTTAGCCCTTCTGTTACTTCTATGCAAATTTCCAAATGTCATCTGGATGTATATGCTAGGATAACCATTTGTTATTATTTTATTTTTAGATGTATGACGCTTGTTTTATCAAGAGTCTCTTTCATTGATTTTTTGTTCCCACTCCCATCACCATCTGCGCTCCCCCTTAGACTATACCGCAGCACATTAATGTGCAGAAAGATTAGAATTTGTCATATTTTCCCTAGTGCAATAGGTGTTTTGGTAAAACATGCAACTAGAAGTTGAGATTTGTGTTTTAGCACATATTATTATACACATCACTTGGAAACAAAGTCTTGTTGTTAAGAGCATTTTTTATTAATGAACACTCATTAAAAATCAACTTTAATAATAAACATCATCTGATTAAGCATGAGTAAGGTCAGTCCAGAAATTGATCTGAGTAATCATGAAAACATTTCAGCAATCATAAATCTTGTTAATAATAGAATTTCCACCTCCATACCTATTATGATTCGGTGACTCTTTTACTGAAAGTCATTCATATTAATCTCCACAAAACACTAATTCATGGATTTCCTAAGACTTGAAAATTATTCTTTATAATTTTAAGTCATGACGATACTAGAACAATTTTTGTGTCTCTCAAAATTCCTCACCTGACCCCCAAGCCTTAGCCTCTACCTGAATGGACATCTGGGGGCCTGCTCTCTCAGCCTCCTGCGGAAGAAGCTAGGGCTTTGGGAAGCTCACATCTCACCTGTTGCAACAGGAACCTCAGTGGCTACAGACACGGGTCTCACCTGATGGGACTCTGTACCTCATACCTTATGGCTGCTCTCCTCCCATCTCTTCCAGGCAGTTTAGTGAGATGTGGAATCTGGCTTACCCAACAGCTCCCTTAAGTCACTGAGTTAAATTTTGAATCAAGGAACTAGAGGTCAAGAAGATAAATTCCTCTTTCTCCCCCCATTGCTTCTCCCACCGCCCTCCCCACCTGATGGATTGTTTCAAGGTGATGTGCACGACCCAGCAACCGGCTTTGTTCTTTGCAAAGTTATGTCCAGTTCCTTAATACACCATCTAGTATTTGCATTCCTTCCTTTCCTGCCTCACCTTTTATCTCCCTCCCTTTTATAGCCCTGAAATTGCACCACCCAACATAGACTTAGCAAGTAATCTTTGCCTCAGGTTTATGTTCTACAGAATTTGGCAAAGACAATGAGTTAAAAAAAAAAATCTGGTTATATCTTCAATTTGGCCTATAAATGTGGCCTAGAGTCTGTTTTCTTCTAAATAAGAAGGAAGAATGGAGTTCCATAATTCCCCTTAAGATTAACAAGAGTTGCTCCAATGAAGCATGTATGGGTTGAGAATATGTTCTCTAAACCTCATCTTTCTTGTGAGTTTAAGCTCACCACAATACAATTGGATGCTAGAAGTTATTTTTCTGGATTGGTTGCTTCTGCCCAGTTTGAAATGGTAGCTTTTCCTATATACATCAAACCTACAGGTATTTGCAAAGCTAATTCCGGATCTCCATCTTGTTATTGTTGTTGCTATCCTCTGTCATCTTTGAGTCCTTACCACCCATTTTATTTTCAGTGAATTCCAGATATATACCTGAGATATGGCCAGTTCAAATAAATATTCAAAATCCCTTTGATTCAGGATATTCTGTTTTGTGTAAAATATGTATCATTTAATCAGCCGCTAAAGAATATCAGCTGCCAAAGCAATATGATATTTGGGGATTGCAAATAGACACTTTAAACTATCCCCATTCTGAGAAAGAAAGAAGCAAGGAACTTTTCCACTTCTTTATTTAATGGGCAAGATAATAAGATAATTCCTCCTCCTCCCCCTCCCCCTCTGCCTCTTCCTTCTCTTCTTCTTCTCTTCTCCTCTTCCTCCTTCTTCTTTTTTAAGAGACAGGGTTGGCTGGGTATGGTGGCTCATGTCTGTAATCGCAGCACTTTGGTAGGCTGAGGCAGGTGGATCACTTGAGGTCAGGATTTTGACACCAGCCTGGCCAACATGGTGAAACCCTGTCTTTATAAAAGAAAATAATAATAATAGGCCAGGCACGGTGGCTGAAGCCTGTAATCCCAGCACTCTGGGAGGCCGAGAGGGGCGGATCACGAGGTCAGGAGATCGAGACCATCCTGGCTAACACGGTGAAACCCCGTCTCTACTAAAAAAATACAAAAAACTAGCCGGGCGAGGTGGCGGGCGCCTGTAGTCCCAGCTACTCAGGAGGCTGGGGCAGGAGAATGGCGTGAACCCGGGAGGCGGAGTTTGCAGTGAGCTGAGATCCAGACACTGCACTCCAGCCTGGGTGACAGAGCGAGACTCCATCTCAAAAAATAAAAAAATAAAAAAAATAAAAAATACAAAAATTAACCAGGCGTGCCTGGTGCATGTCTGTAGCCCCAGCTACTCGGGAGGTTGAGGTAGGAGAATTGCTCGAACCCAGGAGGCAGAGGCTGCAGTGATCAAAGATCTCGCCACTGTCCTCCAACTTGGGTGACAGAGTGAGACCCTGTCTCAAAAAGGAAAAAAAAAAAAAAAAAAAAGAAAAAGACAGGGTTTCACTCGTCTCCCAGGCTAGAGTGCAGTGACCTGATAATAGCTCGCTGTAACCTCAAACTCCTGGGCTCAAGTGATCCTCCCACTTCAGCCTCTTGAGTAGCTAGGAATACAGGTATCTGCAATACCTTGCTATTTTTTTTAGTTTTATTTTTGTAGAGATGGGGTCTCACTATG
This sequence comes from Piliocolobus tephrosceles, assembly GCF_002776525.5. Classification (NCBI taxonomy): domain Eukaryota; kingdom Metazoa; phylum Chordata; class Mammalia; order Primates; family Cercopithecidae; genus Piliocolobus; species Piliocolobus tephrosceles. Next base: position 86,764,259 of record NC_045443.1, on the reverse strand, counting down.
TTGCCCAGGCTGGTCTTGAACTCCGGGTGTCAAGTGATCCTCCCACCTTGGCCTCCCAAAGCACTGGGATTACAGGTGTGAGCCACTATACCCAGCCCAGGCAAGATAGCATCTTCCTATGGAGGGGTTGGCATAAGGATAAAGGCTTTTGAATATTTAATAGTATCACTCTTTCTCTTCTGCTCATGCAGAAGGCAGGGAATGTGGTGCTAGATGAGTATATTAATGCTGCTATTTAATGAGTTAAAATTTATCAGAGAGTATGTATAGACAATCTTTTGCTAAGACAGAGCTTAAGACAAGCATCTCTCCTGGGGTTAAAATAAAACAAGTAAAACCCAGGACTCTTTGACCCTGACTGGGTCTAAGAAGTGAGGACAGTTCCCATTAAAATTTGAAATTAAAACTGAGTTGAGAAGGAAAAGTCAGGCATCAATGAATTATGTTTCAAACTGTGCATTAGGATTATTAAGTGGCTCCACTTTTTTTTATTTGGACTGATGACTGACAAATGGCATCTGAGTTCAGTGACTAAAATGAACTTAACATTATGGTTGCAAAATAAGGTATAAAAATAAAATAGGATCAACAATCTACTCAAAATATGAGTAAAGGATATGAATAGACAGTTCACAGAAAAAGAAATTCAAACAGCCTTTAAACATACAAAAACATGCTCAAATTGACTGTTAAGAGAAACGCAGATTGAAGTTACCATGAGATACCAATATTCATCTCTTAGAGTTGCAAAGGTTTAAGAACACATTGTGTCAGCTAAAGTATGGGGAAATACATTACTGGTGGGAATACAGAGTAGTACAATCTCTGAAGGGGGCATTTGGGCAATAATGATCAAAATTACAAACTCATATACTCTGACCAAATAATTCCATATTTAAGAATTTGCCCTACACATATATTCACACACAAGGTGGATGAATGTATAAAACATGATCACTGCAGTCTTTGCTTGCAGTAGCAAATAGATTATGAACAACCTCAATATCTATTGATATGATGGCTCACTAAATAAATTATGCTATGTCCACGCAATGGAATACTATGTAGTCATTAAAAATGAATCTGCTACAATTGCATACCAATGACACCAATAATAAATGCAAATCCTTGTACATATATAGACTCCTGCTGAGAAGATACACAAAATGCTGGTCAAAAGTGGTTGGTGCCAGGGAGAGGAAGTGGGTGGCCAGGAGAGGCTGACTTACTCTATGCCGTATCTTTCCTTTTATATTTTGTTCCATGCACAAATGTCACCTGTCCAAAAATCAACAATGGTTTGTTTTTTAAGAGAAAAAAAAAAAAAAAAAAAAACCAGTGTAATATGTGCAGACATTTTAAAAGAGGCTTTCACCTAATTTGTGAGTAAACTATGCTGTGTAGTTCCAAGTCACTTGGCAACAGCACAGACTTTTAAAAATATATGCAAATAAATCACCTTTAAAGACTAAATCAGAAATTAGAATTATCAAATGGCTGCCCACATTACTTTATTAATAAATGAATAAATCTTCATTCATTTCCCTTTATAACTGACTCTTTCTTGTCTGCATAGCCATGGTTTGTTTCTAGTTGTTTTCCTTGAGCTCTTTGCAGTAAAGGAATCTAACAAGTAAATGAAAGAGTGCATGCAAAACAGGCTGTGATGTTGTCCGATTTAAACTGGGTCCTTAAAATAAGAACTAATTTGTGTAAGGATTTAAAGGCTATTCTTCTGTACTTTGTAATCTCCTAATTGCTTTGTGACAAATTTTGCCAGTAAGTTTTCCAAGAAATGCATGCTAAGAGTGAACAAATGAATCAGAATAATTTACTGTACTAGAGAAAACATTTCCATTTGAAAGAGCTAATCATTCATTACTTACGTAAATGTACCTTAGAAAGGAGCATATATTATCTTCTCCTTATGTATTCCTGATATGTCTCCTTATTATATCAATCAATAACCATTTGATTTTCATATATAAAATGAAGTACTTTAGGTTTCCTCATTGTAAGTTCAAATCACCCCATTCCAGTTGGAAGGACTCCATCAGTCATTGAACACGACCAACCTTTTGAATCTTGAAAGTTGATACTGTTCTAAAAAAGCACTGAATGCTACCCTCACAACTTCATTAGATCACAGTTCTATCTGTTAGCTTCTTGAGGGCAGTGGCTCTACATGATTTATATTTTTATCCCTCAGAATATCTTATACCAACTCAGCAAATATAGAGAGCACAGATTTTTTTTTTTAAAGGTAGAAGACATAGTCATTTTGGCAAAACTTAAAGCAGTTTACGTTTGTCACATACCCTGCAATAGAAGTCAATGACGCTTTTCCAAAAACAAAGAATTCTGATGTGGTCCAGGGTGCTGAAATGGAGACCTAGTATGGGAAGGGGCCCAGCAGCAGATGGAAAAGGTATGACAACGTGCCTCTTGCTACAAGGGCAGACTCCAAACCCCAAAGGGCAAAATACAACCTGAAATCATGTGGATGACTATATAACTCTGTCAAATATGGCCCTCCCCAGCCCCATTTCAGCAATAGGAATAATAAGAGCATCATTCCTTACAATTTTGTTTGTAATGAAAAACAATGGGAAAATGGGCCTTTCTTTACAAAATCTCATAGAACACTGTTTGTAACCAAATAGGCTGCAATGGCATTCTCATCCTGAAGGCTATGGGCCCTTGTATTGGAAATGCCACTTCCTGGGTGGTGAGTACTTGGAATTTCTGCAGAAGCTTCCCTCCAAAGAGTATTTCTGATGCTCTTACTCAATTTTCAACTTGTCTGTAGGTTTAGGGGGAAAGGCAATGTCCTTTTCCTCACTACCCCTGAGTAATTACTGCCACTGGCATTTGGAATAACATTTTCCCCTCTTTCCTGGCTACGATTGCAAGCATCTCTCAGTATCTCCCTGTGTGAGGTAAGATAAGTATTCTGTCATCTTCTATTAATAGGGAGAAATTCTGAGTCACAGGAGGGCTAAGTGATTTTTCTAGCTACAGAAATAGGAGGAATAAAACTAAGCAGGTTGAGGAATACATTATTTTAGGAAGAGGACGATTGTGGTGGTACTGCATCCTTTTTCTGGACAATTGCAATCACTTCCTAATTGGTTTTCCTGCCCCCAGTTTCTCTTTCTCTTCCAGTCTACTCGCCCCCTTTGTTACAGAATTATATCCTGAAATCATGTCACACCCCTGTATAAATATCTATGATGACTTCACCTAAAGAAAAAATCAAAACTTCTTATCATGACATCCAAAGCCCATTTCCATCTGGCAGTACACTACCTTTCCCATGTTCTCTACCAATCTTTGCCTTCCATACCATTCACCTGCACTGCACTGGTCACACATGCCCATTCCTCCAAACCTCAGCTCGTGTCATCTTTCTGTCTTGCCCAGAGTGCCAGTCTTCTCCTATTCCACTGGAAGGGGGACAGTGAGAAATCTGCTCCCTGGGGAATCTAACTCAGATGCTGCCTCCCCTGGGACGCTTACCAGCACCCCACCTCTACCTTCCACCTCCCACCCTAAGGTAGATGAACCGTTTCCTCCTCTTGTTCCCATAGCACTTCCTTTCTACTGCAATGACCACATTTATTACATCACATTCTAGCTATCTGGGCAAAAATAAGTCTAACCTCCCCAATTAGACTTATTTTTGTGTGTGTGTGACAGCAGGGCCTGAATCTCATTCATTTTCATAAGCCCCAGCAGTCATTTCAGTTTTAGACACACAATGGGTGCTCAATAAACACATGATGCTGCTACCAAGATACCTTCTTCTGTTCTTTGTAATCTCCCAACTGCTTTGTGACAGATTTCACCAGTAAATAACTCAGAGTACATACTCGTTCAAGAATTGCATTTACAAGGGCAAGCAGATTAGTTATGCCTGACACAGCATTTTCCTGTTAAGAAGTTCTGATGCTTGCGCCTAAAGAATACTATTTGCCTCATCTTTCCAGTTACTTCAACAACATTTCTACAATTGCTGAACAGAGTGGATGGGTGAGGAATCTGACTATCTGGGATGTCACCTGAAGCTTCTCAAAGTTTGGTCCACCTGTATAAGACACTTCTGGCTGCTGGACTACAATATAGTTGCCTGAGCCCATCCCTAGGTCTTCTGAATCAGAGTCCCTGTTGGGGAGGCCAGGATATGGACTGAGAAAGGAAGTAGAAACTTCCTTTTCTGAAGTATCCAGGTGTTTCTAAACATTTCATTTCTAGACCTACTGGTCTGGGTGGGAAGCTCTTGGGCTCATTGGAAACCTCTGCCTAGGCAAGGGACTGTTGGAGGATGATTGTCGTGAATGCTTCTAAACCAGTTGTTAGTCCAGGCCACATATCAGAATTCTCTGGGCAGCTTTTGGAAAATACTAATGCCAAGTTCCACCTTACATCAGTTAAATCAGAATTACTGGTTATGGGACTTGGGCACCTATATTTCTTTAAAAAGCTTTTCTTTTAAGCCACTTTGGCTGTAGAGTAGTTGTCAGATTCTTTTGATCAAAATCAGGGGTTAGTCGTTAGAGGCTCCAGATTTAGGTTACATTCCCCACCACACTCCATCTCACTCTCACTATAAATGTAAATTTCACAGCAAATTTAACTAGATTAAAAAATGTGCTTTAGCAGTAGGTACAGTTATACAAAATGGAAAAAAGTCCTTCTCTCTGCCATAAGTACTCTAATTAACAGCACATTGCATGAAAGGGCCACACTGAAGGCAGCAATGTTCTAAAGGTGAACCTGCAGGTCGTCATCTCATGAGGGCAGGATCCTAGGCTCAGTGCTAGAAGCCACACCGTGACACAGTTGAGCTGTCTGTTCTCTTGTACCTTGGTCATGCAAGGTCCATGGGTCCTGCCACACCTCCTCTACCACATATTGTAAGTGCACCAATTTCAAGAACAGAAATAATTTGTTTTTAGGCCAGGCGCAGTGGCTCATGCCTGTAATCCCAGCACTTTGGGAGGCCAAGGTGGGTGGATCACCTGAGGTCAGGCGTTCGAGACTAGCCTGACCAACATGGAGAAACCCCGTCTCTACTAAAAATACGAAATTAGCCAGGCATGGTGGCAGGTGCCTGTAATCCCAGCTACTCAGGAGGCTGAGGCAGGAGAATGGCTTGAACCCGGGAGGCGGAGGTTTTGGGGAGCCGAGATCACGCCATTGCACTCCAGCCTGGGCAACAAGAGTGAGACTCTGTCCCCAGAAAAGAAAAAAAAGAAAAAAAGAAAGAAAAAGAAGTCATTTGTTTTTAATATCCTTTATACTAAATTTTTAAAACCCTCAGGTCATCAAGTGGATTCACATTAAAGAATGCCAGCTAATTATTTCTGCCTAAAACATTGGAATCCTACAGCTGGTTACACTGAATTACTTAAATCATTGCAGCATTGGGATAGCTGAGTTCATGGACGTTCCTGGAGTGTGGTGCACCTGGAAAGGGCATGGAAACTGAAGTCCCTTCCCACATGCCTTGCCCTATACATCTCCTCATCTGTATCCTTTATAGTAGCTTTTATGATAAACTGGTAAATGGGAAAATCCCTTTGGCCTTTAAATTGAAATGGAAAATAGCCACAAAGTGGAACAATATGTACTTGAAAGACTCTAGTCACTATACTGCATCATCAGACTTAATCAGTTAACACAAACTTATTATGTAATAATACCAGAGTACTAGGAGGGAACAATGCATGAGATGATTACAATAAGTGCTTAATACAATGCCTCACACAAAGTTGCTTCTAAATAAATCATTACAAGCAAAATATAAAACCTGGAAAATGCAATAATGTAGATGTTAAACTAAAATTTGAAAGATTTAACAGTTGAATACCCGCCACCACCCTAATCAAGATATAGAACATTTCCCTCACTCCAAAAAGGTCCCCCATCCCTCTTTCCAACAAATTACCTGTCTCTTCAAGACAACCACATGTAGGCAGCATGACCTCGCAGATATCCATGCCCTAATGTCTGGAACCTGTGAATATGTTACCTTACATGGCAAAAGATACTTTAAAGGCGTTGAGATGGAGAGACTATCCTGGATTACCTAGGTGGGCCCAATGTAACCTCATGAGTCCTTAAAAGTAGAAGAGGAAGAAAAAGAGCAGGTCAGAGAGATAGAGAGGTAGAAGAGGCAGCAGAGATTTGAGCCATGAAAACCATGTGACCTGCTATTGTTAGTCTTGAAGACACAGGAAGCGGAGGCACATGCAAAGGAATGCAGGTGGCCTCTAGAAGTTGGGAACGCAGCAAGCAAACAGGGACCAGAGTCCTACCCCGCTAAGGACTAAATTCAGCCAACAACCTGAATAATCAGGGAAACAGGTTTTCCCCTAGAGCCTCCAAAATGAAAAGCAGCCCTGCTGACACCTTGGGTTTAGTCCAGGGAGACCCACTGGGGACTTAATGACCTACAGAACTGAAAAATAATAAATTTGTGTTAAGCCAAAAACAAAAGTAAATTACCATACAGAAAATATAACAAAAGAACAGAGAAATCCCATCAGTAAGGCTTTTTCCCTGGGAAACTGGTTAGGCAGTGGCATGACCTAGCAAAAGTTTACACTATTTTTTTTTTTTTTTTTGAGAGGGAGTCTCGCTCTGTAGTCCAGGCTGAGAGTGCAGTAGCGCGATCTCGGCTCACTGCAAGCTCCGCCTCCTGAATAGCTGAGACCACAGGGGCCCACCACAATGCCTGGCTTTTTTTTTTTTTTTCTTTTTTTTTTTTTTTTAAGTAGTAGAGATGGGGTTTCACCTTGTTAGCCAGGATGGTCTTGATCTCCTGACCTCGTGATCTGCCTGCCTTGGCCTCCCAAAGTGCTGGGATTACAGGCATCAGCCACCATGCTCGGCTGGGTTTACTTCTGAGGTTTGGGTAAGGAACCTAAAACTTCTGGTAGGTCCAGAAAAACCTGATGGATTTATACCAAAGGATATACCTATCGAATGTTTAATAAAACTAACCTTGGAATTCTATATGTGCAAAAATTAGTATAGAAACTGTGCTAAGCAGGTGTCTGTTTACTCAAGGCTGGGTATGCTTCTACAATGTGGCTTCTAGCACAGCCTTTCTCATCTGTCCATGAATGGAAGTTTCCTTCCAGTCATGGGAGAGTGGCTCTCATGCCCAGCTCTGACCCTCCCCTCTTCCCCTTCCTTGTGTTCTGAAAAGCTCCTGCTGGGCATGAAGTCAGAGGGAGAAAGGAAGTTTCCAGAGAATGGGACTTCTTATATGCAGGACTCATAATATAAATGTGTGTTTCCATTAGGTGCCTTGAACCCAGATCGAGAGACAACGGCTATGTGGCTCAAGCTAGTGGATTTCCAATTCCCCTCTTGCACAACATGCAGTCCATGGGATCAGCTATAAGCCAGCATTGATGGAACAGGGAAAGTGCCTGCTACTTCAGCAGGTGAGTCCTAGAATGATGGGGAACCCCTGGTATGCAGTGTGTTTTCACTGTCCCAAAACTATCCAGGTATCTCAGCCCATTGAGAAACCTCAATTTCTGGGTTGCTTACCTCAGCAACTAACAGGGGCCGTAAAGCAGTTGATTCTGTTCCTTGAAACTTTTTTTCAAACAATGTGTATGGATTGTTTTTCTCTTCCTGAGAACTAAATTAACACTGTAGTGTTTTTTTCTGTTATATGATCCCTTTTCAGCAAGGTCAATAAACATGTATTAAGAGCTGTGGTCGGGTGCGGTAGCTTACATCTGTAATCCCAGCACTTTGGGAGGCTGGTGGATCACTTGAGGCCAGGAGTTCAAGACCATCCTAGGGAGCATGGCGAAACCTCATTTCTACTAAAAATACAAAAATTAGCTGGGCATGGTGGTGCATGCCTGTAATCTCGGCTACTTGAGAGGCTGAGGCACAAGAATTGCTTGAACCTGGTAGGTGGAGGTTGTAGTGAGCTGAGATCGTGCCACTGCACTCCAGCCTGGTGACATAGTGAGACTGTCTCAAAAAGAAAAAAAGAAAAAAATTGTGTGTGTGTAACAATAAAAACAGGTAGCAGTCAATGAGTTATTGTTCTAGGACTGTTTCTACCCCCTTTACAAATATAAATCATTGATTGCAACAGCTCTGTGATAGAGTATTCCTATTTTACAGATAAGGAAACTGAGACATGGGGAGATGAAATGGTTTCCCTGAGAGTCATAGGGCCAGAAAGTAGGTAAGCTAGGATTAGAATCCGGGTTGGCCTCATTCCACAAGTCCTAGTCTGGACCAGCAAGATAAAATTTAACAAATTATGTAGAAGCTATTATGGTAGACCAGGTTGAATTCATTTAGGGCCACTCATCAGGTTGGGAGCAGTGTGTACTAAGGAGTTTTCAAGGGACTGAGATGCAAGTTTGGATTCCAGCATAAATTACCTGACATTTGAGCCCAGGCTTCCCCACCATAAAGTTGTGATAATGGTATACTTGTTTTGCAAGGTAATCACAATGGTTAAATTTAACCTGTGCAATGGTTGGTGTAGAGTAAGTTGTAGCCACTATGTTGGTATTTCAGATATGTCCAGATATAACTTTGATAATTAACCCACCAACAGCCTTAAGCAGTGTTGTTTAGATTGGAGTTTGGGGCTCCCTAGGGTTCTATTAATATATTCTTGGGGTATCTGCAAGTTCTTAAGTTTGAAAAAGTGAGCTAGAGCATTCCTGTATTGTGGACACACACAGTCACTTCCACTGATTTCTGAAGCAAAAATAGGGTGGCAGGAAATAGTACCCACTTAGAAAAATAATGAGTTCTCTTACACAACAGCTATATGTACTACTCACACCTGCATAAATAACGGAACACAAGATGGAGAGAAAAGTCACCAGAGGAAACATAGTCCACACAGGGAGGCTCAAGGCAATACTCCACATGTAGATGCAACATGGATAATGCCCCTGACACCACATGTGTGGTGCTTCATGACAGGACACGAGAAGGTTTTGGAGAGCTGAATACATATAGCCTCTCACCTCCCTGGCTGTCAATGTAAGCTATACTTTCCCACTAAGGATCATCGCTGGGGCTTTTGAAATAGTACAATGGGAAACAGGGTACCGTCATCTCCTTTCCAAAAGAAGGTAAATGCGCTTACTCAGAAATGTACTGCAGAAATGCCAACGTCGTGACAGTTTCTTATATATACATTTATATATACTTTTTACATTTCCTGCTTTGTAAAAATAAAGGATAAGGAAGAAGAATCAATGAATATTTTCCCAGTGGAAGGGATGGAATTAAAACATCTGAAATAAAAAATTAACATTGCTATCTTTAAATGAATTTCTTTGCTAGAGACTGTCTAGCTTTAAAAAAAAAAAAATTCTAGATAAAGTCTCTACAGGAGCCTGAATGTAAATTAATTTGTCTTTCGTCAGATGACTGGAAACAGAAATGCAAGAAAGCTGACGAAGACCATAATTTTTAAAAGCTTAGCCAAATTGGCTAAGGTCTGAATTTTACAATAGTTCATATTTTTCTTCAGGTGGGATCATCCTGGCAATGCACGAATGTGCCATCTCGTTTACAGGGAAGCTCCACTCTTCCACTAGATATGTCTGTGGGTGAGTGATTCTGGTGTTGCTGTCCAGCTACCTCTGCCTTGAGGTCTAACCTAGCCTGCCTTTCCCCTTCCCCCACATTTTTGGGGAAATCATTAACCCGTGCTCAGTAAGACCTTGCAGCTCCTCATCATGGGACAAGCTGCACGAAGCTTCCACGTGAGAAGCAGTTTGATAGCAAACCTGGATCTGCAATTCCCAGGGGCTGCCCTCATGGAATTTTAATTGGGGGCTATTTGAAATTCCCTTTGGCTTTCTCACAGCCTATCACTGCCTATGAGTCATGTTACCTATTGTCAGTTCCTTAGGCCTCTTGTGTTCCTCAGTTGCTACTGTTGTGGTACAACTTCTTGGTATCTTTTCTTTTCTTTTTTTCCTTTTTTTTTTTTTTTTGAGACGGAGTCTCGCTCTGTCGCCCAGGCTGGAGTGCACTGGCACAATCTCGGCTCACTGCAAGCTCCGCCTCCCTGATTCACGCCATTCTCCTGCCTCAGCCGCCCGAGTAGCTAAGACTACAGGCGCCCGCCACCACGCCCGGCTAATTTTTTGTATTTTTAGTAGAGACAGGGTTTCACTGTGTTAGCCAGGATGGTCTCGATCTCCTGACCTCGTGATCCGCCCGTCTTGGCCTCCCAAAGTGCTGGGATTACAGGCGTGAGCCACTGCGCCCGGCCTTTTGGTATCTTTTAAAAGCACTGGTCAGAAGACTTCAGGGTGAGTTTTGTGCACCCCAAATACGGTTAAATTCAGTTTTGAAGTTTCAGCTGTACTGAAAGCCACTGTCACTTTGAGGGCCCACCTGGGACCCCTAAATGCATTTACATTTTAAGTCAGAACTTCCCAAACTCTTCTTGTTTGCTGAAAATCTGTTTAACTGTTTTCACATGATGTGTTAATAAATGTCATTGTATTCACAGAGATTATTCCAAGAAGATTAAAGGTCATGCTAGCCCATTTGGATCTTATAAATCGCAAGTGTCCTCGAACTCAGGTAAATTCCTGCAAAATTGGAATGTTTCTCGAATTGCTTTGAGAAAATTTTATAACCAAAGGACACAGCTTTTTAAAAAATTGTCTTTTAACTAACAATTTTTAAGGAACTTTCCAGAGGGAAACACCAGGAGGAATTCAAGCGCAAGCACAGGTGCTCAGTGCACACATACACACACACACACACACACACAGAGAAATGAGGATCTATGAAAGTGCTTCTCTGCACTCATGAGAATGGATCACAGATGATCTGCTATCTCCAGTCTTTAAACACAGCCCTCTTCATATGAATGATATCCTCTGAAGGGCACTGAGGCCTCCAGAATTAAGGAAGCCTGTAATTCTTCCAACTACTAGAGCCCTTATCTCCTAAGAGAGCTTTTCCTTAGTGCCTCACAGGAATGGCAAGATCACCACCAACAGCATGCCTTATGCAGGAATGAAGTGATTTTTTTTAAATTTTTATTATACTTTAAGTTCTAGGGTACATGTGCACAATGTGCAGGTTTGTTACATATGTATACATGTGCCATGTTGGTGTGCTGCACCCATTAACTCGTCATTTACATTAGGTATATCTTCTAATGCTATCCCTCCCCTCCCCCAAGTGGTGATATTTTAAAAATCATCTTCTGAATACGGACTTTGTGCCCTACACTTCTCGTGTGTCATCTCAGTTGTCTCTACCTCACAGTCCTTTGAGGGAGGAATATATATTCCCAATGTTACACACTTCCGAATTCCTTTTCTTGCCTTTTCTCTATAGTGCTTTCACTTTCTAATATATAATTATTTGTTTCATTGGACTGTCCTCATTAGAATGTAAACTTCAGTGAGGCAGGCTATTCTTGTCTGTTTATTCTCTGCTGCTTTCCTGGAATCTAGAATAAATGCCTCAGTGAATGAATGAAGTGAGGCCCAGACGACCAGTGAGTGACAGAGGTTTGAACCCAGGCTTATGTGCTGTGCTGATGCACTAGATAAGCAATGGCACTTGTGAAGATTAGGATCTACGGCATATTCTAAGGGAGAGAGAAGACGCAACATTTAGTGAATGGTTGACTGATGAAGAGTTGCGTGCAAAGAAAACCACTGGTGTGTAAAAGGAGAAGGGAAAGTAGCCTAACTTTTGATCTTTGACCTCTGTAACGAGGATGCAACAAAAAACGTGAGGCTGGAGAAAGCCTGGAGGTCAAAATTCAAAATGCTTCCCTTGAGATTCTTCATATGTGGGCAGGGAATACCACGTGGAGGTGAGTATAGTGTCCACAACACTATGTATAATCCGTGCATGTGGGCATCCTTAAGAGTCTGTAAAGGGTTTGACCTCACGTCTTGACACTCTCTGTTGCTACTGTGTGACCTTGGGCAAATTCCTTAATCTTTGTAAATGGGGATAATTTACGTTTTTTCTGAAGACTGTCCGAAATTATGCACGCAAACACAGAAACAAGACGGTACCCATCGTGTAGTAGGTGCCTAATAGGCATTGTTATATCAGTTTGCTGTGACTGGAGAACACAGTGTTTCAAAGGTAACCAGTAGGGAGAAGTCAGAAATGTAGCTGGGTCCATTCTGATAACCGTGCTAAAGGATTTTGATCCTGATCTACGATAACACCTCCTTTACTTGACAGCTGAATTGGAACGGATTAAATCGGTTAGGGTAGTACCTCAGAGGGCTTTCCCGCAGATGAGCGAGTGCAGACGGGCTGTCAAGCGAGCCTCAAGGGGCATCTGTGGGATGCCCAAACCGTGCCCCCAAACCGAGGCCTTTTCACAGATCCTCAATTCAAAAGCATAACAAATTAATTCCACCAGCTAATAGCACCCCACCACCACTTTAGAACATTTCACCGTACCCATTTTATTGTCACAGGGACCCTATGAAGCAGGTAGTTTTATCTTCATTATAAAGAAGACTGCAACTTAGAACGACTAAATGATTTAACTAAGGGCGCATACGTAAGAAGAAGCGGGGACATAATGCAAACGAGGGGCGTCCCACTCCAGAAGCCCTTTTCTCAGCATTTCTAGGACTGAGCGGTCAGAATGCCACTTTAGCCAATGCGCCAGGAAAGATCGGCATTCCCTTGGCAATAGACTTCAGAAGCATGGGTTAAAACTACAGTTTCGATGTATCCTCTCGAATCTGTAGTCATACTCAGGTAGCTACGTATTAAAACAGGCAAAGCGGAAACCCAACTTCCCTCCCTTTCTCTTCTGTTGGAGGTGCTGTGCTGAACCTCCACCAGGTTTGCTCTTCTCAGTTCCTCTGCAGGGCATCCTGCCTCTTCCCTCCCTGTTCCCAGGTCCCAATGACTGAAACGTCTCGGGGTGGGAACTTCTGTGACAGATCGGGGAGGATAGGGGGGAGTCAACTCCAGCGCAGGCCTCCCACGGCTGAAACTAAAAGATACCCAGTGAAATATAGGAGTTTTGTTCCAAGGGCTGCCCAAAAATGGTGCGGAGAAGAGCTCGGCAATCCCCACCTTCGTCGAACACGCTCCTCCAGGGGCGGCCTGCCTGCAGCAGAGCTCTAAAATTGGCAACCTGGGCCTCACAGCCGCCTTTTTTTAGCCTACATTTCCCAAACCAGGGAAGAGACGGGTGACTAAAAATGCAAATTGCAGCGGGGGTGTCAGCAGGCATGCCCGTGGGTGCGGGGCGTCGGGCGAAGGGAGACCCCGCGACCTTACGCGCCCTCGCGGTGTTCACGGTGGGCGCAAAGCGCAGCGAGGGACGCTCCCCAAAGCCGCACCCCGGGCGGCTGCCCACGCTTCCGCCTCTCAGGCAGCGGCGGGACAAAGCGCGGCCTCTTTTCCGCCGGGGTTTAGGGAGGGGAGGCCGGATTAGGGCCCGCGCCTTCCGGCCGCGGCCCTCCCGCGCCGAGCCGGCCGCACACAGGTGGTTTTCCGCTCGGGAGGGGCAGGCCTCGGCACTTTTATATAACAATAGAGCTCTGCGCGCCGGGGACGCGCCTCCCCGCCGCCGCGGCCCCCACCCGGCCACGCCTCCATCCGGCTTCCAGTCCGTCCGCCCCGCGGCGCCTGGGCCGAGCGCCGCTCACTGGCCTGGCCGGCACCTCCCCAAAGTTACCTGCTGGCTCTGCAGGGCGGTAGAGACGTTCCCCTCGACTCCTTGGGAGCCAGGAGCCAGGGGGGTCCAGGCAGGCACTCGTCCTTGCTCCCCCCACCCGCCCCACCTCTATGGAACCGGGAGTCCCGTGCTCAGCCCAGTACCCGTCCACAGCGTTGCGCACAACCCGGTGCCCGCCAAGCGGGGAGACGGGGACAGCGGGGCGGTGGCAGGGAGCGCAGCGCGCAGGCGCGACTGGTGCTCCCCGGAGTGCCCGGCGCTGGACAAAGGGAGGAGGCGGCGGCAGGAGAGGGCTAGGGAGGCCCCTTCTGACATGCCTCCCTGCCAACTGTAACCAATCGTCAAGCCCCCCTGCTGAGCCCCAGCAGCCTGCAGGCCTTCCCCGCACCTCGCCCATGGCGGGGACTGCCGGCCCGGCCCTGCGCGTCCCAGCACACCTCGCCCAGGCAGCCCCGCCAGACCGGCTGTTCCGTCAGAAGCCAAGCTCCTTGCCCAGAAATCATTAACGAGCGCGACCCCCCAGCAGGCGACGGTGGTGACGGGGTGGGGGGAGAGATTTAGATCCCCGGAACAATGGCTTGTAACTCCCCACGCCGCTGGAGCGGAATACAGTAAAAGCACTGGACTGACCTAAGAGTTTGTTTCTGCACTCTACAGTTTTAAAGAAAATAAAATGTCACTTTAAAAGGTTTCCTTCTGATTTTCTGGACAACCAGACGTTTGTTTGTTTGCTTTAAAATGTTTCAACAAAATCCTGGTTTGTTTCGAAATATGTTGGATTAGCATTTAACACCTCATCGGTCACTAAAGCCCAGTGAGTTCACCAGCCCCAACACAGCCTCGGCTAAAAGAACATCACAGCAAACAGAGCTGGGCCTTTAAAACTGGCAAACAAATACCACACACCGCCAAAAGAAGGGGGGTTGGGGGAGGGGAGGGTTAAGGCGAACTTGGGTCCAAATGAGTTTGAAGGGAATACAAAGAACAAAAAGTCAGCACAAGTTTTCCTAAAGCTAGCTCGCGAACGCTAGCGTCGCGAACAAGGGCTTTTGTGCATGCTAATTGCGCCATTGGTGCGCAAAAGTTCCGACGCGAAGTGTGAACTCTCAACAGAATGAAACATGAGACAACTGAAGTGCCCTGGTTTATGTGCCCTGCTCCTCCTCCGCTGCCGCCTCCCCTTCTTTCTCCTTCCTCCCGCCGAGCCCGCTGTTGCAGCTTGTTTGCACTGGGGCTTATCCGGAGCGGAAATTCCTTTCCGTTTTTGTGAATGACAAACTCATTAACAATTCATCAACACAACCTGTTCCAGCCGGCCCGTCCCCACGGCAACAGCCCCTTCCGCAGCACGCTCATTGGCTGGCCCGGAGAATGTATCCATTGAGACGCTCGCTGTTTGTATCCATTGAGGAGCTGCCTTGCGCAGGGGGTGTGCGAGACTGAATCCAAGGGATAGTGAGCAAATCGAGTCTTAAATAATCCGGGGAGAAAGACGCCCGGGTAGATTTGAGGTGCAGACTTGGCGGGAGGGATTAGGAGCCGCTAGACTTTTTTTTTCCCTCCCCTCTCAGTAGAACTGAGTCCGAATTAATTGGATTTCATTCACTGGGGAGGAACAAAAACTGTCTGGGCAGCTTCATTGAGAGATTCATTGACACTAACAGCCAGCGGCTGCAGCTGGGTGCAGAAAGAACCTCCGGCTTTACTTCTGTCTCGTCTTCCCCAACCGCTAGCCTCGGCTTGGGTAAGGCGAGGCGGAATTAAACCCCGCTCCGAGAGCGGCAGCTTCGCGCGCGGTGCGCTCGGCCTATGCCTGCCCCGAGGGGCGTCTGGTAGGCACCCCGCCCTCTCCCGCAGCTAGACCCCCATGATAGATACGCTCAGACCCGTGCCCTTCGCGTCGGAAATGGCGATCAGCAAGACGGTGGCGTGGCTCAACGAGCAGCTGGAGCTGGGCAACGAGCGGCTGCTGCTGATGGACTGCCGGCCGCAGGAGCTGTACGAGTCGTCGCACATCGAGTCGGCCATCAACGTGGCCATCCCGGGCATCATGCTGCGGCGCCTGCAGAAGGGCAACCTGCCGGTGCGCGCGCTCTTCACGCGCGGCGAGGACCGGGACCGCTTCACCCGGCGCTGCGGCACCGACACAGTGGTGCTCTACGACGAGAGCAGCAGTGACTGGAACGAGAATACGGGCGGCGAGTCAGTGCTCGGGCTGCTGCTCAAGAAGCTCAAGGACGAGGGTTGCCGGGCGTTCTACCTGGAAGGTACGCGCCCGGGGAACTCCGCGCGCGGGGCAGGGCGAGGGGCGCAGGGCTGCGGGCGGGGCGCGTGGACTGAAAATGCCTCTGCTGCGCTCAGCTGGCGCTTCGGAGCCGCGCTGCTAGCCTAGGGGCCGGCAGCCGGCAAGGTAGCGGCCGCGAACCGCGCGTTCCGCACCAGAGAACCGGACCGGCTCAGAATCCACCCGCTTCCGGCTGCGAGTACCGGCGGTTTCTTTATAACGGGTTCTGCGCCTTCTTACCCAGAACATTCTCCTTCATCACCCTATTTTCTATAGTTCGATTTTGAATTAAGATTTGGAGGACGGGAGAGATTGTTGGGGATGCAAATTGGCACATCCTAGCTTTCAAAATATTCCAAAAAGTTGCCATTTTGTGTATTTCCGGATTCAAACGAATAAGGGTTCTCTGGCGAGGCGGGCCCGTTGGTTCCATTCCCGAGGGTGCACATTTAAAGTGTATTTCTATTATTTATGGTTCTGTATGTAGGGGGTTCGTAGGGTGCTTGTGGTGTTTTTTGTGCCGGGCTGCGGTTCTTACAAGCTGTGAAAACTACTACGGCTTCTCGGGTTACACGATTGCTTTTCTCGTTCTGGCAGGTGGCTTCAGTAAGTTCCAAGCCGAGTTCGCCCTGCATTGCGAGACCAATCTAGACGGCTCGTGTAGCAGCAGCTCGCCGCCGTTGCCAGTGCTGGGGCTCGGGGGCCTGCGGATCAGCTCTGACTCTTCTTCGGACATTGAGTCTGACCTTGACCGAGACCCCAATAGTGCAACAGACTCGGATGGCAGTCCGCTGTCCAACAGCCAGCCTTCCTTCCCAGTGGAGATCTTGCCCTTCCTTTACTTGGGCTGTGCCAAAGACTCCACCAACTTGGACGTGTTGGAGGAATTCGGCATCAAGTACATCCTGAACGTCACCCCCAATTTGCCGAATCTCTTTGAGAACGCAGGAGAGTTTAAATACAAGCAAATCCCCATCTCGGATCACTGGAGCCAAAACCTGTCCCAGTTTTTCCCTGAGGCCATTTCTTTCATAGGTGAGACTAATTAATGGTCGTCGTTCTGACATTTAAATGCAAAATTCCCTGCCATTCATAAGAGTTTAAGCTGCTAATCGTTCTTGCTGCTTGCTAATTTGTCGGACTGCAGGTCTCTAATTTTCCTAAAGCGTCCTTAATTCTGGTTTATCTTCTTGCTAAGGGAAGAAAACCTGCCTTTTGACATGGCTGCAGATTACAGGTGTATTTGAAACGCTGTTTTTTTGAATCTTTGAATTTAGTCATTTGACAGTCGTTCATAATCGGACAACAGATTTTTCCCACAGTCTTTGGACTCAGGGGAAGGATCAGATAGAAGTATTCACTATAGACAGAAATTCCAGCATTGCTTTATAATTTAAAAAAACCTAGGAGTTATTTTAGGACGTCAAGTTAGTTGTTGGAAAGCAGTATGAATGCTAAATGTTATCCAGTTGAATGATACTGTGATACTGGTAACAGTGAGACAGTGGGTAACCTGAGCCCAGCAGGAAGAACTGTGGGCTGGAAGCCTGGGAGAAGTGAATCTCCAGGCATTGTAATGCATTTCCTATTACAAAGGAACTCATTTTCAGGCCATGTCGACATCCTGTTCCTCCTAATGGGCCGTCCCCTGTGACTTCCCTCTCTCTTTTAAAATGCCTGAATACCTCCATTGTTAGCTGCACAACATTTGGAGAATAATTTAATAGACCCTTGCAGTCTGGTTGTCTGTATAAAAGGCATTCACGAACATATTGCAGGGTTTCTGGTATTCACATGCTGAGGCAAAGAATGCACCCATTAAGGAGTTTTTTGTTGGCAGAAACTTAATACAAAAGCTCTCTTTTCAGAAAATATCTGAAATATGTAATTGTGTCCAGTGTACATGTTTTATTTCAGTGATACATTTTCTGCTGCTTGTAGGGCTCAACTGCCACACACAACTATTATTACTATTATATTTTTAAGTTCAGTTTTTAGACTGATCATTCACAAAGGGTGGTTTTCAGTCTACTGAGATCTTGCTTTTCTTTTTGTGTTCACAGATGAAGCCCGGGGCAAGAACTGTGGTGTCTTGGTACATTGCTTGGCTGGCATTAGCCGCTCAGTCACTGTGACTGTGGCTTACCTTATGCAGAAGCTCAATCTGTCGATGAACGATGCCTATGACATTGTCAAGATGAAAAAATCCAACATATCCCCTAACTTCAACTTCATGGGTCAGCTGCTGGACTTCGAGAGGACACTGGGACTCAGCAGCCCCTGTGACAACCGGGTTCCAGCACAGCAGCTGTATTTTACCACCCCCTCCAACCAGAATGTCTACCAGGTGGACTCCCTGCAATCTACGTGAAAGACCCCACACCCCTCCTTGCTGGAATGTGTCTGATCCTTCAGCAGTTTCTCTTGGCAGCATCAGCTGGGCTGCTTTCTTTGTGTGTGGCCCCAGGTGTCAAAATGACACCAGCTGTCTGTACTAGACAAGGTTACCAAGTGCGGAATTGGTTAATACTAACAGAGAGATTTGCTCCATTCTCTTTGGAATAACAGGACATGCTGTATAGATACAGGCAGTAGGTTTGCTCTGTATCCACGTGTACAGCCTACCCATGCAGGGACTGGGATTCGAGGACTTCCAGGCGCATAGGGTAGGACCAAATGGTAGGGTAGGAGCATGTGTTCTTTAGGGCCTTGTAAGGCTGTTTCCTTTTGCATCTGGAACTGACTATATAATTGTCTTCAATGAAGACTAATTGAATTTTGCATATAGAGGAGCCAAAGAGAGATTTCAGCTCTGTATTTGTGGTATCAGTTTGGAAAAAAATCTGATACTCCATTTGATTATTGTAAATATTTGATCTTAAATCACTTGACAGTGTTTGTTTGAATTGTGTTTGTTTTTTCCTTTGATGGGCTTAAAAGAAATTATCCAAAGGGAGAAAGAGCAGTATGCCACCTCTTAAAACAAAACAAAAAAAATTGTGCTCTTTTCTAATCCAAAGGGTATATTTGCAGCATGCTTGACTACCAATTCTGATGACATCTTTATGGACGCTATTATCACTAAGACCTTGTTATGGTGAAGTCTTCAGTCTTTTTCATGTATCTTCCTCATGATTTTTTTCTCTTCATGTAGTTTGACTATGCCTTACCTTTGTAAATATTTTGGCTTGTGTTGTCTCAAAGGGGATAATCTTGGAAAGACACCAAATCATGGGCTCACTTTAAAAAAAAAAAAAAAAACCTTCAGCTGTGCTAAACAGTATATTACCTCTGTATAAAATTCTTCAGGGAGTGTCACCTCAAATGCAATACTTTGGGTTGGTTTCTTTCCTTTAAAAAATTTGTATAAAACTGGAAGTGTGTGTGTGAGCATGGGTACCCATTTGATAGGAGAAATGCATTTGATTGTGAAGAAGGGAGAGTTAAATTGCTCCATTATGTTCGTGGTGTAAAGTTTTGAGCTGGAATTTATTATAAGAATGTAAAACCTTAAATTATTAATAAATAACTATTTTGGCTATTGAGTGTGTATTTTTTTAAAACAATCTCAGTTATACCTATGTGTGAAGTGACACATTTTAGAGCTTTTTCATTCAGGGATTGATTTTGACTTGTAGGCATAGCAGGGCAAAGTTCTTTTTAAGCTTTTCCTAGAATGTTTTTCAGCAGCAGTTTATGAAATTCATCATTTGTCACAAAGATGACATCCTAGAATGGACTGACTATATCATGTATATGAACAATACCTTTTATGAGTATAGTTCAGGCTTGAAATTTTAAAGCCCCTGAAGAAAAATGTATCTATAGAGCATAGCTTGCTGAGGAATAAAATTTGGATACTAACCACAGAGAGGTGTAGCAGAATAACAAGATGACAGCCACATGTTAACCTCCTCTCTGTCCTTCGCTGTCAGGATCCTCTGCTCCATAATGCTGAGATAATGCCAAGGAGGAAGGGATAATTCCTTTTCCAGTCTGTTGTTCTGGCAATTCTACCTGCAGATATCCTAGTGTGGGAATGATGAATCCAGAATGATGTCTCCATCCCCTAGCATGCGCATGGCAAGGCATATCTAAGCTTCCTCACCGTGTCAGGATATGGCTTTAGAATTTTACATTGGCACTTAGGAGGCAACTTAGTCATCCCTGTTCTAATGTGCTTTTTTGTTTAACTGGTTTGGGATGTGGATCAGAAACCCCTATTGAAACTTGTGGGGATTGCCTTGAATAGTTTCTTTCCAAGCTAAAGGCTTTATATCTTGTCATTTTTCTTGAGACCTACCCTCTCACCTCAGGTGTAAAAATACACAAACCAAAATAAAAGGCAGGTGTATGGAATCAAGAGAACTAGAACATACCTACATTTGGGGCTCTTTTTGCATGAGCTCAGTCCCTTCATGTGAAGTGGGGAGAAGGATGAGCTTTTCACCCACATGGCACGTGTTGACTGCTTGGTCATCTACACTTCAGGAGGCAAGCGGCCTTCGTTCAATGGCAATCATATAAAACTGTCCACGGTGATTTTTAAGCAACTAAGTATAAAAAGCAAACAGAAATAGTGCAAAAATATATATATACCAAGTCAGTCTGTCCTATTTGGGTGTCCCAAGTCAGCAAGAGCACAGAAAGGAGAAGTGGATTGCAGTTCAACTTGGCTTGTGTTAATCCAGTTCTGAACGGTTTCCGCTCCTGGCATTCCCTAAACTGCCTGTTCAAAGTAGGGATTTGCAAGCAGCGTTAGCAATTTCCTGTCCAGCTGCAGCTCAAGTAGCTGGGTGCTTTTTTCCCGGTTTCTTTTCTCTGATTTCTTTTTTCTTTTTCTTTCTTTCGTTTTTTTTTTTTTATATTTTTTTTTTTTTAAACTATGGGCTGTGGATAATTTTAGTGCATTTCCTCTTTGTGGATTATTATCTCTTTCCTTCTAGAACCTGTATACATTGAGTTCCTACTGCTTGGCTCAAGCCGACAGCTGGCCTCCCCAGCACTTCCTCTCGTTTCACTGTGGGTTTGTTGTTTGTCAGTCCACTTCTGAAATTAATAATGTTTTCTGGCTAAGTGCCACAAGCCATTACCACAAAGGGGAAGTAACACATATGAATAGCAGGAAGCCATGCAGGGTCACAGTGTGAGCTGAACCTGTGGAGGGAGCATAATTGAGCCTGGCCCATTCAGCAAGTGTCTGACGGCAATTTGGGGAGAGGGAGCTTGCTGCATCTAAGCAGCTCAAGCTGTGAAAAAAACAAAAAAAGTTTCCAATAAATTGGGAGCAAATGGTCTTTGTCACCAGTCTGAATAAAGGAGAGAGAGTATGAAGAGCTTAGAGCCTCCATAAAGTTGCAATGTTTGAGGTTTCTCCCCCTTCTCCTGACATATTGTTTCAGAAGGCTGGTGAACAGAGGGGTGCCTGTTTCCCTCTATTCTCACCAAAGGACTCATGTTAAATGGGTGGTTTTTACGGTTCACATAGGCCAGAAGATTCAAAGAGCTATTCTCTTTCCTTCTTTTTCTTCTGTGGAAGGTGGAAGGTTGTAACTGACAGCATGGGCCCCCACCTCGCTCTGTGCCTCCCTTTCTTCCAGCTGTATCAGGGCTCCTCTGGTTCCTTTGTGCTTGCAGTAGCCGCGTGAAGGCGATCATTTTGCATCTTGGAGTTGGGCTGGCTTCCTGAATGGAGCCCGCACGGTTACTAGGGCAACCTTTGCCAGCAGCTGCAGTTCCGCCGCCTCCTTCCTCACCTGCTGTCCCCATTAGTAGCTTCCTCAGGTCTCTGAGAAAGCGCTACCTTTCCTGGCGTTTTGCAGGGGCGTTGGGGTGGGGTATGGCTTTTGGGAAGGGGGGTTATCTGCAGGTTTCCTGGGAGCTGCAGGAGACTTAGAGAAAGCAGTGGTTAATCGTATGAACTGGTCTTAGGGTTAAAATAGGAGTGAAAAAGGGTTATCTGGGGATAAAAATACCAACACAGTCTTCAAAGGAATGAAAACTGAGACTTGCACGGACCTGACAATTAGGAGACCTGAACTGTAGCTCCTGCTTTCTTGCTAATGAATCAGGTAGCCCTGGGCAGGGCACCCAGTCTTACTGCATTTCTTTTTTCTTGTCTATAAAAATGAGGGAGTTTTTGCCTCCCATTCTAGGATTTTCTCATAATTCCAGCTTCTGTTCATGGATTGGTGACACTTATTACATGATAAAATGAGGTGCAGAGCAGGTGAAACAAGTAACTAACATTCATCATGAATACCAGATACTATACTTTGTATCTCATTTAATCTTCAAAACAGTTCTGTGAGATAAGTCCTATTATCATCTTTATTTTGCAAAGAGGAAACTGTGGCAGAGAAAGGCCAGTAAAGCCTAAAGCCACCTATGGGACACCTGACACATAACGTTAGAGAAGGTTTGCATATCCAGTGCTTGTTACTGCGGAACTGAACCTTGAGCCTTTGGCTCTTCCTGTTGGAAATTGCTTGTCATCAGTATTTGCTCCCCTTTATCAAGTCTCATGATGTCGGCTAGGAAATGCTGCCCCCATTATCCAGCTGAGGAAGTGGAGGAAGCAGAGGTTAAATGACTAGCCAAATTCCATGTGAATTCCACAGCCAAGTAGGAGGCCCCCGCTGGTGTGCTGTCAGAGAGGTGTCCACCAGGGGTAAACTTCCATCCTCCTTCTCCGCAGAGAACTTGCTCTTCCTTGGTCCTATTGGCACTTAAATTATAAAACGACCTTTCCTAAGAATCTCTAAAATGGCTACCAGCTAGCATAGGACCTGACTCTGACCCTTGCCCATACTCCCTTTTCAGGATGACAGAAGTAAACTGGACCCAAAGAAGTTCACTTCCTCACTCTGATCCCACCTAGAGGCAAACTGGGAGAGGGTGGTGGGTCAGGGGAAAGGGGAAGGGTGTGAAGAAGCAAGGAGGAGAGGCAGAAGGCATATGTATGGTGCAGATCTACAGAAGAAGAGAGGTAAACTGACCAACAAATTAGCAAATCATGGAGATGGGGGTTTTTAGGACACAGCCAGGGCAGATCATGGGGTAGCTGGCTGTAAGAAAATATCCTTGAAATGTCCTCTTAAAAAAATCAGTCTTCAGACTTTCAGCTGCTTCAAAAGGATTACTTTGGGTGTAAATTTATATGCAGTTCCTCACACAGCCATAATCGTTTTCGGAAAGATCCTGCAAGACTTTCAAATACCCTTGTTCCTCCCGTGTTCTCATTGCTCACTTAGCAATTGGCCCTGAATCAGTCCAGTTATGGTGAAAGAATTTTCAAACTTCTTTAAAGTCCAAAATCGATTTCCTGAGAATATTGAAGGGCACAGAACAAAGTTCAAACAACTCACAAATATTTATCCAGGCCTTGGTGTGCATTGCACTGGTTCGATGAAACAAGTTAAAAATAAAAGGCAACGAAAGACCTCACAGGAGCCCGCAGAGGCTGAAGGCAATGACCTGTTTCTAGATGGAACCGCTGAAGGGCCCAAATCAAAGAGGAGCTCTGAAGAAACTATCCGGCAAGCTCTTGTATTTCCCTATCTGCTTCGCCTAACATTTTAGACTCCACATTTTATTTTTTTACACAGGAAAGGATTAACAGCCCACATGTATGCAATTTGACCCACTCACTTTCTTACTTTGTCATGGAAAACGTCACTAGAGAAAGTGTCCATATCTATCATCTATCACTGATGTAATGAAAACATGTTAAACCACCATACCTTCAAACACGAACTCTCAGACACTCAAAGGAAAAGTGAGGAAATATCATTCACTTTTTGATAGTGACATCCGAGAAAGCACGAAGCAAGTCTGGAAAAGGTTGCTAATTCTAAAGAATTCTGTTTCCTAGTTTGGGGGAAAATCTAAGTATTTATCACATTAAGTATTTTTCACTGGGTCCAGTTTAATTCCTATTGCAAATATGAACAGAAGGGGGAAAGAAAGAGCGGAAGGAGCGGCAGGGGTTCTTAGGGTGTACCTAGCTCTCTGAAAAATTGTAGCAGGAATGTCCTTTTATCTTATGTTCCATTTATTTATTGCTACATTACAAAGCGCCCCAAAACTTAGTGGCTTCAAACAACAGTCATTTATTTTGTTCCTAAGTCTGCATTTGGTCAGGGCTTAGCAGGGGAGGCTGGCCTCTCATCAGTGTAGTTTTGTCGGGGACAGTTCAACTACTGGCCAGAGGATTCATTTCTAAGATAGTTCATTCACTTTGCTGGCAAGTTGGTTTTGGCTTTGGCTGCCCATTGGGACTTCTGCCAGGGACTAGGGCTGGGGACTTTGGTTCTCCATGTGGCCTAAATTTCCACATAGTATGGTGGCTGGGTTCCATGGGTGAAACACTCAGAGAGCGAGAGAGAGAGAGAGAGCCTGGTGGAAACCATATTGATTTTTATGACCTGTTCAGAGGTCACTTCTGCTGCATGCAAAGTTTTAGGTGACAGGACGTAAAAATCCACCTTTTAATGGAGGAGAGGAAAAATTCTGAAAAAGCACAAGAGACGGAAAATATTGTTGCAGTCATTCTTGGAAAGTACAATGTACCACCTCTTGGTTGCATGAAAGTTGTTTCAATGTGGGACTATGAGAGTAATAGTGAGTACCCACTGAGATAGATATAAAAGTGCTTAGCCATATTAGTTTCTTGGTCCAATCTTGAAAACATTAACGTTTTCATCAACTGCTGTAAGTGTTCTTTTAATCCTATTTTTGTCATCTGGTTCTATTGTTAACAATAGAGTAATGCCATCAAAATTACTCTATTGTTAACATTAGAGGCTGGGTGCGGTGGCTCACGCCCGTAATCCCAGCACTTTGGGAGGCTGACGGGGGCGGATCACGAGGTCAAGAGATCAAGACCATTTTGGCCCATATGGTGAAAACCCGTTTCTACTAAAAATACAAAAATTAGCCAGGTGTGGTGCCGGGCACCTGTAGTCCCAGCTACTCGGCAGGCTGAGGCAGGAGAATCACTTGAACCTGGGAGGCAGAGGTTGCAGTGAGCTGAGATCTCACCACTGCACTCCAGCCTGGTGACAGAGCGAGACTCCATCTCAAACAAACAAACAAACAAAATTTTTAGATTGACCCATAAAATAAAACAGTTTTTATAAAAGAATATTAATTTTTTTATTTTGTCAGAGAAAACATTATATTTGAGATTGAGTCACCCGAGTTATTGAGTGTAGCTGTGGTACATTATTTTCATGCAAAATATAGTGTTCCATTGTATTACATTAGAGTAGGTAATCTTACATTGGTAGAATTTGGGTTTTTCCCTCTAATTTTGACTATTATGAACAATACTGCTAAGAACACTTTCGTGCATATACTCTAATGCACATGTGTACACATTTCCCAGTGGTTTACAGAGGAGTGGAATAAGCATAGTTTGTGTAGAACCTCAATTTCAGACAATTAACATTGTTTTTGAGGTGGGTATTCCAATTTATATTCCCACCAATGGTATTTAACTTTTCATACTCTTCCAAATTTTTTATAAACACTTGTTTTGTTTAAACTTTTTAGTTTTTCCCAATCTAGTACATGTGAAATGGTAGTTTATTGTGATTCTAATTTCCATTATTCTGATTCCTAATGAGGTTGAATCCTTTTCTTCTGTTCATTGGCCATAAGATATTTTATTTTGTGAAGAGCCTGTTCAAATCTGTTGTCAAGTTTCAGTTGTGTTAGTTCTATTTTTTGTGTTGATATCAGAGGTGCTTGGATACTCTAAACACTAGTCCTCTATTAAGTAGATGCATTAAAAATATCAGTACAATGCTTTTCAAACTTTGTTCCTCAGGGAAGGACCAGGCTGCATTTGGAGGCAGGATGGATACTGCACAGCTCTACAGGGTATCAGTCAGAAAGAAAATGATACAAATGGCCATGCCCAACCTGTGTAACCCTACATGGAGTTCTAGGAGACTCATGTGGGACTGGTGCCTAAAAACTATTTGAAATCCACTCATTGAATCTATTTTACAAACGTGGAAACAGAATCAGAGAGATTGAGTTGAAAGAATAGATACTTTGATTATCTAGATTGAAATGGGGCTGGCTTAGAAGTGTTTTTGGTTATACTAAATCTTGAACTCAGTTTTGAAGAGGGGCTAGTTTTTCACATAGATGTGGAAAAGATGCGACAGATGTGAGTAATGAATTACAACCAACTTTGGAAGTAGTAAAAGACAAACTTCCTTGCAAGACATGGCAACAATATTTTTCAAGATGTGAAACAGAGATAAAAAATCAGGATGCTTAGCGATATGAGAGGTAAAATTTAAAAAGAAGTTGCGAAGTGCAGAAATAACTGTATTTTTTGGTCTCCCTATCCTCCCTTCTGAGTTACTTGTAGTTGTGGAATTCTACAGTATCAGGGAGGACTAAGTTCAAAAGTCTATAGCAAAGAATGAAAACTGAAAATTATCAAAATTCATGAGGGTTTATTCTCATCTGTAAAAGTGAAGAGTGGGAAATTCCAGCCTGGTAGGGCAATTGTATGAGATCATTTGAGATTCAGGCTTCTTCTATCTTTGATCTTAAAGGTCACAAGATAGAGATTCCCTGTCCAGTCATATTCACATTCTGTCACCGAAAGAAGGGAAGAGAAAAAGAAAAAAGGTTGATTCCTTGCAGAGTCAATTATCTTACAGATGTCTGCTGGAAACCCTACAGCAGACTTGTACTCCATGATCTTAATGGCTGGAATTAGCCACATGGCCATAGCTAGACAGGCTGGGGATACAGACTTTTAGCTGGGCACAAGCTTCCCCTAATATTAGGTTGGTGCAAAAATAATTGTGTTTTTTTGCCATTAAAATCATTACAAAAACTGCTATTACTTTTGTACCAGTATAACTGAGGTTCTGTTTCTCAGGAAGCAGGGGCACTGAATGTTAGTCATCTACCTTCTTTTCTGGAGAAAACTCCATTCCCATCATAGGGAAGGGTACATAACCCAGCCCAGGCCAAAAAAAGGCCTCATTTTCTGGTTTCAGTGATTGCTTCAGGGGTGGGACATGATTCCATTTCAGCCAATCAAATTATATCTTGGATTCACCTATGGAAAGGATTTTGTCTTAGGGTTGCTAAGCCCTAGAGTTAATGAGTCAGAATCATTGGAAATGAAGCCTGGGAAACCGTTCTTTTATAAACGGTTCTCAGGTGATTCTTCTGATTGTCCTGTTTGGGAATTACCAGATCTGCCATGTGTAGTAAACCAATATTTAATCTAGCATCTCCTCTCTTAGGGCCTTCAAAGAATAACAGCGTGCAAGGGAGCTTGCTAGATGTCTTTCCAAAGGTGGACATCAAAAGGCTGAGCATACAGTGTAGGTATAACTGCACCATAACTATCATGGGCTCACAACTATAGACTCTCTTAGAGTTATGATTGTTTTTTCTAGTTTATTACTTGTTCTATAAAGTAGCACTTGAAAATATAAATAGTCCTAAAAGCACTTTGTTTTAATTTTACCAGGGCTTCTAGGTCTGCTTTGCTGGGATTTGGTGCCAGAATCTGTGTTCACTTAATCAGTACCCTTTGTGATTTTATCGACCTGATGCACCAACTCTTATGTTTTGTCTTTCTAGGCTGAAGTGTTTAAAGTCTCTTTGGTTTCTTTTCAAACCCTAATCATTTGAAGGACCTCCTTTAAGTAAGTTCCAGTTTCATTATGCCATTTTTGAGGTTTGATGGTTGGAACTATACTCAGTATTTCTGGAGCCAATGTATTCTGGTGTCTCTCTGTGTATGTGTGTGTGCGTGTGTGCAAACGCTTATAAGATTGTGCTTTCTATTTTGTTTTTGACATCCTTCCTGATGATGCTTGCTTTTGTGACTGCCACAATACATTGGACCAACCCCTTTAGGGAATGGTCGGCAATGATGCCATCATCCTTTTCCTGGATCACGTCTGCACTCGGAGCCCTTGGTCTTCTGAACACAAGGTGGGTTCTCTTTTCCTGCAGCTATTCCTGTGCAACCAACTGCACTGAGCACGACTATTTACTGGCTACTCACACATCTCTATGAGACCTTCCAGACGTTTATTATTGTCATGATGATGTTTGAATTGTCAAAAAATCTTGGTGTCATCTATAGATTTGAATTTTCACTTTATTGATGTTTAAATCACTTTTGAAAAACGATAGGCATAATTGGGTTACATACAGATTGATGAAATACACATTTTTAATATATCTTCCAGCAGAATAGTGATTACTTCTTTAATCTGCCCTTATAATATCCATCAGAAGCCTACAATAATAGAATATTGTTGACAAAACAGTGAGCTTCATATGAAAATATAGCTTTATGGTAATTTCAAAAATCCTTATCCCCCTTCCCCAATTTCAATGAGATTGCTATTCCCAAACCCTTCCTATGAGGAAATTTTGGAATTGACACTGATCTCCATCCAAGGTTTCACATTTTTGAGTCCCTTCTAACACTTTGACAAAAGCAATTCACGTTTAAAACTTTTAAAATGAGAGATGCTGGCTCAGTGAACCATAAATTATGCCCATGGTTTGATGAGGCCATCTCTGTTCTGATCCTATTTTTATCTGAGAAGTGATGGTTACAAGGTCATTCAGTGGGTTCAGTTTTCCCAGATGTGAACCCAGATCTATCACTTGTTAGCCATGTGACCTTGGCTAGTCTGGGTAGATCCTCAATTTCAGACAAGTCTCTCTGAGCCTCGGTTTCTTCACCTGTGCAATGGGAATAATATTAACACTTAGCTGATGGAGCTGGGAAGATTGAATGAGAAAATTGATGTAAAGCACCTAGAAAAATGCAGATAAATTATAATTGATGAGGCTCTGGGGAATGGAATTATGGATGCCACTATTCATTTATTAATTCAACAAGACATGGACAACCTATTATATTCAGGGAATGTTCTGAGGGCCATAAAGAGATAAATTAGACACAAATCTTGACCTTTTAGCCTTGAAAACAGTTTTGAACATAAATCATTATAAGGTACAGAGTAACAAGTACCATAAAGAACATAGTCTCTGGATTTAGACTCTTGCAGTTCAGCTATAAGCAAGCTTCATCACTAGCTACCTGTGTAACCTTAGGCCAGGCACTTAATCTTAGTAATTTTTTTTCTCTTCCCATCTGTTAAAAAGTGGAAATAATAATGGTGTTTACCTCACACTGTTGTTATCAGGATTAAATAAGAAAATGCATGTAAAATGCTCAGCACTTCGACTGTCATGCAATGTGTAACATAAACTGCTTTCATAAAAGTACTGCAAAAATTCAGGGAAGCAGGGGAATTTTTTTTCTTTTGTTATCCATTTGTGGAAGGGAAAGGTCATGGAAGGCTTCTTGCAAGAGACTGATAAATCATAAAGCCAATTAACTATTTTTGTTTGTTTGTTTGTTTGAGACAGAGTCTCACTCTGTCACCCAGGCTGGAGTGCAGTGGTACAATCTCAGCTCACAGCAGCCGCTGCCTCTCGGGTTTAATCGATTATCACGCCTCAGCTGGAACTACAGGCATGCACCACCATGCATGGCTAATTTTTCTATTTTTAGTAGAGATAGGGTTCTGCTATATTGGCCAGGCTGGTCTCGAACTCCTGGCTTCAAGTGATCTGCCCACCTTGGCCTACCAAAGTGCTGGGATTACAGATATGAGCCACCATGCCTAGTGCAATTTATGAATTTAAAAAATAATACATTGTGCTGTTGCCATCAGGCCGGCTCAATTATCCTACGAGGTAGGTTTTGTAGGGATATTACATTTCCATCTTTTAGATGCCTAAACAGAAACTCAGAGTTTAAATTAAGTAACTTGCTGAAGGTTCCCCAGGTACTTGCTGAAGCTGGTATTTGCTCACAGGGATGTGTGACTTGACTTGAAAGCCCAGTTTTTTTGTTTTTTTTTTTTTTTTTAAGACGGAGTCTGGCTCTGTTGCCCAGGCTGGAGTGCAGTGATATAATCTTGGCTCACTGTAACCTCTACCTCCTAAGTTCAAGCAAATCTCCTGCCTCAGCCTCCTGAGTAGCTGGGATTACAGGGACCCACCACCGTGCCTGGCTAATTTTTATATATTTTTTAGTAGAGATGGGGTTTCGCCATGTTGGCCAGGCTGGTCTCAAACTCCTGACCTCAGGTGATCCACCTACCTCGGCTCCCCAAAGTGCTGAGATTACAGGCATGAGCCACTGTGCCCAGCCAAAACCCCAACTTCTTAACATCTGCTTTATACCCTTCTCATGGTATATTGCTCATGGTACAGACTACTCTCTTCCCAGGGTAAGAATAGAGTTGAATTTGCAATCACAACATGGCTGATGAGGCTGGAATCAAAATCAAGGGGGTTTGTGCCATACTTCATCTAAGTTATATTAAGGTCAAGAGAAATATTCCTGCTCTGTGGTAAAACAAACAAAACAGACAAAACCATACCTTTTAAGTTACTGGAAGGTTAAGTTCCATTGAATGATGCTGGATACCTCTGACAGATTTTTATCCTTTGGCTATCGTGTCCTTGTCTGTTTTCTGGAACTCCAATACCCTCCACACTGGCCATTAAGCTGTGGCTAAATAAAACAAATTAGTTAC
>NC_045443.1:86654652-86733642 GCF_002776525.5 Piliocolobus tephrosceles | reverse complement strand
GGCATCTACATTTATGGAGCCCTTCCTTTGTGCCAGGCCGGATGCTGTGTGCAGATGATCTCATCTCATCTTCAGTACCCTCTTGTGAGGTAAGGTTACTCTTATACAGTGGTTAAGCACAAGGGTTCTGGAGCTTGACTGCTAGGTGCAAATTCTGGCTCCATCACTTACTAACTGTCTGACGCTAAGCAAGTTGGTTAACCTCTCTATGCCTTAGTTTCCTTATCTCTAAAAGAAAAATAACAAAAAAGACATGGTCAGAAGTAACTGAATTAATACACTCAGTATGATTAGAACAGCGCCTTGATCGTTGTAAGTAATTAATACATGTTAACTCTGGCGGGGAGGGAAACTTTTTCGTCTACCCTCTTAGCTTTAGCTTTTGGAGGCTTGAAAACTAAACTCACAAAAGATAGATTAGCCAGAGAAAAGATGTATTTTTATTCACAGAAGTACTTGGGAACTTACTGAAAATTATGACTCAAGGAGGTGCTTAGAATTGGGTGAAGGAGAGAGGTGAAGGAATAGGTGAAGGAGAAAGGGAGAAGATTACTTATAGGGAAACAAATGACTTGTAGGAAAGATAAATAGGCCTGTAGGAGAATAGATGGGAGATACAATCATTTTGTGACAATGACTGTTTAGGTGATTTCAATCTTTCCTGGTTACAAAATTCCTGGGAGGGGATTTTTAACAGTTGAATTCTTTTGGGAGGTTCTGCTTTTAAGCAGATAATGGGTGTTTAGAAGAAAACTCTTCACAGTGTTATATTCTGGATTCTTTCAGCTCTTATTATCTCCATTGTATAGATGGGAAAATGAAGGCTTAGAGTGATTAATTATCTAGGATCGACAAGTGGTAAACAGCAGCGCTGAGATTTGAAACCGGGCTCGGCTGACCTCAGAGCCTTTGATCTTTCCGCTAAGAGCTCTCAAAAGGAGAAATTCTAATCTTATCTGAAACTTCTAGGAGCATATAAATTCTTTGGGATAAATTTAACATACTGGATCTCAGCGTCATCATTTGCAAAATGAGAGCATTGAACAATATGAATTTTAATGGCCTTTCCATCTCCAAAGACATTCCTTATTTTGGGTGTTTTAATCACAGTTATTAGAGAAGAAATAATGGTCACATATCAAAGAATGTACTAGAGGAGACATTACAGTGTGTGTGTGTGTCTGTGTGTGTACACCCACGTCTATGTGTGTACACCTGCATATGTGTTTCGATTGCTCTGGAAGACTGATTGACTTAGGAAGGAAAGGGACCATCCTAAGATGTTAATACTTTAGTTATTTATTTCCACTGCATATGCTGTTGACCTAGGATTCTGCACGTCCTCAGGGAGTGTCTCTTCCAGGCCTTTTCCAAAAGGTGATTGGCAAGGGAAGTTCTTCTAAAAGAGATAAGTGGCTTCTAAAAGTAAACTCAGAATAAATGGAGTACAAATTCTGTTTACTAAATATTTCCTGGTTGATGGCCACTAACGTGCAGCCCTGCATGACATGTTCTTTGAGGAATGGAAGAAGTGAAGTTGAATTCTGTTTCTCCATCATTTGGGAAAGATATTTAGGAAGCCGTGCTGAGTAGAAGATTGCATCATTTCAGAGCAGAAACTCAAAACTATAGTAATGGATGCTACAGTGTGGGAGATGTGTTTACTTTGGAGACCATTGAGAGATGTGAGAGGCTTTTGAAAACTCATAACAAAATTTGTTCAATACATTCTTTGTGGTATGTTAAATTTGCAGAATTCTTTGCATGGCCATGTGCAATTTCTGTGAAGTTTACTTCCTTTATGCCAAATATCCCTTTGCATTTTGTGTGGTTGTGCTTCAGAATTGTGGGGTTTTGCTGATGCTGGTTATTCTTACCAAAGTCTTTCCCTCACTCTTTGGAGGACAGGTAGGAAAACTGCATGCATGAGCTAGTTGAGTCAAACATTTTCTAATTCTTCTGTTCCTCTTCTTTCTTTTTAAAACATATATATATATATTTAAATATTTCATATATATTTAAATATATTTTATTATTAAATATATATTTAATAATAAAATTAAATATATATTAAATATATATTTAATAATAAAATTAAATATATATTAAATATATATATATTTAAATTTTTAGATGTTGAGTCTTAGTGATACTAATCTAGTAGCATGATTCCTGTATTGATTCTGAATTTTCAAGATGATTTCTTCAGCCTAAAGATAGACCAATTTAAAATCTAACTGGTGAGGTGAGATCTGTAATTACACACACGCGCGCACACACACACACACACACAAAGGGGGGTGGTGGTGGTTACATGGGAAGAAAAGTGGAAGGATTACTAGCTGACACCCAAAGACATAACCTAGCTTTTTTCCCTACCTGAGAAAAATAAATAAATAAAAGCTAACCAAACAAAATATAAGGAGAACTGTAAATAAATAAATCACCATTGTCCCTGAGAACCTGCCTGCATGGGAAGGAGAGGTGGGCTATAGCCCGTAATGACCAGAGAAACAAGAAAGGAAGTGGGTGGGATTGCTACATAAGTAAAGTTCTGAGGAGTCATTAAAGCAAAAGGGAAACTAAATCCCATTGATGTGTAGATTCAAGGCTCGGAAAGGCCCTAACAAGTCGGTGGAACTCCCAGGTCATCAGGAGGTCACAAAAGGACAGAGGAAGCTCAGGCAGCCTGGAGTCACGCTTTCCAAGGGAAACTAGAGTTAAGCTAGTTCTTTGACTTGGCTTAAGAAATGTGCGTAAATTAACCTGTAGGGATGGGTGGGGAGAAGTGAGGTTAAAAAAAAAAAAAAATGATTCGAAGCCTGTTCCTTAATTTGAAGTGATAATCTGCATTTTTAGGGTTTTATTATTTTATTTTAGGTGCACTGGAGATTTGTTTTGGTGGGAAGAAGGAATTCCTTCCTTCCTTCCTTTCAAGGTCTCCACTTGTCACCTAGCCTGGAGGGCAGTGGCGTGAACATGGCTCACTGCAGCCTTGACTTCCCAGGCTCAACTGATCTTCCTTCCTCAGCCCCCTAAGTAGTTAGGACAACAGGTGCATGCCACCATACCTGGCTGTATTTTTTTGTTGAAATGGGGTTTCACTGTGTTGCCCAGGCTGGTCTTGAGCTCCTGAGCTCTAGTGATTCATCTGCCTCGGCCTCACAAGTGTTGGGATTACAGGTGTGAGCCACTGTGCCTGGTCAGACCGAATTTCTTGACATGTGCCTAAATAAATTAATTTTATATCTCTCTTTCCTAAGGTCACTCTTCCCTTTAGAACCCAGGACTTGGATTCATACGCAAGAAAACTTTCACAGAACCTACTTTTTGGGTCTGGGAGTAAGGCTGATATAGGTATATATTCCAGCTTCACCACTAATGCACAAGCTATTGCCAAGACCTAGGCAAGACCAAGAGGCAACAATGTTAGTGGCGGTACTGTCTAAACCTAAGGATTGTCAGGAGACCAATGGCTGTGAAATGCTTGGTACGGATATTGGCATATACCATAGTAACTCTCTGATTCTGAACAAGGCCCCTCCTCTCTCTTGACCTCAGTTTTCTCTTATGTGATAGAACCATAATGCTAATTTTTTCAGGATTATTGTATACTTTAAATGTGATTATGTGTTTGCCACCGTTCTTGGCAAATTTTTCTTCTTCAAGTCTCAGCTCAAAAGTCACCTCTTCTCAGAAGCTTTCTGAATTATCTGAAAAGGTTAGGAGTTGATTTAACATGGTCCCATGGCAATTTGTCTTTGTTGCCATTGTATAGTTTCTCGTATTCTATTATAGATATTGGCTCAACTCTGTCCCTTCATCTTTGTGGCTTAGTGTCTTTTCATGTAGCATAGTTGTTAAAAACTAGGCTTTCAGATGGGTTGGACATTTTTGCTTAACAATACACTGTGATGCTGAGCTAGCTGCTTTTCTTCTCTGAAACTCAGTTTTCTCAACTATAAAATAGGAGCATTAATACCTTGCTTGTAAATACTAATGTTGACCCATCACCTAAGATGGTCCCTGGCACATATCAAATAGTCAATAATTATCTGTAGAATGCGTGAACAAATAGAAGTACTGTGCATATTAATGAAATGCATATGGAAAGCTCAGTGCCCTGTACTTGGTAGACTCTTTTGCTTTCTTTTTTTTTCCTTGGGGGAGGAGGGCAGGGTCTCACTCTGTTGCCCAGGTTGGAGTGCAGTGGCATGATCTCAGCTCACTGCAGCCTTGACCTCCCAGGTTCCAGTGATCCTCCCACCTCAGCCTCCTGAGTAGCTGGGAGCACAGGTATGTACCACCATGACTGGCTAATTTTTGTATTTTTTGTAGAGGCAGTGTCTCACCATGTTGTCCAAGCTGGTCTCAAGCTCCAGGGCTCAAGCAGTACTCTCACCTCGGTCTCCAAAGTGCTGGGATTACAGGCGTGAGCCACCATGCCCAGCTTCTAGACTCTTAGTCATTGCATGTCATTAGATAGGTAATGTGTAGAATCATCCCTCCGTATACTTGCGGGATTGGTTGCAGGATCCCCCTCAGATACCTCTCTCAAAAGCTGGAGATGCTCAAGTCCCTTATATAAGATGGAGTAGTATTTGCATATAACCTATCCACATCCTCCCATATACTTTAAATTATCTCTAGATTACTAATTATACTTAATACAATGTAAATGCTATATAAATAGTTGTTACGGTGTATTTTTAATCTCTCCTTTCTTTCTTTCTTTCTTTTTCTTTTCTTTTCTTTTCTTTCCTTTTTTTTCTTTTCTTTCTTGCCTCTACCTCCCCAGACTCAGGTCATCCTCCCAGCTCACTCTCCTGAGTAGCTGGGGCTACAGACACATGCAACCACACCAGGCTAATTTTTGTATTTTTTGCAGCGACTAGATTTTGCCATGCTGCCCAGGCTGCTCTGGAACTCCTGGGCTCGTTGATCCATCTACCTTGGCCTCCCAAAGTGCTGGGATTACAGGCGTGAACTACTGCTCCTGGCTATTTTAAATCTTTTTTTACTGAATATATTTGATTCAAGATTGGTTGAATCTATGGATGAGAAATTTCAGAATATGATGGCCTACTGTACTTGCTTATTTTCTGGGGTATGAATGGTATATGTCTTATATAGGGTTTTGCCTAAAAGAAACAAGCAAATAAACAAATGCTTGCTAAATAAATATTTGTTTCTCCCCCAGAGATAGGAAGAAAGTCTTTAGGAATCTGATATGCTAAATGCACTTAGAATTACAGAACTTTTTAGAGAAAGAGATCTTAAAGCTTTTCTGAACCCTTTTCTTCTGCTAATTTTAACTTTCGTTTGTTTGTTTGCTTACCATTTCTTTGGTTTTTGCTCTTATTTGAATATTTCCTTCCTTCTACTTTGGATTTCCTTTGCTCTTTTTCTAGCTTATAATGTGGGAAGCTCACATACTTAATTTTAGATCTTTCTTTTCTTTTTCTTTTTTTTTTTTTGTTTTAGATAAACATTCAAAGCTCTAAATTCCCCTTTAATCACTGCTTTAGCTGCATCCACAAAGTTTAAAGTTATATTTTCATTATTATTCAGCTAAAAGTATTTTCTAATTTTCCTTGTAACTTCTTCTTAGTCCTATGGATTATTGAGAATTGTATTATTTGATTTCTAAACATTTAGGATTTTTCTAGACATTTAATTATTGATTTCCAATTTTCCTTCATGGTCGCTACAAGCAAACTCTGTATAATTTCAATATTTCTAAATAACTGAGACTTGTTTTATGGCCTATCATATGGTTTATCTTAGTGAACATATCATGGGCACTTGAAAAGAATATGCATTCTGCAGTTGTTGGGTGTATTGTTCTATAAATGTCAACTAGTTGCAGTTAGTTGATAGTGTTTAGATCTTCCATATTTTTACTGACATCTTGTATAGTTGGTCTATTAGTTGCAAAGAGAGGATGTTTAAATCTACAACTTTTGGCAGGGCGTGGTGGCTCAAGCCTGTAATCCCAGCACTTAGGGAGGCCGAGGCGGTCGGATCACGAGGTCAGGAGATGGAGACCATCCTGGCTAAGAGGGTGAAACCCTCTCTCTACTAAAAATACAAAAAATTAGCCGGGCGTGGGGGCGGGAGCCTGTAGTTCCAGCTACTCAGGAAGCTGAGACAGGAGAATGGCATGAACCCAGCAGGTAGAGATTGCAGTGAGCGGAGATTGCGCCCCTGCACTCCAGCCTGGGCAACAGAGCGAGACTCCGTCTCAAAAAAAAAAAAACAAAAAAAACAAAAAAAACTATAACTTCCATTGTTGAATTGTCTATCCTTCCCTTTAATTTCAGCAAGCTTTGTTTTGTATATTTTGAAACTGTATTATTATATACTCTCCATTTTTAAAAATTTTGTACATGAGAAAGATTGAACTTTGTAACATGCCTTAAAAAAATTTGTTTGGGTCATTATAAATGTGTAGAGGCTCAAGTTACACAATTCATACCATGCCTACATTTATAAAATGTTTTTTGAAAGTACTCTGATACAACGCCTGTAATCCCAGCACTTTGGGAGCCCAAGACGCGCGAATTACAAGGTCAGGAGATTGAGACCATCCTGGCCGACATGGTGAAACCCCGTCTCTACTAAGTAAAGTACAAACATTAGCCGGGTGTGGCGGCGTGCGGCTGTTAAGTCCAGCTACTTGGGAGGCTGAAGCAGGAGAATCACTTGAACCCAGGAGGCGGAGATTGCAGTGAGCCGAGGTTGCGCCACTGCACTCCAGCCTGACGCCAGAGCAAGACTCCGTCTAAAAAAAAAAAAGCTCCCTTATAATCCTCCTTCTAGAAATAACCACTCAAAAGTTTGACAAGGCATGTTTTGGATTTAAAAAATGCTTACATAAATATATAGGAACATATATTTTTGTATTTTTACATAAGCAAGTTTATATTCATATGTTTTTCTGCAACACGTTTTTTTCCCCACAAACTTTAACAATTTATGGAATATCTTTCCATTTAACTCATTTACCTCATCTTTAAAAACAACTTTATTACGTCGTTTTCTATTGTATGAATGCCTAATAATTTATATACTCAACTTCCTATTTCAGAATATTTAGCTTCCTTGCAATCGTTTACTATGATCAGCAATAGTATCATGTAAATTATTGGTTTATGCTACATTAACTATTTCCTTTCAATAATTCCTGAAAGTGGAATGACTTGTCAACAGCCTCCCACATTTTACACTGATCCCTATTGCTTGATTGCCCTCTTTCAGACCTGCTACTCGCATGTTACTGGACATGGCTACTCTTTTTATTCTTTCTTAGTCAGTAGGGTAGCACTCATTTTAAAAGTTAGCAATCTCTGCACCACATTAGAAGATCATGCAATGTCAGGTCCAAGTTTTTAATGGCAAAAATGTTGAAAATATGCAAAGTAGGGAGAAGAGGAGGACACGATGAGCTTTCCAACTCTAACTCTTGATTCTCCTTGATCTCATGATGTGGAAATAGAAGAGACAATTCATGTACAAGAGAAAAATCAAACTTTATTAGAGATGTGTGGGATATATAAATTGGATCTAGAATATTTAACTTCAGGTCTCTGTTTTCTTCAACCCACTGCTATCAAGAAAATGACTCCCATCCCCACTGAGTGCTCTAAATGTGGAAGAAACATTGTAGAAGACAATGTCCCACACAGGGATACCTAGGGCAGGATGTTGTGGGAATAGGATTGCTGTTTATTGAGCACCTGCTCTCTGTATTCCAGATGCTTTTACTTATATTATCTCATTTCTCCCATATCAACCCTGAGGGTTAGGTAGTGGTGTTAATCATTATTTTATCCTTACAGAGGAGAAACCCTAAGCTCTTAAAGGGCAAGCACACTCCCTTAGAAGTGGCAGAACCTGTATTTTGTGTGTGTCTGTCTGCACTAAGGAGCATGCTCTCTGGTCTCTATGACTATGCCCCAGGGAGTGGGTGTGGGGCCTGGAGGGGCAGTAGAGGAGAATGGAGCTGGTCTCTGTCCTCTAGGGGACAACTGCCTTTGTAAGCCTCAGGGAATCTGCTGGCTGCATTCATAGATCAAGACTCAGAACTGTCCTAAACTGCCCCTTGCTTTTGGCAACAGTAGGGCTTATGTTTGTTTCCAGAAATCACGGTAGTGGTCACAATGAGGCTGTGTTCATATGCAATTGGGTTTGACAGAAATTAATTTTTAATAAGAGGCTCCATTCAGTCAAACAATTGCCTTTCGGGACCCGTGTCGGGGTCGGTTGCCCAAGGCTGGGCACTGGCACAGAGTGTGCTTTTGGCTGTGGCCTGGGAGAGAGAGAGAGAGAGACGGAGAGAGAGGGAGTACGGTGGGTGTTGAGGGGGAGGTACTGACTGGTCTTTGTCAGATCTTAATTCAGCACCAGGCATCGTTCTAACCAGAAGCTGGAGGAGGCAGCTGGGTCATTTATTTGATTGCCAAAGAAGAATAATGTGGTGCCCCCAAGAAAACCCCTTCTGATTCCTCATACTGAGAGCCCTTCCAACTAATTCAAGGTCTGGCAGATGCTCAGGGCATGAGTTTTTTCCCTGTGTTTTTGTTAAGTGTTGCTTACTCTGTGCTGTTATTTAACCCTAACAGTAACCCTGCAAGGCACAATGCTACAGGCCATTTTAAACATGGGGAAAACGATAGCTCAGAGAAGTTAAATAACTCAGACTATACAACCCTGTGTCAAATTATTTTGTGTCCTCTTTGTGGAGATGAATCTCCATCTTCACCATCCCTCTAAGGACCAGTTATTGGAGTACTGGAGGCATTGTTGAGACTATCAGGTTTGTGCCATCTCTCTCAATGGAATGAC
The DNA here is from genome assembly GCF_002776525.5 of Piliocolobus tephrosceles. NCBI lineage: Eukaryota > Metazoa > Chordata > Mammalia > Primates > Cercopithecidae > Piliocolobus > Piliocolobus tephrosceles. The sequence goes on along the minus strand of NC_045443.1, from coordinate 86,724,795 downwards.
ATTAAACAACCATATTTATTTATGCCCACAACTAATATTTCTCCATGCCACTCCATTAAGCTTTGCATCACTAACCTCTCTTCTTTGTTACTGACACCAATAAGGTGGCATTCACACCAATTTCAGAAGATCTGGGGGGGCCTCTGCATTTTCTCTTTTAGAGGCTGCTTCCATTTTACTCAGGAAATGCACACTTTTTGGTTTGTGTGTGTGTGTGTGTGTTTTCCAGTTCTACTAAAAGGCAGAATCTTGCAGCTCTGCCTTCTCAGTGTGGGTGGCACTGCCATTTCCAGCACTGCTAACTTATCCACCAGCCGCCCCCAAAACCTTTATCAGGAGACATGGTGACTTCTCTCCTAAATTACACAGGTCGGTTTAAAAATAGAGTGCAGGGGTTCCCTTGTCAGGAGAGCTGTCAGGCTGCCCACTTTTCACAGTCTCTTCTACCTCCCTTCTTCCGTACACGTCAAAGCATTTTTATTTTTATTTAAAAAATGTTCTGCTTAAATGATCTGGAGCCCTGAAATTACCAAAAAGGCTCATTTAAAGCATCCTAGGGAACCTTAAAAATGCTTCAGTTTCATGACTTAAAATCACGTGCAACTTGATTTTCTACACTTCACCATCTTTGCAGGGCATCATTAGCATGAAAATGAATTTTAAAAATACATTCTAGTGGAACTGAACACCCTGACATGAACAGTTCTGCTCTGTGTCTAGGCTGACAAGTTGGGGGGCACAGAGTGGCTTTGGTGCTGGGTATATATCAGCTTGCATAGGCAGTGCAGCAAAAGGAAATGAAAAATTCAATGAATAGAAGACAAAACAAATAAAAACCAAACACATAAAAATATACTCTGGAAATGAAAACAAATAATAATAACAATAAATACCCTCCACACAGAGAAATGCTGGGAAAAAGAAGGGTCTGCCACTTGGATAAATATTATTTAGTTAAATCTTTTCCAAAATTCTAGGATTTGTTGAGACATCTTGTCCTTTGTGTGGGGGAATGTCAAAATCTCCATTTTTTTTTCTGTAACCTTTTGCCTCTCCATTCCTCTCCTCTTATCTGCTGTGGCTGTTCCTCCCTTATATGGCTGTCCTCGGAAGTCCAGGAATTTGAATGTTATGTGAAAGGCTAATTCTAATTGGGCTCGGTGACATTCGTGTCAAATGGGAGATGTATGGGGGTCATTCTGCGAAAGATCAACAGGAACCCGCATCTGCTGTTCTGCATTGCTTCTTTCATTCCATTCTCTGGAAATACCATTCTCAGCTAAATGGTCCAACAGCCCTGTTTTCCCCTCCACCAGGCCTCCCCCTCCCTGCCACCCACCGGTTCCTTAATTAGCAGGGCAAATAGGATTCCCTAGCATTTCTTTAACATTTCAGCCTTGCAAAATGTTTATGTTTACTATCTCATTTATCACGCATAGAAACTTGTGAGATAAGAAGGACAGGTATTATTAAATCATGTTCATTTTATAGCTGGGGAACCTGAGCTTTTAGTCAGTTCTAGTTATTGCTTATGATTGCACAGCTCATTAAAAGCAGGGACCACTTCCTCCCTCCCAGGCCCAGGTTTTTTGGCGCCCTGTTTGGATGCATTTCCTTAAACAGAATGCTTCCTGACTTGGGACATCAGGCAACACTTGTGGATCCAAGTTAGAGATTATTTTGTAATAGGAAAGCTCCTCCAGCTTTATGCCTCCGTTTTATATAAGCTTTTCTTATCTCAATCTAAATGACTTCATACTTTAGGAAGTGTATAGCTTCATTCATTCAACAAATATTTACACTGTCCTAGTTTGAGTATATAGCAGTGAATAAAACAGAGAAAGCCCCCACCCTGTTGAAGCTTACGTTCCAGTGGAAGTGACCAAGAATAAAGATAGAAGCAAATAATACATGATAGGTTTGGTGGTGAAAAGTGCTGAGGCAGAAATAAAGAAAGGTGAGTAAAGTATTGCTAGTTTATGTAAGGTGATCAAGAAACACCTCTTTGTAACAGCATCATTTGATGAGGTACCTGAGGAATTGAGGAAGTAAGTGCTCTAGTTATTTGTGGGCAAAGCAGTTCTAGGGATGGGCACTGGCATGTGCAAAGGCCCTGGGGTGGGAGAATACTTGTCATGTTAGAAGAAATGCAGTTAAGATAGCCTGGCTGGAGCTGAGGAAAGAGGTGAGAGGCGGGAGAGGAGATCAGAGAGGTTGGCAGGGGAGTGTTGGTGGGATAGAGTCACAGTGAGAATTTTGGTGTTAACTCTGAGTGAGACAGAATACCACTTGAGGGGTTTCAGTATGGGGTGCTCCTGTCTGAAAGGGCATTTAGACAAATGTCTGCACCCTGCTGGGTTGTGGCCCAGCTCTGACCCCTTCTATCCCAGCCTCGATCCCACTCAATCTCTTTTTATTGTTCACCAGGAATGGCTACATACCTCACATGGCCCAGTGCAAAAAGAAAATGTGGGGCCTCTTGTTCAAATTGCAGGGAAAAAGGGGTACAGTTGGAGGTCCTAAAATATAAGGCTTTTCTCATCCTTCTGCAGCTGGCTCTTGACTTGTAATGGTGTTTTAAATGTGCTATTTGATATAATTCTAAGTAAAGAAGCATTCACATTTAAAATTATTAGCATGAATTTTACCATTCATCTTATATTGTGCAATGCCAGTTTTAAATGCAACTATAGGAACCTTGTACTTGTATGCAGAATCAATTAGATTATATATTCCGTGTTTTGTAGTTCATACATGTGTATGTAGTTGTTACCAGAGCAGAAGAAATGCTACACAAAATTGATTCAATTGTTTTCATTTCTTGCTACGCAACATTCTACCAACATTACCTTGTGCTTACTGATGAGTAAGGAAGAACTGAAAGGAAAAGGAACTATTGGTTGTCCCATCTTTCCTTTTTTTCTGTGTCATAATTTTCAGGAAAAGTGGTTGGCTAATAACAGCAAAGTACTAGGAGTAACAAAGGATATGATAAGTTTTCTTGGTTGTTTGGCCCTCTTAAGATGCCATCGCTTTCTTCCTACATTAGAAGCAAGTCCTGGTTAGAATGTAGAGTGTAGTCAGCACCCCCACTCACTCAGTCATATATGTAATATGCTTGCCTTGTATTCACTTTCTGTCTTGATCTCCCAAACACTGTAGATCCATTAGATTTCTGGGCTTATGGAGGATTGCAAATGCTCTATGTGAATGGAATGGTAATAAATGATGGCCACACGTATGTGGGTCTCTCCTTTGCTCATTTACATGCCACATTATCCCATTGGTTTTTTTGCTTAAAAAACAAAGTCTCAAAGACAGAATTATTAAGAACTTTAGGGCAGTGACATCAGAACAGTACACTAAGCTCATGGTGCATGAAGCACAGGCTGCACGCCCAGGAAGCTCGCCCTGTTGCTCACCCTGCTCTTCCTAGAACTAGCCTTGCCTTGGGGTAGGAGATAATGAAAGGATGATTGCAAGAGAGAAATAATCCTGGGGCCTGAGGCAAGTCCCTATGCCTTGGCCTGGTGACAGTTTACACTGCCTATATGGAAGAAGGCTCTTAACAAATTCTGTTTGAGAAGATGGTACTGCTTAGAACAGAGGAGAGTTATATCAGGAAGCACAGAGAAGTATGAGAGAAATAGACAAAGGAGAGACATGTATAATGTAATTCTAAGTGAAAGAGAGAAAGCAGGTGAGGAGTGGATGAGAGAGAGGCAATGGCTGATAATGGTGACATTGGTGGTTTTGGTTGAGTTGATTTTAGTCTTAGAGCTAGTGGCAGGGATAATATCAAAGAAAAAGGAATATTTATAAATTCTGGAAATAACTAGGGCCTAGGAACAAAGATGCAAAGTTGGGTATGAGTAATTATTAATCAAGAAGGGGAACTGGGAATTAGTAACTGATTTTTTATGGGAAGGAGGAGTAATGAGTTTAGTATGGCCATTGTGTGCATACGGTATCTGTCTCTCTCTCATCATTATCATCATCTTTTTTTTATTGGGGGGAAAATGAAAGAGTAAGCACCCAGGGGCAGGATAAAATGTCAAACACAAAAAGACAAGCTCTCTGAATTTGGAGAAAATGAGAAACTTGGGCTTTGGTTTCAGATTGTAGAATAATGTCAGGAATGAGACATTAGAAAGAAGTTAGTTGTCTGACATTTGTTAGTGATTTATGGCTAAGGTTGTGGGAGGACAGTTGTCACCTAAAAGTAGTTACAGCACAGAGAACTTCTATGGGCCATCTGTCTGAGTGTGAAGGGATACAGAGGGATCTCACAGTCCCCTGGGACAAAGATCTGGGATGATTCTGGGGAAAGGGCTGTGGTCTATTCTGTCTTGCCCTAAGACGAAAGCAAGAGGTGCCCCTGCCCTGGGCCGCGTCCTCGAGGGGTCCCGGCCTGACCTTCCTTGGGATGCAACGGGAAAAGAGCCTGAGAGGTTAAGGGGACAAACCTGTCTGAAGCCCAATCCCTCTTTTGAGACCATGTTCCAGATACTGAGGACACTGGAACACCCAAGGCTTGATTCTAGATACCGAGCGGGTTCCTTCCCTGCGTTTGTCCCACTTTTGAGCACTTCTAGCCTGTAGGATGGCCAGAGACTGGCTGAAATACCCCCAGATGTGCCCTTGAGGTTGCTTGTGGTGTGGGATGGACCTGGGAGATATGGAAGTGGGGAGGCAGGGGGCATGGATCAGGGAGTGGTCTCCCCATGTCACCATGTTCCAGTGTGGAATTCTGGGGTGTCCAAGGAGGCTGAATTTGAACTTGATCTTTCTTGTTATTAAGAAGATATGGTTATTGGGACAGGAGAATAGAATATATTTTATTTAGCCTTTTGTTCACTTCTTTCTTTAACTTTGAATTATTTATTTATTTGATATGTGGGCATTCATTTGTTCTCCTGCCCTAGCCCTGCCTCTTTATACATTCTTTCCTGGGTCTACTGGCTTAGGCTGATGAGCGTTTCCCTTACCCCTTAACCCCTTTATTATTATTGTTGTTTTGTTATTATCTTTAGCAATGTAACGGGGACCCTGAAAGATTGAGAGGCTGAGTCTTTCTGCCTAAATATGCTCTCAGTTACTTCTCATTTTGTGAATGGATACAGTTGTTTTAAGGAGGAGAATAAAAATATCTTGATGTTTTAGGCATCATTTGTTTCTTTGATACCTGGCACATGAGGGAAAAAGACAGACAGACCAGAATTACTGGTTAAACCAAGTATCCTGTTTCAATCAGATGCCTGGAAGACATTCTTTACTTTGGGAGCTGGGGCTAGGACTTCCTTTACAAATTGGAGAAGAAACCAGTCCATCTATATGTCTTTTTTTTTTTTTTTTTTTTTCCTCCATCTCTTTTAAGCCCAGGTCTTGAAACTTTTTCTTCCTTGGGCTTGAAATTAGGAGTTTTAAAAAAGGGAAATGAAACAGCTTGGGCAGGGAGAACAGTGAATCTAGAATGTTCTGTTGAGTTTGGATGTTTAAGTTTCGCTTTTTTTTTTTTTGAGACGGAGTCTCGCTGTGTTGCCCAGGCTGGAGTGCAGTGGCTGGATCTCAGCTCACTGCAAGCTCCGCCTCCCGGGTTTACGCCATTCTCCTGCCTCAGCCTCCCGAGTAGCTGGGACTACAGGCGCCAGCCACCTCGACTGGCTAGCTTTTTGTATTTTTTAGTAGAGACGGGGTTTCACCGTGTTAGCCAGGATGGTCTCGAACTCCTGACCTCGTGATCCGCCTGTCTCGGCCTCCCAAAGTGCTGGGATTACAGGCTTGAGCCACCGTGCCCGGCCAAGTTTCGCTTTTAAGCAGAGTTGAGGTCCAAGCAAATGTGAGGGGAGTAACCTTAGGATCTCTTTGTTGGACATGTGACCTGACTTATGTACTTTATGACAGCATGGACAGGATTAACAGACATGGTTTAGGTTCTTGTCAACAACAAGACACATTTCTCGAGCACTTGCTAATGTGTCAGGCATATGCTGAACATAATTCATATATCCTAATACAGTTGTTGTTCTCATTTTACAGATGAGAAAACTGAGACTCTGAGAATGTGAGATACTTGCCCCATATATTACAGCTAGTTAATTCTGAGCTAGACGTGAAAATGATTCTTTTTGATAACAAAGTTCACACTTTTGGCCACAATTCTACACTGACTAGCTTTCCGAGAGTACTTGGTGCAAAGTTGGGACAGCTATTTCATTTAATTTCTAGAAGACCAACATTTAGAAAGATCACCTAGTCTGACCCTTTCACTCCATTAGCTGAGAAGTTACAGACCCAGAGGGATCAAAGGACTTGTTTGAGGTCAAGCAGCTAGTTAATAACAAAATTAGAACCCAGGTGTGCTAGAATCTCTATTGGCACTTATTCTGCTACATTCTGATGAAGAACTAGTTTGGAAATGCAGTTTAAGTAATGGTAAGCAGGGAAAGTGGAAATGTTTTCTTTGAAAATTCAAACTAGGAATAGAGTTGCCAACTTCTTTTGTTTCCCTGAATTTTCTTTGCCCTGCAACCTGTCCTGTGAATTCTGAGCACTTTTATAAGAAAATGAATAGCTTACGGTTTGGCACTACTATGTCATATTAAGGATGAAGGCGTGTCTTAGTTTGTTTTGTGCTGCTATAACAGAATACCTGATAATTAGTAATTTACAAAGAATGAAAATTCATTGGCTCACAATTCTGGAGGCAGGGAAGTCCAGTATCAGATGCTGCTGTCTGTCAAGGCATAGTTTCTCCTACAAAATTTCTAAGCCAAACATGTGTTTTGTTTTTTGATTGTTCCATAAAAACTCTCTTCCTTCTCTTCATTGGTGAGTAGGGTGTGGATGGGGGCAAGAGAGGCATGCCCCAATTTTCAAGTAGAGTTTCTAATTTATACTTGGTTTCCATGTGAGAACCACCCTTTGTTTTCCATCCTGCCTATTGGAAAGTGTGGGAAAAGTCACGTGATGTCTCTAATTTCAAAATTCTTCAACATTAAAAAAAAAAAGATGAGTTTAAAAAAGGAAACAGAAAATTTTGGAACTTTTACCTACCATATGGGTTCAGAAACTGTTTCAGTTAGCTTTGGCAGTAGAAAAAATGGCCCCAAAACTTAGTGGCCTAAATGGCCATCATTGATTTGCTCACAATTGTGTGAGTCAGCAATCTGTGCTGAGCTCAGTTGGGAATACTCATCTCAGTTTTTACTGTGGCCGGAGCAGTAGGTAAGTAGATGTTTTGCAAAGAAAGCTATGACCATTCCTTCCATCCCTATACAAATGCCCCTTTGCCACGTGACTTGCCACTTCACTAAACAGAGGAGTTTATTTCTCTACTCCTTGTATTTGGATTTGACTATGTGGCTTATTTTTTGCCCCATGAGACATTAGCAAACATGACACAGAAGATATTTGAGAAGTACTTACACATTCAGGTTTGCTCTCTTGCTGCTGGGAACCTGGAGACCACCTTTTGAAGCAACCTGAACTGACTTATTAGGGAATAAGAAACCATGTAGAGAGTGACCAACCATCTCAGCGTTTCTGGCTGAGGTCTTAGGCATGTGAGTGAGACCATCCTAGACCTTTGGTTTGTGTCAACTTGACTCAGACCAGAACTAAGACAAATAATAAATCATTGGTGCTGTAGGCCACTTAATATCTACTTTTTGGCATGTTTGTTTAAAATGCCACATTTACTATCCCATTCAAATCTTATATCTACAGCAATTTTTAAAAAGTCTATTTTTGCATGCTTAAGAGAATTTGAATGACTAGCTAGCAATCTAAGGCAGTTTTCATAAATTTTGCTTTACACAATGGTGATACTGATATTGTTACCTGACATAAAACTCCTGAAACTGTTGTTATAAAGCAAAAGTCCTCACTGGCAAAGAAATTTAATCAATGACAGGTAAATCAAGATGATATGCTGGTACCACGGATTTATAGAACAGCTCCAAGCAAGTTGTTTCACTTCTGTCTCACTGCAGAGGGGATCTAAAGCTAAAAATACTATCAAAAATTCAAATGGCACCAGCAACACATTCCTAAATGATAAAGGTCAAGTTTATAAACTAAATTAATAGTGCTCATGTAAGAGATAACTAAGAATAAAGATGCAATCTGCTGAATCTTTTTACCTTTTCCTCTTGGGATATAAGTTTTCTTCAAGTGACCCCATGAAAATTCCTTTAGACTCTTTTACTTCCTGGGTTAGTAGGTGGTTTACAATATTAGGTCTAATCACATCAATGTCTTGAGAAAAAAAATTCCATTATACTTTCAACAGACGTTGATGCATAAAAATCCACCAAGAAATACTCTCTGCTATTGTGCTGTTGACAGTAGATGGAGACCTAATAAGGAAATGCTCATTTTGGCCAGATTTTCTAAGTTTCTCACTATTGCTCCCATGTCTATTGAGACAGAGCTGTCTCTGGCAGCTGTATGCTTTCAGAATCAAAGCCAACAGTAAGCAGGGCATGTCTGAGCACATCACATGTGGCTCAGGACTTAGGCAGCTCCTGGGGCAGAGGAGGGCCAGGCTTGTGGAACAGGGGTCAGAAGGATTAGAAGGACTACAGAAACGTGTGGGAATTGATGGATCTGAAGCCTCCTGGGTCATGAAAAGCTTACGCCATTCAGTTTTGGAGTGATTTGTTTTGCAACAAAAACCAATAGGAATACAGCAACCTTAGAAGACTATTCAGGACAGAGTACTCCTTAAGGAAATATTACTAATTATGATAGAGAAATTATGAAAACAAAGTTTACCAGATGAGAATAGCATAAAAATTACTATTATTAAAACTAATGATGGTGATAATGATTCTGACAATCTCAATATTCTTTATTTTCTATAACAAAGATCTGACATATAATGATCTCATTCAAAAATGATCACTTTTTGTTAAAAAACGTTTGCCCTACACTTCCATTAGTAATATTAACATCTATTCTCGTCTATCTAGGGATATTTTTGAGGAGATAGTGTTAATAGAAATATTAAAAAGTATAATATCTATAGGAATTGGAGACACAGAATTGGCTTTTTACACATAATGTGACACAATTTAGTCAGATTGTTTTCCTCTGGACATCTCAATTTTTTGGGGAGGAAGGGAATTTTTATTGTAGGTCAGAACACTTTCATTCTGCCACTTGTTGGGCAGGCTCTTTGGGAGACTTCGGGAATTGAGGGGAAAACTTCTTTCTTATCTTCCTTCTTATTCCTCAAAGCCCGTCAAGTTGGAGCTTTTAGCATAGTTGAGGTTCATTATGACATACAGTAATATTTTCCCAAATATGTTCTTTGTAACATTCGTTCTTCAGGATAATCAATGTGAAAGAGATAAGGAGTCAGATAAGTTTCAGAAATATTATATATTCAATCCCACTTTTTGTCACAATGCACATTAGTACAGTATACTGAAGACTTTAAGAAATACTGTAGTAAGGAAATGATTGTCTCTTTTTAAAATCTAGTGCTTGTTGATCTTATTTAAATATAGAAATGTCTTCCCCCATAAAATGTTTTAGTATCCCATGTACCTGGCATTCACTAGAGAAATATTGAGTTAGTTGGTTCAATTTAATGAGACATTATATATACGTATAGGTATGTATATGCTAGACATCTTGGGCAGATACAATGACAAGCTAGATATGATACTGCTCTCAGAAACCTAATCGGTACAATAGGAAATATAAAACTGTTCCATAAAAGTATTATATGAAGTAGAAAGAGATAAAGACTGTATCAGTAGAATGCTTTCATTGGAGGAAACAAAACCCAGCCCAAAGTGGCTTGAATGATAAAAGAGAATGATTGCCTTATGTAACTGGGAAGTTCAGAGGTAGGTCAGGGTTAGGGAACTTGCTCTGTCAGGGCTCTGGCTTCATTCATCTATGAACCCCTCAGGACTGTCCTCCTCTGGGGTCAACGTCATCCTCAAGATGGCTTCCTTCATGGGAACAAAATGTCTGCCCTCAATAGTGTGAGGCATATAATCTCTAACTTCTAAATCTGAGAAGAGAAATCCCCTTTCACAATCATTGGTCATACATCCTAAGATTTGTGCAGATTTGCCCTCCCCTGAGCCAGTCTATGTGGGCCAGGAAACTACCAAATGCCTATTGGTTTAGGCTTGGATTACTTGGATCAATGAATAAATCAAAAGAGGTGGGATTATCTTCATTGGCATCAACCTTACTCCAGGCAATAGGGACCAGCTCAACCTCACTGAAACCTTGTGGTTGTTACCACGGGTTAGAGGGGGTAGAGTAATATTAGAGGGAAATAACTAAAATGTCCATGACAGAAGGAACTTAAAGAACACTTGAGAGTTCTGTGGATCCAGTGATAGTTTTATCTGTTGGGAGTCTTGGTGGATTAGCATTCGAGTTAGTTGTAAAGGTGATAAGTTGGTCTTGGATGTGGGAAAAGGTGGAGTAGAGGACATTCCAGGAGGAGGGAACTACATGAGCCAAGTCAGTTAGGACATCGTGGAGTGTGAATGAAGAGCTATTAGGGCAGACTCACTGGATAGAACAGTCAGAACAATGTTTGTATGGGAAATTGCATTCTGCATTCCAGATGTTTAAAAAATGAGGTTTTGAAACACAATCCATTAGTAAATTGGGATCTCCCTGTTACCTTGGTGAGAGTGGTAGCCCTACTACAATTTGTGATGCTTATGGTCCAAGAAGTCTATGGTTGGCATATCCATGTAAAATCTTTGTAGAAAAACTACAGACTTGTTTAAAAAGATGCCAGATTAGTATAGAGATGACCACTGACATATTTTATAGATAAATATTTGTTGACAAGAATAAAAAATTCCTTTTCTTTTTCCAATGGCCCATTGCTGATTGTATGTTGCTAATTATTAATTATGATTTTTATTAATTACTAATGTCACATATATTACTAATTTAGATTCAACATAAAATACAATTTTAAAAGTTAGGAAACATTATACATTTTTCCTGTACTATTTATCATTTATTTTGAGTAACTAAAAAGACTGTGTTCTTAATTTAATATAAATTGCCTAGACAAAATTTCATAGCTGTTAATGAACTAAAGTTCATTAACGGTGTGAGTTAAGGAAAAAAAAAGAGGTATGTGCTATTGTAAATGGAGAACCCAGATTTGCCATTACCCAGTGGAGGAAGACAGTTACCAGATCCATGAATGCTCCAGTACATTTTGAGCCTTTTAAAAAGTCTCCTTGACTTTTTCTTTTCATTTTTAATTCTTACATTTCTTTGTTTCCTTAAAAATCTAGCCTAGCAGTGTACCTAGCTTACCATGAAACAATAGTAGAACCTTTTTAAGGTACGTGTATCAGTCCTGGTCATTCCCTTGAAGCACATTTGGCTTCCTCTCTAAATAGCTGCAGGCATTGGTAGTGCTCTTTCTGCTTCCCCACTGGTTGGTTCTGAATACGTAATTACCTTGAGGTCGAAAGGAGAGGATTAACAGACCTTATCCTAATTGCTTGTTTTTGTAGAGTTGTTAAAAAAGATTTGGGTTCCAGAAACAGGGGGTGTAGCCAGACAGAAGGCAGCCTGGAGTTCAAAAGTCTTGTAATCTTTGGCTCCACGGGCCTATAAAATTGAAGTGTTGACTGAATTCAAACAGCCTGCAGTCTGAGAGGCCCCGGCCCAAGAAAGGACAAGAGGCCCATCGGTCATTTGAAAAGCCAGGGGTTTCATAATGACTCCGGACTGACCCGTTAATGGATGGCCCCATTTGATTTCCCCTTCCCTATGAACACCAAATCTGGAGCTGTCTGCCACACAACAGAGCTTTTCTTAGCTCCTGTGTTCCTAGAATTTAAGAATAAATGAGGTCTCTTGGAAAGCCCCAGCATGAAAGGAGTAAATTGGAAATATTAAGGGGCAGTGGTGCAGTAATAATACACCCTTGTTTCCTAGCGTCACTCCTTAGGTAATGGTTATAGGCTTGTAATTTGTGAGCAAGAAGATTAAGCTAAATATTAAAACATTATTACAGGCAAGAAGGAACAGGGAACTCTTCTGGGAAAGTGCAAGTGATCAGTCACCTCCTCACCTCTAAGTATTAAGGGTTACCGGAGGTTTTAAGATTTAACAAGTATGGAAAGTTTTGCTGGGTGAGAGGGTGTCTTAAAAATTAAGCTGGAAGCCCTTTCAAGTGACTTACTTCACAACAAATCATGACAACAAATCTAAGAAGGAAAACTTTAGTTTGAAAGCATAAACCACAGGTTATACCTGATTGATTTGCAGAATAAAAGATAGATATATTATTTCATTTAAGAAGATGTAATATAATATCACATGAAAACATTAAAGCTGATTATAAAAAGATGTTAGAAGAACAATGGAGACACGTTTTTTATTTTTATTTTTTACTAGGCAGAAACAGGAAAGGACTAATGACAATGCCACTGTTTTCTTTCTGAGATGTATTTTTGTCAGCAAGCTAACTTTCAATTATTTGGGCAGAGATCTATTTTATACAACTTTGAAAACAACATAAATGGAAATAAATATTCTTAAATGGTTTCAATGAACTGGCTTTTTTTTTTTTTTTTTCCTCTTTCTCTTTGGAAGAAGAATCTTTTAGCTTTAGAAAATCATTGTTTTATAGTACAGTTTTTATATTTTTCTTAAAACCAGGTCCATTCATCTTATTTTATCTTAGTATTTGAACTTTTATACCATGAGGAGATTTCATAAAAATCACACATTGCAGACTCATATTCATTATTATTTTTAACTTTCTCCAAAACAAACCAGGGTTTGATATTTGAGAGCATTTATTTACTTCTTAAATTCATTTGTGATCTTTTAAAACTAACAAACTAAAATAATTTAAGGTCCACATTTATGGAAAGATGTACTTATTATGCGAGCTTTAATTATTCCCATCTCTTTTTCCTCATAAACAAACCCCTCTGAAACTATTATATTTCTAGAAAGGATTGTCTCTTTGATGATGTGCCTTGCATTGTCAAGTCTCTGACTTTCAACCCCTAAAAAAAAAAATTGACACCTGTTAAACATCTAGGCTTCAGAAAGTAGTCTCTGCCTTTTCCATTTAGAAGGAACTTCTTAATTTAATTCTGAATAGAATAAGTGACTATTCTGCAAATAATTATTTCAGTTCTGCTTAGTTTGGACTCGTGCCTGGCAGCAGCTCTTTCTCTAACCACAGTACATTAGCCCCACAGGCAGTCTGAGAGAAACTGGGCAAATCTTGTAGCTTATGTGGCAGGGTTCAGCATTTAACTCATAGCACAATTTAGATGTGCAAAGAAACATAGCTCCTTTATTTTTTCTAGAGCCTGTCTCATCTAGGACCTTCTACTTTCTGGTTTGTGGGAAAACTTAATTAAATTGCTAGTATGTTTTAAAATTAGTCCAATCTGACAATTTAAACAATCCCTTTAGGTAATATTTAGTCTCTCATATGAATAAAAATATTCATTCTCAGATAGTTTTCATTGCCTCTTGTCCTTGTCTACAGCATTGAGTCCATGTGAGTGTGGAGGTGAGTATTGCTTAATCTCGTACAGTCCAAGCAAAGGAGAAGATTTGGGGGTCTTTAGGTATAGTGTCTTCTGGGCCCCAAGGTCATGACCTTTGGTTTCTTGATCTCTAAGTTATCTCCTGGCTTTCAGAGCTGAGGACTGTAGCATATAAACTTGTGGAATGTTCTTTTGGCTCAGGAAATGCTACTAATGTGGCCCCTAGCTGTTCTGACATCAACCACAGAGTCTCTGGCAGGTCCTCCATCTGGCCTTGTGTTCTGTGGGTCCTATTCAGCTTCTCTCGTGGAGTCCTTATGCTTTGCTCTGGTGGGCTGCATGGTTAGCCTACCGGATTATACTCATTTTGAACCCAAGCAACAGGGAAATGCGTGTGACTTGGGAACACTAAAGCTCAAGGCTATTTGCCTAACCACAGGATACTGCTATGGTTACTTTCAGTGACTGTGCCTCAGACTGGATACTCGGCTAAGCAGCCCCTTTCAAACTTCCAATTTGGGGTAGCTGATCTCATTGGTATCTCACTTCTAACATTTTTTTTTTTCCTAGACGAAGCCAAGATGAAGAAAATTTGGAGGCACACATTAACTTGTCTCTTTTCCTCTCTTCTCTCTCTTTTTCATCAATATTATTTCCAGAAAAGGACAGACTTTCTTTTATTTCCTTTATGACACTCTTTTTGCCATAGAGATGGACTAGCTGTGATAGGAGGGTAGGCTTCTCTTCCACATCATGGTAGAGCTCTATGATCTAAACCTTCCAGACTCACTTTTTAATATGCTGATGGAAATAATAAAGTGATCTGAATTTTTTTCTCAGTGTAATAATATGACTTGCAAGGCTGTTGCCTTGGTGTATTTTATTTTTCATCTCAGAAGCTGATAATTCTTTACTACACCCTGAATTTGCTCTGCAAAAAATGCCACATATAGTATCACTGGTGGTTGTAACATCTCTTTGGAGGCATCAGGGAAGGCTGGGGAGTTGAGCCGAGACATATTGGATCCATTCCTTCTTTCTTTGGGCCCCTTGTTTCAGCAATATTCTTGGGATTTTGCTTAATTAAAATGGAAAGTAAATGTAACCTCATTGTGTGTGTGCTTGTGTATGTGTGTGTGTATGTGTGTGGGGGGTTTTCCCTGCCAAAATACCGTCCACCTGAGATGTTCACCATCTATTTTGCCTCACACTACACCAATTGGTTTCTACTACCTTATCGTAGCACTTAGTCTTACTGAAATTATATAATTTTATTTGCCTGCTTGTTTATATTATGTCACTCCCACTAAAATATAAATGCAAGTAGAGGAAGACTTATAATTGTATTCACCATGGTATTCCAATGCCTAGAAAGGGATATGCTCATACCAGGGACTCAACAAATATCTGTTGAATAGATCAATTTATAAAAAACAGATGGATGAATGAATCCACATCCAGATTCTGCAGTCAACTTGCTTTTTATTCTTCCTTCTGGATTCAAGATGTCTGCAGAATTTGACCTTGCATAGGTTTATCAACAATGGCTGATTGTCAATGATATTACTATAGATGCGTAAGCAACCATATTCATTGAGGTTAACTCTGAGTTATGTCTTTATTTAAAAATTTTTTTGAGCTTGAAAATTGGAGAGCATGTTTTCTGGGGTTTTACAGATGCTATCCTGATTGTGAAGGCAATGCAAGATAAATGTATGCAATATTTAACAAGTGCTACAAACTTTTAATAACACCTTGTTCATATGTTCATAATTTTAGTGCCTGACCAGCACTTTTTTTTTTTTTTTTTTTTTTTTAGTCAGAGTCTTTCTCTGTTGTCCAGGCTGGAGTACAGTGGCGTGATCTCAGCTCACTGCAACCTCCACCTCCTGGGTTCAAGCGATTCTTCTGTCTCAGCCTTCCAACTAACTGTGACTACAGGCACGTGCCACCATGCCCTGCTAATTTGTGTATTTTTAGTAGAGACAGGGTTTCACCATATTGGCCAGGCTGGTCTCGAACTTCTGACCTCAGGTGATCTGCCCGCCTCGGCCTCCCAAAATGCTGGGATTATAGGATTGAGCCACTGTGCCTGGCCCTGACCCAGTACTTGACACACAGTAAGCATTATTAGTGTTTGTTGAATCTTTTCAGTATGAAAGGTAAACCTGAAATTTCCAATTTTGCTTTAAGTCTTTGCATAAATGATCTTGAAGTCACTAAACCTCAGGCAAAAATGATATAGTTCATAGTCTATTCATTCTAAAAAAACAAACAAGATTTTTTTAGCCCTAGTATGCATTATCATTATTATTATTATTATTTGAGATGGAGTCTTGTTCTTGTCACCCAGGCTAGAGTGCAATGGCGTGATCTCAGCTCACTGCAACCTCCACCTCCCAGGTTCAAGTGATTCTCCTGCCTCAACCTCCCAAGTCGCTGGGATTACAGGCGCACGCCACCACACCTGGCTAATTTTTTGTATTTTTGGTAGAGACTGGGTTTCACCATGTTGGCCAGGCTGGTCTCGAACTCCTGACCTCAGGTGATCCACCTGCCTCAGCCTCCCAAAGTGCTGGGATTACAGGCATGAGCTGCTGTGGCGGGCTTAGTCTGCATTATTTTATCTTAATTTAGGTTCTGTTGTTAAACTGGAAAACACCATCGCTGGAGTCGGGGTTTTCAGTCTTCTGGAAATCTCTGCTAATAATTTAATAAATATAAAACATAAAGTTTCTTACAACTCACATTTCAGTTTATGACATTAAAACTCTGCCTTGTCCCAACATGCTACAACTTGTTGTAGCATGCTATTTGATCTTGAAGCAGCAGAAGCAAACTGTTCACAAATTAATCAAGAATACCTTGCATTGTGATTGAGAAGTTGCACAACCATTGTTGACCGCATGGGATGACAGGTTACTTAGATTTCCTATGCTTGGAGGAGGTGGCCAGAAGAATTGTCCAGAAATCCAGGAATAAGTTGTTACAGGCCTGTGTCTACAGTGAACACAGAAGTCCTCTGATTTCTCATGATTATGACTGTGAGTTATCTTAGCTGCGTGCTCAAACCATTTGGATCTCTGGGAAAAGCATCACCTGTATTTAAGGGCTGGGCTTGGACAACTGAGATCTGGGCAAATAACCATGGCCACGGGACTTTTGGCATATTCAGGCAGTTCTTCAGCTGTTCAGTGAGGTAATTACACTGAGTTATTCTTACTCGCTGATGATGCCAGTGGTGCAGTTTAGGGAATATTTCAGGCCCACAGATATAGACATAGAGTTAGGATATGCTGTTATTGTCTACTAATGCTTTCCTGGCAAAAAAGTTACACCAATTTCCATCAACATGGTGTAGGCCACTTAAAGCAAAGTGGAGCTCATAGAGAAAGTGACTTTATTTGATTGAAAAATATGTATTGAGCACCTATTGGGTATTAGTACTGTACTAGGTAGGTCCTGAGAGGGATATAAAAGAGCAAAAAATGATTCTTACTTTCAAGAAGCTGACAATTCAGTGTTAAATACAATTTATACTTTGACATAAATAACATATATTTGGATATAAGAAGACAATTTATTTTTAAGTTCTTGTATGGTATAGGGTAGAGAAATTCCTTTCCTTAGGCTGTAGCATTAAGAAAAAAACAAAGGTTGATGGCTTGATGGCTTCTTTTTTTTTTCCAGGTTGGGTCTTGCTCTGTCAGTCAGGCTGGAGTGCAGGGGCGTGATCACAGCTCACTGTAGCCTTGACCTCCTGGGCTCCAGTCATCCTCCCGTCTCAGCCTCCTGAGTAACTGGGATTACAGGTGTCTGCCACTATGCCTGGCTAGTTAATTAATTATTAATTTATAATTATTATTGTTATTATTATTATTGGTAGAGACAGGATCCCAGTACATTGCCCAGGCTGGTCTCAAACTCCTGGGCCCAAGTGATCCTTCTTCCCACCTTAGCCTCCCAAAGTCTGGGATTATAGGCATGAGCCATGTGCCCAGCAGGTTGATGTTTAAAAAAAAAAAAAAAATCTTTTCGGAAAGATAGCATCTTCTCGTATTTCCATTGCTTAGGAACTAGAACCATGAAAAAATATCACTGAAAACTTCACAATAGAAATGAATGGGTTTTATAGAAACAAAAAAATTCTAACCAATCAAAACATGAGTTATTGAACTGGATGTTTATGATGTATTTGCAAACCTTCTTTGACATCTATTGTCCTTGTATCTTTTCTCCCCCCGATGTTGAAAGTACACAGAAAAAAACCCTGTGTTGAGATTTATTTTATCCTTTGCATGATTTTCAGAGTTTCTTTTTGTTACTAGTTTAATAAGGATGATATTTTTAATTTCAGACCAAACTGATTATTTTTATGTCTCAGGAAAATCCTTTTTTCCACCCTCCTATCCTGCCCACCAGCAGAGAGAATACAGAGCCTTATAAGTCTCTCTTTCCTCCTATGGCATGCTTTATAATGCCAGTGTTCTTCACTTCAGCTCAGCTTCCAAATTTAATTCATTTGTTAGGCCTATTTTTACCTTGAGACATGAAATCTGAATGTGTTGCTAAACTATCAGAGAAAGTGCTTTTCTTTGTGCCTTCCATCTAAGGCAATGTGTGCTTTCCTAATGGTATTATTTATAGCTGTGGGCTGTGAAAACGGAGCACAGACAAGCTGCCTACATCCCATGTCACACTTTTTTTTTTTTTTTTTTTTGGTTGGAGTAGTTAGTCATTAGTACTGAAGTGTTTGGTCACGAGCAGGAAAGAATGAAACTATAAAATTCAGTGTGCTTCATTTCCATGGTTCTGGTGTGAAATTTGCAGGGGAGATTCTGGAGTGAGGTAGGCCCCAGGTACTTACCTGAAAAAGGGTTCCAGGTACATGGTGTGTCCTCAGCATCCCTGGCCCCATCCCTTCTGTCCTGGAAGTCTGTGTTTGTGGATATATTAGTCAGGACAGGCTAGTTTAGTTTATGCTACAGTAACAAGCGGCTCCCAAATCTTAGTGACTTAGAGACTGATAGATCTTCTCCACCACATCCTTTCCCGATTGGCTGTAGATCTGCTCCCTGTCATCTGCTGGAGCAGTCTCTCCCTGGAACACTTGGTCGCTGTGGCAGAAGGAAAGGAAACATGGTGAACCACTTCCTGGCTCAAAAAGCTTCTGTGTGGAAGTGACACACATCTTTTCTCTCTACATTTCAGAAGGGATGGGGCCAGGGATGCTGACGACACACCACGTACCTGGAACCCTTTCTCAGGCGAGAACCTGGGACATATCTTACTCCGGAGTCTCCCCTGTGGATTTCGCACCAGAACCATGGAAATGAAGCATTTTGAATTTTAATGACCAAACAATTCAGTGCTAATGACGAACTACTCCAACCACAACCAAAAGCGTGACATGGGATGTAGACAGCAAACCACTTTTGCATTTGACAGGCAGTGAAATACATTCCTCCCTCAGAGAGAGACACCTCAGGGAGGGGCACCCAAATATTTGGAGAACAGACTACTAGAGTGGGGATTCATTGACTTTCACTTGATAACAGTGAATACAAAGTAAGACATTTTCAGACAAGGACTGAATCTTGTGACTGAACTTGGGGAGGAATGAATAACTTTTTAACTTTTTTTTCTACTGGGGGTCGGGAGTAGACATAAATAATGTAGAGGGTCTCACTGTCTGTAACACCAGGCTCTTGAAGTTTCCTTCTTTCCTTCCTTCCTTCTTCTTCTTTTTTTTTTTTTTTTTTTTTTTTCAGATGGAGTCTCACTCTGTTGCCCAGACTGGAGTACAGTGGCACTATCTTGGCCCACTGCAACCTCTGCCTCCTGGGTTCAAGCGATTCTCCTGCCTCAGCCTCCCAAGTAGCTGGGATTACAGGCACATGCCACCACACCTAGCTAATTTTTGTATTTTTAGTAGAGACGGTGTTTCACCATGTTGGCCAGGCTGGTCTTGAACTGTTGACCTCAGGTGATCCACTTGAGGGTCACTTTTTCTAAAGTTTTTGTTTACATCTGAGTTATATGTTGTTTCTGCATCCATTGTATTTGTTGTTTGACCTACTCGGTTGAAAAACGAACTTTTCCTTGTTCTGAGTTCTTGGTGACTCTAATTTGGCACTTTGAGACTCTCATTTGGTACTTACTTATGTATTCAGGTGCATCTCTCACCGCTCCTGCCTCAGACTCTAGGCTCTGGCTGCAATTCACTATCTGTTATTCTAGACATTTCCTTACAGTGCCTTTTAATTTTGCCTTGTCTGGCCGTCTCCTTTTATTCTTTAGGGCTCAAAGTCAATGTAACTTTTCCTGGTGTAGGTTAGGTGCCTCTGTGTTCCAAAAGAAAGCTGCCCTTTTTGATATTTGTTAAAACATTTATCCCATGGAAGTACTATGATGCGTTGTTTATCCATCTCTCACTGTGTCTAATTTATCATTGCTCTGTTAGGTTCATAACTCCAGCCTCATTTCTCATCGCTCTCCTCCTTTGACCAGAATGCTTGTGCCATACTGGTTCACTTTCTGTTCTATGAGTAAGCCCAGTTTGGTTTCACCTCGGGGCCTTTTCAGTATCCGTTCCTGCTACCTGGAATGTTCTTCCCTCTCATCTTCAGAACACTGGCCCCTTTTAAGTCATTCACATCTCAGCTTAAATAAAATACCACTTTCTTAGAAGTACCTTCTCTGACTAATCAATCTAAAGTAGTCACCCAGACTTTGGCTATCATATCACATTTGTTTACATACATAAGGGGCATGTAAAGATATTCTATCCAGTACTTTTCTTGTTTATTTATTTAACATCTGCTTCTCTTCATTAAATGAACAATAAAACAAACCTTAAAAAAGTAATGGGCTGGTTCAACTTTGGAGGCTCTGTTAAAAAAAAAAAAAAAAGCAAAAAACAGTGACATCTTTATCCTTTCAAGGCTACCTGTAAAATTTATCTTCAGAGATTCTAGAATGTAGCACATAAAATCTAAGTCAGTGGTATTCAAAGTGGCTTCTGTGGGGCTCCTTTTGAGGTCACTGTAGGGTGTTTGGAACGGGGAGGAACAGGGAATCTGAGTGTATGGGATTCTCTGCCTCCTTAATCTGGCTCATTTGTTCTCCATTATAGTTATAGAACAGCAACTTTTTCTGATTAAAAAATGTAGGCTTTTGCATAAGAGTTTGAATCCACAGTTTTAAAAAAGGGGTGAGATGTTTGAACACTATTGGTCTAAGTAACAATTTGGGGAAATAAAATTACATACATGGGAACTAGGGACACAAGGAGAACAATTTAGATCCTGGCCTGATTCACAGAGTGGCTCAGAGAAGTAAACATACGCATTGGTGATACCTGTTCTCATCTGCTCTACCTCCTTACCCTTGCACTTACCAGCATGCCCTTGACTATTACCTGCAGACCAATGTCTAGCATTTGATTTACTCATTATCTTGATCTTAGCCTTGTCTTTGATCTCATGGAAATTTCTGTATTTTACATCGAGAGACAGGATGTTGCATATCCTACAGAACCTCTGCTTACCCCAGGCAGGTTGATGTCAAAATACTCTGTTACATTGAACAACCCCAGGCTAACTAGTCAGCATGTGGAGAAAAGAATATGAAATGTTACATAATTTAACCGATTATTCAGTGGTCATGTAGAAAGGTCTTTCATTGCTGCATCAAATTCATTGTTTCTCTGATGAAGATCAGTATGTAGGGAGATTGAAAGTAAGAAATACAAAAATGTTCCAAAGGAGTCTTTCAGGAATTGATTTTGTCAAAGGAAAGCATTAGCTTGATTAAGCTTGAACAGATAGCATTATTAAGCTATAGTTTAGTACTCTCCTACCCCACCATTTTGATCCTGTTTTGACTATTCAGATGTGTTCACCTGTCTCTTTCTTTGTACGTTTCATTGTCTCTTCTCTTTTCCTCATTCTCTCTTGCCTTTTCCCTCTTTTCTATTCGTTCTTTCCCTCCTTTGACCTTTTCCCCGTTCCTTCTCTCTATTAAATTGTTTATGATTTTCACATGCATTAACTAAGAAATAAATATAATATTTGCTTCAAGTATTATTGGCACAAATAACCTCCATGGAATAAAACTGACAGTGTCTTAAATTGCACATCATAAAATTTGCTATCGATTAAAAATTAATTGAGGGATAAGATCCTGACAACACTTGTACCTGAAAAATCTTACCCAGTAGTATTGAATGTGGTGGAAATAATAACCACAAAAGAAAACTCACAAGGAGAGAAAATAATAAAAGTTGAATAGACAAAACCTTATTGATGAATGAAATTATAGTTTTACGATAAATTAAAGAAAAAAAAGAGCTGGCCTAATTCTGATTAAAGTATATTAATAAACATCCTCAGGGTCAAAATTTCCTCAGAAACAAAAATGACAGGGTCAAAATGGTGGGGCTGAAATAAAAACTGATTTTTATGTACCAATTTATCTTGTAGAACTTTCCATGTCTTTAAATATTCAGCTGTAGTATTTTCAATGGCTGTATGGCATTATGCTTTGTGCAAATGAAATACTTTATTTAACTAGTTTTCTATTATTACATTCTCTACATATCTTACTGTTTCGATTGTTTTACAGTTTTTGCTGTTGTAATTCTGTGAAGAATAAGTGGGTGACAAGATTTCTGTTAGGTAACGTTTCTTAAATCTTTCTATTTTTGTATAGGTTTCAGAAATAGATATTATCTGAAAACCTGCTATGAAGTAAAAGAGACTCTATTATTTCATTCGAGTTCTGCATTAAGACTATTTTTAAAATATGGCTTTTGTATTAAATTAAAGCTTTTCTTTAACTTCCACTGCTGCCTGTGAGTGTGACAAAACATGAGACAGTGTCTGATCTTGGCTTTTAAAATAAGCAAACCCCAAATACCTCAACTCAAATAGCTCAAAAACAGCATGAAAAGATTGAAATGTCACAGAGGAGCTGCTAGGATTTAATCAGTGGGAATTTATTTGACTTGTGCTTATTCCAGAGCTATTTATAGTCAAAGGTAAATACAATTTTAGGTCTCCTTTTGAAACCACAGGCAGAACCAAATGTAGTTTCTGCAAGAGGCTAGAAGAAATGGGTTGGGAATAAACTCATTTCATACTCATTGCTTAGCATAGTGAACACAATTCATGAATAATTGTTAAATGAGTAAATTAATGAAAAATGAATACTATTTTCATAATTTGTGACAAGCAAGATATCTACTAAGTCTCTCACCCAGCACCAAGCACATCAAATTCAGGCATTTAACCTGAATTCTTGACAAATAAATGAAGAAAAACACACTTTTCTACCACCTTGAACACGACTGAGCATTTACACTTGATCTTAGCCCAAAGGCGAGAAGCAATATGACTGAGCATTAAAAAATATCTGAGACCAATGTGATCATATTTTAGCACTTGTTAAGTTCAGTAGCCAATGGTATGGATGGGGGCTTTTGGTGTGTGTAACTGGCGATGGATGGATGCTATGAATGAATGCTATGAGGGAATTAGTGTACCCTCCAGAAATAACCACAGTGTATAAAGCATCTCCTATGTTCTGTGTGCTAGGTACTCTCTCATTTTATAAATGAAGAAACAGACTGAGAATGTTTTATAAAAAAGGAATAAAAACTCTCTCAAGGTTTCAAGACAAAAGGTGTAGCAGGTATAGCTACCCACTTCCTTATGATCCCCAAACTCATGAATTCCATTATATCTACAGCATCTCATACAAGTTTATAATCCAATAAACTTCTTAAGATCACTCATAATCCCACTACCCAGAGACAGTTGCTCATATTTTCTACAATTTTGGGAATCACATCTGTATTCACAGAAATATACAGTATTTGGGATTGGACTTTTTGTTCTGTATTACAGTTTCCTTTTATTCTTTTTCTTTTAGCAATATATTGGAAGATTTCCTCATCAATTTTTTTTTCAGCATATAAGTAAGTGGCCACTTCCCCAACCCCCATACATGGTAAGTAGATTATAACGTCTTTGAGGGTAGGGACTTTTAAGAAAAATGCATCTACTATAGTGTTTAGGGTAATGTTGGATATGAAACAATTATTACTATTACTATAGGTGAATTATATAGTATTCATTTTGTGTTAGGCATTGGTCTAATTGTATTACGTGGATTAATTCGTTTAGCTTTAAGAAATTATCTATAAGCAATACTATTATTATTCCATTTTCCACATGAAGAAAGTGCCCAGGTCAAAGTTAGTAAGGGATGGAGACGAGTTCTAACCCAGGTGGCCTGGCTCCGGGATACTGGCTCCTAACCACCATGCTCATCTGCTGAAAATAGATACTTGTCAACTCTAGGAAATGGAGAGTAAAGGTAATTATGGGTATGCCTTGACATCTCTCATGTGTAAAAAGCTCACAATTCACCCCCCTTGCTCTACTGCCTAAATTCCAGACTTCTCTGCTAAAGCTTTTAAGTTTAAAAACAAATTCATCCTTATTTCTCCCAATTTCCTTTCCCTTTGAACTTTTGGTCTATTGCAATTGAATACACGAACACAAAATATCCATTCCCTTTTTTGCCTTGACTCTATCCAAATTCTATCCCCAGTGAAGGCCTAGCTCAGTTCCTACATTCTTTTTTTTTTTTTTTTTTTTTTTTGAGTTGGAGATTCACTGTTGTTGCACAGGCTAGAATGCAATGGCATGATCTTGGCTTACCACAACCTCCACCTCCTGGGTTCAAGTGATTCTCCTGCCTCAGTCTCCCGAGTAGCTGGGATTACAGGCATGTGCCACCATGCCTGGCTAATTTTATGTTTTCTAAGTAGAGACGAGGTTTCTCCATGTTGGTCAGCTGATCTTGAACTCCCATCCTCAGGTGATCCACCCGCCTCAGCCTCCCAAGGTGCTGGGATTACAGGCATGAGCCACCGCGCCCTGACTATTTCCTACATTCTTGATGGAGCACTCTGTCTCCTTTAGGCCTTATTGTCTCTTTCTCTTCTCTGAGCCCTTCTGATCTAATATTAAGTGAGGATTTGCTCTTGTCCATATTTATGTTTCTTACTGCCTCCAAAAAAAATGCTTGATTCATGGCAGGCAGGAAACTGATATTCTTTTGTTGCATGAGCAAATGGCCAAATGAATAATTGAGACTTACACTGTTTTACCACTTATTGCATCTGCAGTCGCCCTGTCTCTGCAGATACACTGTAAGATTTTGGCAGAGAAGGATTAACTTTTGATCACTTCTTCACTCCTCAAAGTGCCTGAGACTAAGTAAGTCTGTACTGGATTGTTAGCCAGTATTTGCAGTTGTGTCCCAGCTAGGAGTTTTTTTTTTTTTTTTTTTTTTTTTTTTGAGACAAAGTCTGGCTCTGTCACCCAGGCTGGAGTGCAGTGGCAAGATCTTGGCTCACTGCAACCTCTGCCTCCTGGGTTCACACCATTCTCCTACCTCAGCCTCTCAAGTAGCTGGGACTACAGGCGCCCACCACCACGCCCGGCTAATTTTTTGTATTTTTAGTAGAAATGGGGTTTCACCGTGTTCGCCAGGATGGTCTCGATCTCCTGACCTTGTGATCCACCGGCCTCGGCCTCCCAAAGTGTTGAGATTACAGGCGTGAGCCACCGCGACTGGCCTTAGCTGGGAGTTTTAAGTAGTAGAGAAGAAGCTGACCTTTTTTTCTTTTTTTTTTTTTAGATGGAGTCTAGCTCTGTCGCCCAGGCTGGAATACGGTGGTGAGATCTTGGCTCACTGCCACCTTTGCCACCCAGGTTCCAGAGAGATTCTCCTGCCTCAGCCTACTGAGTAGCTGGGATTACCGGTGCCCATGACCACGCCCAGCTAATTTTTGTATTTTTAGTAGAGACGGGGTTTCACTGTGTTGGCCAGGCTGGTCTCGAACTCCTGACCTCAGGATCTGCCTACCTCGGCCTCCAAGCGTGAGCCACCGTGCCCAGCCAACCTTTTTTTCTTAAATAAATAAAAAAATATATATATATACACACACACACACACACACACACACACGCACACACACATATATATGACCTACTTTTCCTTTTATTAAATGTGCTTAATTTCTTATTTATTTGTATTTTTGATTTGCTTGTTAAAATACATATTACAGAATTGATTGATTGATTGATTTTAGAGACAGTCACCCAGGCTGAAGTGCAATGGCACTATCATAACTCACTGTAACCCACAACTTCTTGGTTCAAGTGATCCTCTTGCCTCAGCTGCCTGAGAAACTGGGATTACAGGTGTGTGCCACCACATTTGGCTAATAATATTTTATATATATATATATATAAATAAAATATATATGTGTATATATATATAATATATATGTGTGTGTGTGTGTATGTATGTGTATATATATATATATGTTAGATGCAGTCTAGCTCTGTCACCCAGGCTGGAGTGCAGTATGTATGTGTGTGTGTGTGTGTGTGTGTGTGTGTGTGTGTGTGTATATATAAATATAATAATTATTTTTTTTTTGTAGAGGCAGGGTCTCACTATGTTGTCCAGGGCAGTCTTGAGCTTCTGGTCTCAATGAATCCTCCTGCTCTGGCCTCCCAAAGCTTTGGGATTATAGACATGAGCCACTGTGCCCAGCCCAAGCGTTGTTTTAAATGAATCACTATTTTCATGGTTTTAAAGAATAAAAAGGATCTTTGCATAGCATGACGGATAAATCTGGTTGTTGCGATTTTCCTACTTCCCAGCTAGAGTTGAGGGTACTATTCATGCATTAAGTAAGATTTTTTTGGACAGATAACTTAATTATTTAAACTGTCTTAATTGGAATTATTAATGCTTCTTTACCAAGAAATGTCACACACACAAAGACACACATAAAACAAAAAAATATATGTAGCTCAATAATTTATCACAAAGAAAACACAGGTATACTCATTACCCATGTCAAGAAATAGAGTATTAGCAGCATTATAGATTCCTTTTATATCCCTCTGATCATTGGCTCTTCCCTTCCTCTAAAAAATAATGGCTATCTGGGCCCTTATGATAATCATGTCTTTGTTTTTCTTTATAGTTTTATCACCAAACATGGATCCTTGTAGTTTAGTTGTGCCTGTTTTTAAACTTCTATAAATGGAATCATTGAGTATGTATTTTTTGGAAACATGTTTTGTTATGCTTAGCTTACATTTGGGAGATTCATCTATGCTGTTCTGTATGGTTGTAGTTCATCTATATTCATTGCTGAATAGTATTGCATATTGCATTCTGTGACTGTGTCTCAAATTATTTACCCATTTTACTGTTGATAGAATTTTTAGTTGTTTTTATGTTTTGATCTCAGGAATAATGTTACCACAGATTTATTGTACAAATTTTTGACGCACATATGCACCCATTTCTATTGGTTATGTGTAAGAGTGAAATTCCTAGTTCAAAGGGTAACGTACAGTAACATATTGTCAGCTTTATGAGATAATGCTAGGCTGCTTTCCAAAGTGGTTATACTATGTCAATTTACATTTCTACCAGCAATGCATACACCCACATCATTGCCAGCATTTTGTATTGTCAATCTTTAAAATGTTTGCCACCCTGGTAGGTATGCTGTGTTATCTTATTGTGACTTTAAATTGCAGTTTCAAATTATTAATATGGTTGAGAAACTTCATAGGTTTACTGATAATTTGCATATCTTCTCTAGTATAATTTCTGTTTAAATATTTTGCCCATTATTCTCTTGGAATTCCTGTTTTTTTCTTATTCTTTGTAGAAATTCTTAATAATTTCTGGAAATATGCTCTTTGTCAAGTATGTTTTACAAAAATCTCCTACTCTGGCTTACTTTTTCACTCTATTAATTAGTATACCTTACGATGAACACAAGTTACTAATTTTAATTTAGTCACATTTATCAATTTTTCTTTATGAATAGTGCCTTTTGTGTCTTCTATTTAAGTAATGTTTCCTTACCTTGAGGTAATAAATATATTGTTTTATATTACCTTCTAATAATCTTTATCATTTGATTTTTATACTTATATCTATAACCCACCTAGAATTTGGTTTTATGCATAGTGATAGGAACCAGGTTTCATTTTTTCCATATGAATATCTAATTGGCACAACACTATTTGATGAACAGATCATCTCTTCTCCCATTATTCTTCAGTGCCACTATTGTCCATGAATGCGTGGATCTCTTTCTTGGCTCTTTATTCCATTTTGTTGGTCAATATCTGTTTCCCAACACAACCCTGCATTATTTGCTATTGCTTTATAATGTCTTGATATCTAGCAGAGTCTTGTCTTCTTGGAGTTTCTTAGCTTTTCGTGGTCTTTTGAATTGCCATATACATTGTAGGAGGAGCTGTCATTTTCAGCAAAGAACCTGATGAAATTTTGATTGGGATTTTACTGACTATATAGATTAATTTGGGGAACATTAAGAAATGTATAACATTGAGTTTCTCAATCCATGAACATGATTTCTCCTTTCATTTATATATATCTCCTCTATGTTAATTTCTGTGGAGAGATTTTTTTAGATACTTTGTTAGATTTACAATTTTTTTGAAGTTTAACAATGTTAATTAAATGGAATCTTAAATTTTTATTTATTTTTAATTGACACAAAATTGTATATATTTATGGGATAGAATGTGATGTTTTAATGCATGTATACATTGCGTAGTGATCAAATCAAGGTATTTAGCATAGCCATAACCTCAAACATATATTCTTTTGTGGTGAGAACATTCAAAATCTTCTCTTCTTGTTCCTTTGAAATATACAATACAATATTGTTAGCTATAGTCACCCTACAGTGCAACAGAACACCAGGACTTATTCTTCCTATCTAACTGTAATTTTGTACACATTGACCAACCTCTTACCATTCCCGTCTCTCCCACCCTTCCCAGCCTCTGGTCACCACTAATCTACTCTGTGCTTCTTTGATATGAGCTTTTTTAGACAAATGAGTGAGATCATGTGGCATTTGTCTTTCTGTGCTTGGCTTATTTCACTTAACGTAATGTCCTCCAGGTTCACCCATGCTGCTGCAAATGATAGGATTTCACTTTTTTAAATGGATGTCCAGTATTATTTTGTGTTTCTTTACCACATTTTCTTTATCCATTCTTCACTGATGGACATGTGGGTTGATTCTGTTTTGTGACTATTGTGAATAGTGCTGCAAAAAGACACGAGAGTGAAGACATCTCTTTAACATTCTAGTTTCATTTCCTTTGGATAAATACCCAGCAGTGGAATTGCCAGATCATATGGTATTTCTATTTTTAAGTTTTTGAGGAAACTTCATACTGTTTTCCATAATGCTATATCAATTTACATAATCACTAACAATGTATGGTGGTTTCCTTTTATCCACATCCATGCCAGCATTTGTTATTTTTTGTCCTTTTGATATTAGCCATTTTAGAGTGAGCTGTTATCTCATTGTGGTTTTGATTTGCATTTCCCTGGTAATTAATGTTGTTGAACATTTTTTCATGTGCTTGTCCATTTCCATGTCTTCTTTTGAGAAATGTCTATTCAAGTGCTTTGCCCATTTTAAAATTTGATTGTTTGCTTTTTTTGCTAATCAGCTGTTTGAGTTTCATATATATTCTGGAAATTAACCCCTTGTCAGATGCATGGCTTGCATATACTTTCTCTTTTCTGTAGGTTGTCTCTTCACTCTGTTGATTATTTCTTTTGCTGTGCAGCTTTTTAGTGAGGCATAATCCCATTTATCTGTTTTTATTTTTGTTGCCTGTGCTTTTGAGTTCTTATTTTAAAAATTCTCACCTAGAACAATGTCATAAAATGTTTCCCCTGTGCTTTGTTCTGGTAGTTTTCTAGGATTAGGTCTCACATCTAATCCATTTTGAGTTTGATTTTTGTGTATGGTGAGAGATAGGAATCTAGTTTCATTCTTCTGCATATAGTTATCCATTTTCTTCAGCATTATTTATTGAATACATGTTCTTAGTGCCTTTGATGAAGATGAGTTGGTTGTAAATATGTTGATTTATATAAGTGTACTCTATTCTGTTCCAATGGTCTACGTGTCTGTTTTCATGCCAGTATTATGCTGTCTTGGTTACTGTAGCTTTGCAGTATATTTTGAAGTCAAATAGTGTAATACTTCCAGCTTTTTTCTTTTTGCTCAACGTTGCTTTTGCTATTTCAGATCTTTTGTGGTTCCATATAAGTTTTAGGATGGTTTCTGTTTTTGTGAAGACTGTCGTTGGCATTTGCATAGGGATGGCATTGAATCTGTACATCATTTTGGGTAGTATGGACATTTTAACAACATTAATCCTTCCAATCCATGAACATAGAATATCTTTCCATTTATTTCTATCCTCTTCAATTTCTTTCATCAGTGTTATAGTTATCACTGTAGAGTTTTTTTTTTTCCTCCTGGTTAAACTATTCCTAGGAATTTTTTTTTCAGCTAGTATAATTATTATAATTGCTTTCTTGATTTCTTTTTCAAATAGTTCATTACTGATATACAGAAATGCTACTAATTTTTATGTGTTGATTTTGTATCCTGCAAATTTACTGAATTTGTTAGTTCTAGCAGTTTGAAGAGTTGTAATTTATTTTAACTATTGTTGGTGTGTAGCAATGCCTTGAGCTGTTATATTTTGACTTTGTACTCAGTAACAATTCTAATCTTACCTATTAATTTTTATAACTTAACCATAGATTCTTTTGGATTTTCTATTTACTTAATTATATTGCCTGAGAATAATGACAGCTACATTTTTTCCCTTTTCTTTAAGTTTTACTAATTTTTATTGGCTAGAACATTTAATTCAATGTTGATAAAAGTAATGACAAGAAGCACCATTGCCTTGTCTTATACCTAGTCTCAAAGGGAAAGTTTTAATTATTGCACCATTAAGTGGAAATTCTTGAATGTTGGGGTTGGTGTTTTCAGCCATTATCATCCAAATACTGCTTCCATCCCAAGTGTCTTTTTTTTTTTTTTTTTTTTTTTTTTTTTGAGATGGAGCCTCACTGTCACCCAGGCTGGAGTGCAGTGGCACAATCTCAGCTCACTGCAACCTCCGTCTCCCGGGTTCAAGTGATTCTCCTGCCTCTGCCTCCTGAGTAGCTGGGATTACAGACATGCACCACCAATGCCCAGCTAAGTTTTGTATTTTTAATAGAGATGGGGTTTCACCATGTTGGCCAGGCTGGTCTTGAACTCTCAACTTCAATTGATCCACCTGCCTCAGCCACCCAAAGTGCTGGGATCCAACTGTTTTTTATCTCTTTCATGAATCTTACTATGTATGTTAAAATTTCTTACTGTATCAGATCTCTTTTTTTCCATACTTCTATATCTTGTTGTATTCTAACTATTTCTTTTGATCTAACCCTCAGTTTATTAATTTTCTCTTCACCTCATCTAATCTGTTATTAAACTCAACCATTGCGTTCTTAAGTTCAATTGTTGTATTTTCAATTAAGCTTTTAGAGCTTCTACATGTGTTAAGAGTTTCAAGTTTTCTCTCAAAATTCTCAAACTTGGGTTTTTATCTCCTCTAATATAGTAAATATTGTTTTATTTTTTAAACTATGCCTGTGGTAAGTCTAATATCTTAAAGTCACTGTTACTTGAATTCTATTCTCTATGTTTTTAAACTTTTTTTTTTTTTTTTTTTTTTTTTTTTTTTTTTTTTTTTTTTTTTTTGAGACAGAGTCTCGCTCTGTCACCCAGGATGCAGTGCAGTGGTGTGATCTCACTGCAAGTTCCACCTCCTGAGTTCACGCCATTCTCCTGCCTCAGCCTCCCATAAACTGTGTTTAACTTGTTATTTTATATTGTCTTGTACCTGGTTATGTTTTGTTTTATTAAGGACATTGTACACAATTGTTTGTAGAAATAATTGGAAGCCTAGCATGATGTTACCTTATTTCAAAGAGAATTAATATTTGCTTCTGCCAGGCTTCTGATTATGCTTGCCATCTGGAGATGATGCTAAGGGGACTTGTAATTCTTAAAAGGCCTATTTCTGGCTCATCCTTAAGGTATCATCTTTTGGGGTCCTGATAGAAAGCAATGAAGGTTCACCTGGTATCTCCTCCTTGGTGGACTCTGGTCCCAGACTTTGTCCTTCTTGCTCTGGCAGATTGTCAAAATCATCCCAGCTCAGTTGCTCAGCTTCCATCCACTTTTTCTAGAACTGGCACAAATCTCCAGATGAAGTGTAGCCCTGAATGCAAAGTTATTCTTTCTGGATTTCTGCCTTCTCCTGGATCTTGGTCCCTCTTCACTACCAGGTTTATTCTTCATTGTCTTCAAGTAGAAGTTCTTATAACTTGGAACTTGTCCTCATTACATTATTACTAGAATAAAAATTTCCCTGTGTTCCTGACTTCAGACTTGATTTCTTACTCTCCATTCTCTATACTTTTTGAAGGAGTGACACTTTCAAAATTTAATCATATTGCTACTTTTTACACTTGATCTTAGCCAAAAGGCCAAGAAGCAATTCATATTGCTACTTTTTGAAAAGCACTACAAAGTAAGTTGCTTGGATATTTGAAATCCTAGCTACTTAAAGTCAACAAGATGATCAGTGTTTGTTGAAAAGATGAACTGGACATGTTCATGCATACCAACATACAGCTAGAAAAGCCTACTGTTGAAAATAGGCTATAGAAAAATACTGTCACATTTGACTTTTCTGTATCATAAAAAAATTTAATTTCTTTTAATTTCAAAATAGTTGTATTAATGTTAATTTTGTTAATTTTTGTTTGTTTGTTTTCGAGACGGAGTCTCACTCAGTCACCAAGCTGGAGTGCAGTGGTGCAATCTTGGCTCACTGCAACCTCTGCCTCCCGAGTTCAAGTGGTTCTCCTGCCTCAGCCTCCCGAGTAGCTAGGACTACAGGCACGCAGCACCACACCTAGCTAATTTTTGTACTTTTAGTAGAGATGGGGTTTCACCATGTTGGCCAGAATGGTCTTGATCTCTTGACCTTGTGATCTGCCTGCCTCGGCCTCCCAAAGTGCTGGGATTATAGGCGTGAACCATCATGCCCAGCCAATTTTGTTAATTTTAGAAAAGTTATACTATTGTTACATTGGTACTCCTTAGTAACCTTAAAATAACACACCATCCAAGTTACTGGAATAAAAAGAGCAAACTGATAAAGGGACAAGTTTGGGCTTCATATCTCTTTTGGATTTTTGAAAATAACCGCTGGTGGAGAAAAAATATTTATAAAAATGTTTAACAGTTCCCTTTTAAGATTTTTATCAGAAATAACTATTGACAGGATTTATGCCAAATAGAAAGATATCCTATTAATTGACAGACACATTAAAATTAAAAATAAAAACTAAATAGTGAATATAATTGATTGATTGTCTCCCTAGGACTAGTAATGCATTTTTGTTTTTAGTTATAATCAATAGATATGAATGAGGCTCTACCAAATGCTCTTCACAGTTCAGCAGCCTGAGTACCTTTTTAAAACAATGTAATTCAAATCAGTCCTACAATGACTGCCAATTGTATTTAGAAACAAATACCCAATCATCCAATCATTTCATGACTCTAAAGAACCTACATAACCCATTTAATTCAACCCCACTCTCCCTCTTCCCTCCCTCATTGGATGACAGCCCTTTCTGGCTTTCTTTGTGTTCCTTCAATATACCAAGATTGTT
Source organism: Piliocolobus tephrosceles (assembly GCF_002776525.5). Lineage (NCBI taxonomy): Eukaryota > Metazoa > Chordata > Mammalia > Primates > Cercopithecidae > Piliocolobus > Piliocolobus tephrosceles. The sequence goes on along the minus strand of NC_045443.1, from coordinate 86,691,568 downwards.
CCCATTACACATTTTCGCACTTGTTGATCCATTTGCCTGCAAGTTTCTGTCCCCAGTTTTTCTCTTGACTGACCTTATTTTTCTCATGCAGGTTACAACTTTAGCTACTCAATAAGACCCTATCTCACAAACAATCTAAATTAACTTCCCCTCATCTCTGCTGTTCCTTGTTCAATCCCATTACATCAACTTATTTAATTTTCTTAATAGCATGGATCTTTATCTGAAATTATGCTATTTATTTGTTTACTTGACTATACTCTTTCCTCTTTTAGTAAATAGGGATCTATTTTCCAGTGCCTAGTACAGTGCCTGTTACACAGTAGGTCTTGAAAATAATGCTTGATGAACTCTCAAACATGGTATCTAAAAGGTTGTGGCAAACCGTATTGCTTAATTTAATAGAGAATTCTTTTAGATCAGCAAATTTAATGTTAGAGAAAATTCATTAGAGTGAGATTCCCCGTGGAGAGAAAATTCTGGCCTATAAGGTATTAAACATCTAACTTTAAATGAGGACCTATCTTTGTTCAAGGCAAGTGTTTAAACTTGCCTGGAAAAAAATATATGTACACAGACACACATACACATACACACACACACACACACACACGCACATTCATATGGAAAATGAGATCATTCATATTCTCTTAAGAAGAAATGTTGAGGTAATTCTTTCATAAAAAATATTATCTGAACAGCATTTACCCTCTGTCAAGCACTCAGTATATATTTTAATTAATTTTAAGTAACAACCTTTCTATTTAAATAGGCGAAATGCATCCCCTAATTCTCGCCCTCAAATGGCATACACACATGAACATACTTTTTCAGAACTGGGATGACAGAGAAGAAAAATACTGGTACTAAGACTATAATGAACTTTTCAGTTACCATGGCTACCTTTAATTAAAGTCTATATATGGGAGCCCCAAAATCTAGCTAAAAATGTGTAATGATGCTCATCTTGCATAGTATTGGGATTAATAATTAAATCCATTTATGATTTCAGTATTGCAATACAAATCTGCCACTGTCTATCTGGTGAAATGTAGTCTTCACTGTTGTAGGCAAAAATTCAAAGATGGACTCCAAGCTTCCTGCCCCTTGGGGTATTCATCTTGTATAACCTTCCACTCTTGCCTATGGGCAGGACTGTGAATATGATGGATTTCACTCCTGTGATTAGGTTATGTTATATAGGAAAGGTGAAGAGTTTTTGCAAATGGAATATAGGTCCCATATTAATTGGCTAAGTTGCTTAAAGAAAGGAGATTATTCTGGGTGAGCCTGACAGAATCCAATGGACAGCTCAGCTCTGCATGGAGGAGCGCATGACATGCACATGGCTCAGTTTTGCACCAAACATTTCAGGGGACATGGCTAGTACACACATTTCATCATTTTAATTTCACTATTGGTACGTGCTGTTAGTGAAGTAAATCCTTCCAGAAAAATAAAGAACTTTTTCCCCCCCCAAGACAGAGTCTTGCTCTGTTGCCCAGACTGGAGTGCAGTGGCACAATCTCAGCTCACTGCAAACTTCACGTCTTGGGTTCCATCAATTATACCTCAGCCTCACAAGTAGCTGGGACTACAGGTGCATGCCAATATGCCCAGCTAATTTTTGTATTTCTAGTAGAGAAGTGGCTTCACCATGTTGGTCAGGCTGGTCTCAAACTCCTGCAGAGATCCACCCACTTCAGTCTCCCAAAGTGCTTGGATTATAGGAATGAGTCACTGCACCTGGCAGAACTTTTTATAATTTAATAATTCCTTGCTAATTTTGCTCTTCTTCATTATACTTTTGAATGTAATATTACCTGCAAATGGTTCCTTCGGTTCTTTGTATCAGTCATAATTTGCCAGTATCCTTCACACACAGGAAAGCCTTAAAAAATCTTATGTGATGAGAACAATATGACATGGCTTCACAGACCCAGTGCCTGTGAAATTGTACAATAGGCCACAATTAATTAGGCTGAAGATAATTGTGAATATTTTTGGACTGGTAAATGGAAAGGCAAGATTCTTGAAACTGTCAAGCTGACATTCACATATTTGTGCAAGAGACAGCAGGAGGCAGATACAGTGCTAACCATTAGGATGTATTATGTTTAAAAGGAACATTAATTCTTTTGTTTTTGATTTAAAAGCAAACTATATCCACATTGCATGCTGCGATTCCATTCAATGCTCCACAACACCCGCTTTCATTAAGTACTTTATTGCCTTCTATTCATCCCTTTCCCAAGTCATGGGCTCACTCCACAGCCATCTCTCAGTTGTTCCTATCTTTAAGAAGGGGCTCATTTCCCTTCGTTATGAGTGTTTTCTTTTCTGGTTCCTAATTATTTTACTGCATTAGTCTAAGCTGTTAGGAAAGTATCTCCAAGAACAGACTTAATGAGAGTGACAGATTTTGACTTTCATACAAAATTATAAACCTGTGTCCATGGAAACAGAAGGAAAAGCAAAACCTGAGATTCCCTTCCTTTTTATCTTGCTGTGTGGCACAGTGAAAAATAACCACAGTGGTAATAGCAGAATTACTTGTTGCGGCAAATCCAATATTCCATGTGTTGGGAAGGCACAGTCCTATGACCTATGGATTTTTTGTCGAATACAAAGGGGGCAAATTCAAACGTGTTTCAGACACTGTAAATCTCAGTATGTGATTCTAATCTATTATAACCTGAAAGCATTAGAATGTTAGGTTGTAATAAATATTTGCTTGGATACAATTACTACACCATCACCTTGGGTTAAGGCTTTAAAGTACGAATTTTGCAGGGGATACAAACATTCAGTCCATAACAACTTTCTTGCTTATTTATTTTTATACACTTGTAATGGCCATGAAAATTTGCCATTGACATTGTCAAGAGAACTGCTATGGGGAGCAGAGCTGACTGAGACTCTCAGTCACCCTTCCTTAGAATTCAGACTTTTGATGGCTGTCCCGAGCCAATAGCTGCATATTGGTGGGATCTGAGGCTTTTCTAACAACGAATTTTGGCCCACCAACTCCTCGTTCATCTGGCTGAAAGTTGCCTAGCACTGCCCTGCAGACTGAGACACTTCCTATCCAATTTTCTTTTTTGTCCCCTTCTTTCACAGCAGTCACACATGCATCTTACACTTGAGCCTTTCGCTGGCTACTTCTGCTGCCTCCTCTTTCTCCTTCTTCAGCATTTCCCCCAGCAGATATCTTGCATATCTAATCACATGTTTTTTTTTTTCCCTTCATTACACGGATATGTTGTGTGGTGGTAACGTTTGGACATCCAGGTTACGCATCATCCAAATAGTGAACATTGTACCCAATGAGTAATTTTTCAGCCCTCACCAAAATTTGGAGTCCCCAGTGTCTGTCATATCCCTCAGCATGTCCATAATCACATCTTGAGGTCTGCTCTCAGAGAATCTCACCTGGCACCACTGCCTTTTTCCAAAAAAAAAAAAAAAAGTAAAATAATTTACACAGAAGCCAGTAATATATCAAGCCATTTAAAATAGGCAATGAAAATTAGGAAATTAGGAAATGGGAAAATAAAGAATGCAGAATTGAGCCCAAAGAGGGTTGATTAATTTACAGAATGAATATCATGTATGGGTCACATATCTAGCTCCAAGAATAAAGTATAACTGCCAACAGAAAGTGAAAACATATGAATAAGATGGTTTCTGTTTTTGCAGTTTAGAATAATAAGTAATAACCTAAGGACCAGAAGATACTGGGAAATGAAAAATCTCTTACCTCCAAAGCAATTTTGACATATTTTGATTATCTCTGTTAGTGACTTACAGGAGTGGTATGGATATAGTCAGCTCATGATAATTTTTAACAATCAATTTCATTTTGCTTTGGATACAATATATATAACCTATATTGTATTAATATGTAATATATTTTATAGCAAATTTTCCTTTAAAATATTTTTCTTAGATTAATATTATTATAACATTAGTTGGTTTATATCCTAAATTTTAGGTTGGATAACAGTGATAGAAAGAGATTCATTCTGGAATTAAAATATGGATCATTAACAGTATAAGCCTCTATCTATCTATCTATCTATCTATCTATCTATCTATCTATCTATTTTTTAAGATGGAGTCTCTCTTTGTCACCAGGTTGGAGTGCAGTGGCACCATCTTGGCTCACTGCAACCTCTGCCTCCCAAGTTCAAGCAATTCTCCTGCCTCAGCCTCCAGAGTAGTTGGGACTACAGGCACACACCACCATGCCTGGCTAATTTTTTTTTTTTTTTTGTATTTTAGTAGAGATGGGGGTTTCACCATGTTACCAAAGCTGGTCTCGAACTCCTGAGCTCAGGCAATCTGACCGCCTCGGCCTCCCAAAGTGCTAGGATTACAGGCGTGAGCCACTGCGCCTGGCTGCCTTATAATATTAATCAGAAGTATATTGCTGGGTGCCGTGGTTCATGCCTGTAATCCCAGCACTTTGGGAGGCTGAGGTGGGTGGATTACTTGAAGTCAGGAGTTCAAGACCAGCCTGGCCAACATGCTGAAACCCCATTCCTACTAAAAATACAAAAAGTAGCTGGGTGTGGTGGTGGGCACCAGTAATCCCAGCTACTTGGGCAGCTGAGGCAGGAGAATTGCTTGAACCCGGGAGGTGGAGGTTTCAGTGAGTAGAAATTATGGCACTACACTCCAACCCTGGCAACAGAGCAAGACTCTTTCAAAAAAGTAAAAAAAAAAAAAAAAAAAAAAAAGTATGTAGTATGCTGTTTGCTTACAGGCCCCTCATGTCCTTATGGGCTTCCTATATAAGTCAAAGTGATTTGTGTCATCTCAATCCAATCTCAGACTGAAATCTCTATCTGAATAAAATTAACGTACATTCAATAGTCATAAAAATATGTTACAAATTTATTTTACTCATATGCAATATTGTATTCCACTCTGGTGACTACCTTTTTAGGTCATATCTTGTGGAAAAGTAACTTTCTGCCAGAAAAGAATCTGGTGTTAGAGTAGACACTAAGGTGAGCCTAAGTCAACTGCAGTTTTATTGAAAAAGGCCAAACATGACACAGGGATATATTACCATACTTGCAGAACTCTGTATGGATAAAATAGCAGTGTAATGCTGACGTACTGCAGAGGCCGATTAATGATGGTTAAATGCAGGACTCTGCAGTTTTATTGAAAAAGGCCAAACATGGCACAGGGATATATTACCATACTTGCAGAACTCTGTATGGATAAAATAGCAGTGTAATGCTGACGTACCGAAGAGGCCGATTAATGATGGTTAAATGCAGGACTCTGCAGTTAATAAATGTTAGCAATCATCATCATATCACCATCCTAACTTTTTTCTATCAGCCATTATCTTTTAAACCTTTTCTAGGGGAATGTAATTCAGGAAGTTTCAGCCAATCACTTTGAGGAAGAAGGCAATCAAATTCAATCTACAGTTATTACTGTTGTCCCTCCAATACTTATTAAATATAGTAGAGCTTTGATGGCTGCTTTCTTTTTCTTATCTCCATTTAAAAATTATTAGCTCGTTATTGTATATAATCTTTACTTTTTAGCACCAAACACTGTTTGAACTCTGAATTGGGAATTCAACTGATATTATGTTAATGACTTGAATTAGTCAGATTTGGTGCTAGTCAGATCATTTTGATAATAGGTCAAATTCTCAGCTGTACAATTTAGGGAGAATCTAGGAGTAATTCAGGAGAAAAGCAAAGTTCACTAAAGTGCTAATATGACTTTAAAAATTCAGGGTATAATTTACATACATGTGATGATTAATTTAAGTCAACTTCACTGGGTTAAGCGATACCTGGATCGCTTGTAAAACATTATTTCTGAGTGTGTATGTGGGAGTGTTTCTGGAAGAGATGAATATTTGAATAGGCAGACTGAATAAAGCAGATGGCCTCTGCCAGTGCAGGTGAGCATCATCAAATCTGTTTGAGAGCCTGAAAGCAATAAAATAGTGAAAAAAGGGTGAATTTACTCTCGTTTGGAACTTGAACATCCATCTTCTGTCCTTGGACATTGGAGATCCTGGTTTTCAGGCCTTTGGGCTCTGGGACTTATACCATTCCCCACCCGTCGCCTATTGGCTTTCTTGATTCTCCAGCTTGCAAATGGCAGGTTGAGGACTTTTGACTTCCATAATCTTAGGAGCCAATTCCCACAATAAATCTTAATGTGCATGTGTGTGTGTGTGTGTGTATGTGTGTGTGCGCGTTGTGAGTGTATGTATCCTATGTGAATGATAATATATGTGTGTATACCTTATTGGTTCTCTTTCTCTGGAGAATCCTGACAAACACACATACATTAATATAAATAGATCTTAAGTTCTATGAATTTTAGAGCATTAACACACTCAGGTAATCAATATCCAGTTTAAGAGATACTGCATTATCAGGAACCCAGAACCCTCCTTCATGCTCTGTCCCAGCCATTAAGTTCTCCCCCAGAAGTTACCAATATTCTTTTTATCATAAGACTATTTTTGTGAGTTTTTGAAACTTTTCTTTCTAGAGTGCTCTTTTTGTAATGGTTTCTCTCATTCAACATTATAGTTGTAGTTGTGAGAGTCATCCATGTGATGTGTGACAAAAATTTCATGTGTAGCAGTAATTTCCCTTATTTTAATTTTTACATAGTATTCATTATATGATGTGTTTATCCCTTCTACTCATAGACAATTGGGCTGTTTCCAGGTTTTGATTATTATGAATAATGCTGCTACATTGTTCTACATGTTTTTTTGTGCATGTATGTGTGCACTTGTGTTGAGTGTCTATATGAGCATAATTCTGTGTCATGGAGTATATATATATATTTGGCTTTAATAGATACAGCTAGAGAGTTTTCCAAAGTAGTTGTACCAACTTGCATGACAACCAGAAGTGTATGGGCATTCTGATTACTCTATATGCTTGTAAACGTTTGATGTTACTTCTTACCCTTTGCTCAGATTCAGGACATACCTTATTATCATCTATAATATTCATAAAGGCAGAGGAAGAAGGCAATCAAATTCAATCTACAGTTATTACCATAGATTGAAAATAAATATTTTTATTTATAACATATACAGTAATATAATATTACTGTAGATGGAAATAAATATAGTATATATACTATATATTTATATATTATATATAAATATAATGGTATTTATATATATAAATATACTGTAGATGGAAAACAAATACTAAAAAGTTTAGGAACAGAAGAAGATAAAAAAATGAAGCATAGGAAAGAAGGAAAAGTTGAGTTAAGGAGAGAATTCTGCATTTTTATCACTTGTGAAGAAACAAAATAAAATTCAATTCCTTTGAAAGAAAATTTCTTCCACCTGATTTGAGATTCTGATTTCTTGAATTATAAAGATGGAATGATGGGGCAAAGGTAAGTAAAATAAAAACAAAAGAAAATATAGAAGAAAATTAATAGGACTTCTCCAAGTAAGACCTAAATGTCATTGGAAGAGTCTATAAAACAAGTAGTAAGTTAGCATTAAGTATTTTGTAGTTTGTGCTCTTGTGTATCTTCACTGTCTGCTACTTCTTTATAAGGCATATGCACAATATCTTCATACCATTTTTTTGATATTAAAAAATTGGAGATTTGAAGAGAAAAAAGGAAGGTGAAGTCATATTCCTTCCTGTTCTTTCCTTTGGTTTTTCTTTTTACACCTCACACATCTTTTCCCTGGGGAGTTGCATGAGGGTGACAGAGTGATTCACCATCTATAAAATATCCCAATGACTTGAGCAAAGTCTCTGATATGAGGTGACACAGCTGCCTCTGAGAAGATAATGCTGTAATGGTGAAGTGAAGAGGCGACGCTAGATATTTTCTGGGCAAATGACTGTTGCTGATTTGTCCACCTAATCTCTTAGTTTTGAAGAAAGAAAAATCTTCTAGTTTAATGGCTGTATGAAAGGAAATTCCCAAGGGGTTAAAAGCCTCCATGTATTTAAATCGCTTTGCTTACCTGGGTAATTTCTGTGTAGTAATACTAGCTTCAGTAAAAGCTGATTGGGAGACAGACACCACTGAACACAGAGGAACTGTGTCTCTTTGGGTTTGCTTGCTAATTCTGCCTCCCCACCTCCCCTCTCCACTAGCCATCTGGAAGAAGGGAACAGGCTTTGAGTTAAATTTGGAGATTTATGAGGCATGGGACGTGTAGTTGCTCTATTCATTTGAATTGAAAATTTGATCCAATTCTGGAGACTTCTCAGTTAGCATCAACCTTCTGGATTGAGCTATAAATCTATAAATGAGTTTATAACATTATTTGCTTTGATTATCAGGGCAGAGCAGTGTCTCACACTTAGCAAAAAAGCAACAGAGCAATAACACTTAAATTGCTGTTCTTGTCATCTTTCCTTTCAGCTAAGAATACTGAAAAACTTTAAAATAATTCTATACCTACATTAGCATAAATTGAACTAGTCCAGTAACCTCGAATCTTTTCCAGCAACTTCCTTGGTGCTATCTTCATTATGTTAGCAAGATATTTCCTATTCTACTGTCCCAGAGGAGCTGGAGTCAAGGTTTATAGACTGAAAATAAGGGGAAAAGAGAGGCATACTGCCATGAGGCAATTAATATATCATTTCGGAGAATGCCAGAACACACAGTTTCTGTTACTATGACTTACCAATTTTCTTTCCTTTTCTTTTCTTTTCTTTTTTTTTTTCTTTTTTTTTTTTTTGAGAAAGACTGTTACTCTGTTGCCCAGGCTGGAGTGCAATGGCCAGATCTCGGCTCATTGCAACCTCCACCTCCCAGGTTCAAGCGATTCTCCTGTCTCAGCCTCCTGAGTAGCTGGGATTACAGGCATGCACCACCACGCCCGGCTAATTTTGTATTTTTAGTAGAGACGGAGTTTCTCTATGTTGATCAGGCTGGTCTAGAACTCCTGATATCAGGTGATCCACCCACCTCGGCCTCCCAAAGTGCTGGGATTACAGGCGTGAGCCACTGCGCCCGACCATGACTTACCAATTTTCTATTAATATATATTTTTATACTTACGTGGTAGTGAAGGGTAAAAAACACTAATGATAGTTTCAGTGAGAGCTGGATTTTCATCAAGGACATTTTTATCATTTTTATTTAGCAAAAGCAGTGATGTTATAAGATGAATAGAAATTTCTACTTTTTTTGACTTCCAAGGAGAATTCTGATGGGGCTACAGTAGTATCAAGTATGTGTTTCCCAGCTAAAACATATCCAAGTAATTAAGAAAATATATCTAATCTATGAAAAATGGATGTACAGGCCAGTGTAGGTTTAAATGTTGGCTAACGAAACAATCTCTTCCTCTTCCTTTTTTTTTTTTGTTTTTTGTTTTTTGTTTTTTTTTTAGAGAGAGTCTTGCTCTGTCACCCAGGCTGGAGTGCTGTGGCCGGATCTCAGCTCACTGCAAGCTCCGCCTCCCGGGTTTTACGCCATTCTCCTGCCTCAGCCTCTCCAGTAGCTGGGACTACAGGTGCCCGCCACCTCGCCCGGCTAGTTTTTTGTGTTTTTTTAGTAGAGACGGGGTTTCACCGTGTTAGCCAGGATGGCCTTGATCTCCTGACCTCGTGATCCGCCCGTCTCGGCCTCCCAAAGTGCTGGGATTACAGGCTTGAGCCACCGCACCCGGCCCCTCTTCGTTTTTTAAAGATAATGTAGACCCATGAACTAGGTAGTATACCTACACTCTAGAAGGCATGAACTTCTGGTCTACCCAACCAGAGTTTGATAGCTGAAAAGGACAGTAGTGATTCCCTAGTTTGATCTTTCCGTTGTACAGATGAGGCAGTATGTGATTATAAAAATTAATTGGGGTGATCAGATTCTATAAGTTTACAAAGTGAGTTGAACTATACAACCAGCAAAAATTGCATGTTGTAAAGGGTAGTTGCAGCAATTTTAATTTCCTGCCCTTTACTGTAATAAATTAAGGTTACTTTTCTGAGTGTGATAAATACGAATGTGTGAATGAGAATCAGACCTTCTCATACAACATGTTATTTTACCACAAAATATCATCACATTATCACGGCCATCTCTCCATCTACTTATTTATTTATTCAATCAATCAATATGTGCTATTTGCTAGACAATGGGTTGGTGGTGGCTAAGCCTGCAGAAGAAATAATATAGATGCAGTTTCTGTTTTCATGTGTGACATTTTTGATCAAAGGAGGGACACAGAGCCTTATACGATGTTCCATTGATTCTAAGGCACACAATTTCCCGCTATATTTTTATGTCTCTGACATTAATATACATCCTAAAATTGAAAGACCATCATAGCTTTGTTGATGTTCCCTTTTCTCTTTTGGTGTGTCATATACTGGCTTGTTTAACAATTGCTGGCATCTTCAATTCTATGAGATACTGAAGGCACACATTATGGCAAATACTACTAAAAAAAAGTGTTATGAGAGAGAATAACAGGGGACCTGCTTTAATTGGTTGGTGTGGGAAGCCCTCTGGAAAGATGATGTGTAAGTTTGAAGAAAGAGAAGGCCCTGGTTGAGTGAAAGAGGTGACAAGAACATGGTAGAAAGAGAAAACAGATTTTGTGCATGCCTGTGTGGGGGACTGTTGGTCTGTCTGAGGAATAAATGAGGGGCCAGTGTTGCTGGACCATAGTGAGCAATAGGGCCTTTCAAGAAGCCCAATTCTTTTAGCTTCTCGCAAACCTTTATTCTGGAAAGGCCTTTTTCAGATCAGCTGTACTGAAGGCATTTTTTCTATATGTGTATATCAGTCATGTATGATGGAGTGAAGGCCATCATAGGTCTGTCACTGCTTGGGAAAATCAGTCCAAATTTGACCTTTTTATTAAAATGATTTTTAACCTAAGTGTTGGGAATGCATGCAATTATAATTGAGCCGAGATACTTGGCTTTTTTTTGGAATTATGTAACAAGGAAAAGTTTTCTCCTATTTTGGCTTTATTCTTCTTTGATATCTTGCTATTGTAAACCAAGTGCGATAGACCTTTTATAACTGAAACTCTTTAGGGTGAAGAGTTATTGAAATTTTATGATTTTAACAGCAAAGTAATTTTGCTTGAAAATATACACATATAAGACAAAGTGTTAACAAAATGTGGTGGTTATGTTGCAGCAGCTATAATTCACAGAAGCTCAATTGTGATGAGCAATACTCTTCTGCATAAAAATAAAAAGCAAAAAAGGAACAAATACAATGAAATATAAATAAATATAAACATTAAAAAAATCCAAAGCTTTGAACTTGGTTTGAATTTTTAAGTAGGGATACATATCCCCTGTAGCGTGACTTAAAATTGTCGGCAAATTGTTAACTGCTAATATCTCATGGATGAACAGCTACATATAGTCAAAGACGAAAATCCATATTAATGAAGTTTTTTTTTTTTGAGATGGAGTCTCACTTTGTTGCCCAGGTTGGATTGCAATGGAGTGATCTCAGCTCACTGCAACCCCTCTGCCTCCTGGGTTCAAATGATTCTCCTGCCTCAGCCTCCTAGTAGCTGGGACTATAGGCATGCACCTCTATACCTGGCTAATTTTGTGTTTTTAGTGGAGATGGGGTTTCACCAGGTTGGCCAGGCTGGTCTTGAACTCCTGCCCTCAAGTGATCTGCCTGCCTTGGCTTCCCAAAGTGCTAGGATTGCAGCGTGAACCATCACGCCACGCCTTAATGAAGTTTTTATTGTAAAAAATTTTGTATCCTTCTCCAATATAAATTATATACCTTCTTCCTTTATGTGTAATCTAACAACCATTCGTTTATCTCAGGCACATTTTAATAGATGTCTAAAAACCTAAAGAAAAATACTTTTTCAATAATCAGATTTAAGGAACATTTCCCAAAAAGAACCACAAAGTATTGTATTACTTATTATATTTTGAAGATTGATTTTGACATTTTTTTATATTACCAATAAGAACAAAATCTCTATTAAAATATGTGTGAAATGTTTTTTCACCATTTGACTCTGATCATTTTTTTTATGATTGTCTTCCATTCGTCTGTTTTGTGTTCCCATTTTACTTTGCTAGAGGTAATTTTATATAGGCTTTTCTGAATGGTGCATCCACTTTAAAATCCAGGCGCATATTTGCATGAAAGAAAATAAAACATTTACAGAAAATAAAGACAATCCTCTGATGGATAGAAATCACTGAGATCTTTAATAAAAACAGTGCGGTTTCTTAAAAGAGTGATTCACTGCCAAATTAGAAAGAGATGGGGTCATATCTAACATGATGCGTTCTATGCAGAGGCTATTGAGAAGAAATTGTACCCATCAAGTTCTAACAATGTTTAGAAACTAGATGTAAGCCCCACTGTTTCCCAGGAAGTGCAGTAGTTTAAATGAAAACTCCTCCATACTGCTGGGACTTAATTGACCACACATGGTGGAGAATGTGAGCTAAAGAACTCAGTGGAATACATTCAGTTCCTCTAAGTGAGAAGTCATCCAACTTAAACAGGAAAGAGCAAAATGTGAATGCTAGAGGATGGAACAAAATTGTTGTAATTTCTAAGGTGAAAATGTTTGGCTTTGTATTTTCTTTAGATTTTGATATAGAGATGGAAAAAGCAACGAAGGACAACTAAAAACATTGCACTTAAAGTAAAGCAGGGAAAAGTTTAAAAATAGAACTATGGCAATTAAATGGAAAAATGATTCCTGAAATTTTATATTTTATAATTAATGCTTAGTTCAATTAGCAATGATGGGTACATTTTGCTTAGTGTGCATTAACCATGTAAAACCCTCATGTAACCATAATATTCATCAATCATGACTATGCTCTTAGATTTATAATCAAATTAGCTGTTTATTTAAATAACATGAGTGCTTTTCATTGGGTGATATTAGCATTCTGAAATGGTGTTACTAGGCCTGGAGAAACAAAACATTTAAAAAAGTGATTGAAATGAGAATAGCAAAAGCTAATAAAGAGTTAAGGGGACAAAAAACTACTCATACAGAATAATCTACTATTATGATGGAGGTTTTATAGATGCAAGATACATATTCATACATATATGTAACATTTTTCTCTTTGGTAGGTAGAAGATGAAGCAGAATACCAACATAGGAGTAATATAACTGGTTTCTAGTCTTTGATCTGCTACCAGTTTGTGACCACAGGAAAACCATCTTAACCTTTTTTCTGAACTTCTGTTGTTTTCATTTCAAAGAATGAAGAAGTGTTATAGCTCTTTTAAAATTTATCTAAGAAGTTTTCAGTTTTTTAACTGGAAAACTCCCCATGGGAAAAAAATAGAGAGGAATCATATTTTCCCAGACATTTTCTTATGAGAGTCAGATAAGATGATGTGTATCAGCACATGGTAAAAGGCAATAAACCAGTATAAATTAAGAAATAATTTAGGGTTGGGTGCAGTGGTTCACACCTGTAATCCCAGCACTTTGGGAGGCTCAAGAGGGTGGATTACTTGAGCCCAGGAGTTTGAGATCAGCCTGGGCAACAAGGCGAAACCCCGTCTCTACAAAAAATACAAAAATTAGCCAGGTGTGGTGGTGTGCACCTGTAGTCCCAGCTACTCAGGAGGCTGAGGTGGGAGGATCACCTGAGCCTGGGAGGTCAAGGCTGCAACGGGCCATGATCGCGCCACTGCACTCCAGCCTGCGTTTCTTTTTGGGTCTCGGTGATCTACTGAAGACTCTGTTGTTCATATTGTCCTTTCCAAAAGATGGTGACTAAATCATTTAAGTGAGACAGCCAAGAATTAGCTCTGAGAACTAATTTTGGCTTATTGTACTCAACATATTTAAGACTGTCAGCAGTTTTTGTTCTCTCCAATGTTTAAGAAGGTCAGGAGTTTAAAAAGAGAGCAATTTTCTTGATAAAGTTTTTCCTTCTTTTCCCTTTGGGAAACATCACTGTGCCTAACTGCTTTAATGCTGAAGTTGGCAGGGCTTGCAGGTTGGGAGCAAACAATAAAAAGTCCCTCGCTGAGGCAGGCTGTATGGAATGAATGCCCTGGGGAACTACACCCCTACCCAACCCCCAACCCCCTCTGACCACCCCCCCAACTCAAAGGCCAGATGGGCTCTAGACAAACCCTGGGAGTGTGGGCAGTCTGGGGTAGTGGAGGTCAGCTGCTGTTCTAGGAAATTCCCTCTCTGAAAGACACATGGGAACCCTGTTTTGGTATCCAGAACAGTGCTGAAATGGTCAGAAATAGGACTAAAGTTGGTGGACTTTGTGTATGTACAGACAGAAACATCCTGCTTTCCAAGGAGCTGAACTCTGAGGGTCATTTATCTGTGGGATTCAGGGTACACTAAAGGTTTCTAGTTGAATTGGTTCTCATAACTTTTGTTGCATGTCTTACCTTTATGAAAAAGGCCTTTTCCAACAAGCTTATTTCATTGAAGGATTATTGTCAGTCAGCTAAGCATGATGGAATGAAAATAAATTTTGTTTGTTGTAAGGGCAAAGAAGCAGGCTAAAGAGGATGTGGTAAAAGGTTCTACTTCCTGTCTGTTCAAAGGATGTGAATAGACAGTTTACACAACAGAAAATTCAGCAGACTCACGTATGGTAAATCATACAGCTTTGTTTGCAAACAACAAAATACACATTAAAAAAGTTATAGCATCTTTGAAAACCTATTAAAGTCACAAAAATAAACAGAACCCTAAAATTCAATTATTTTTTGTGGGCAATGTGTCCAGGTTGTATGCTGTGGTGAAAAGAATGTTGCATTTGGAATGTGAAGAGTTAAATCTAACACAAACTGTGAGCAAGTTATTTACTTTTCTGAAGCTCAATTATTCTCTCATCTATAAAGGGTGGATAATAATATCTATCAGCCTTATGAGGTTTATAATAGATTCAAATAAGTGAATGGAAGAAATTTCCAAATGGTAAAGCACTGTATAAATATGTTTTTCTGTTTTTAATCAACAGATCAATAAGAGAAGTGACAAATTTTAGTTACTTGTTTTCAGAAGCATGTGGAATACAATTTATGAATGCACTAATTGTGTTTGGCAATTTCCCTTTTAGACATTGATGATGAACTAGCTAAATAAACCATCTTAAAATACATGTGGGAATCACTTATTAAAAATTACAATGTTGTGGGCTCTATCAGTACACTGACATTAAACTCAGATTTTACTGAGTTTATGTTGTTGAGTGATTTCATCAATGTTAACATAATTTAATCCACAAAATAATCATAAGTGGTAGATGTTATTCTTTCTATTTTAAAAACGGGAAACTGAAAGTCACCCAAGTTCTTGGTTGACTGATAATTACATAAGATGATATTGAGTTGAAAAAAACTAAAAACAAAATGGTGTATGTGCATTTTACTTAACATTATATGTGAATATGAGGACCTTAATGAATGGAAGACAATTTGAAGAAATACAAATGTTTAAACCTAAGCACCTAAACACTTTTTATCATAATTATTTTTTAATTCTAAGAAAAAAGTGATTTTGTGTCCTGGAACTTTGCTGAAATTGTTTATGACAACTAGGAGTCTTTTGGAGGAATCTTTAGGGTTTTTTAGGTATAGAATCATATTGCCAGAGAATAGAGATAATTTGACTTTCTCTTTTCCTATTTGGATGTCTTTCACCTCTTTCTCTTGCCAGATCACTCTGCTAGGACTTCCAGTACTATGTTGAATAAGAGTGGACATCTTTGTTTTGTTGTGCTTCCCATTACTGGTGAACTGAATTTTTAAAATCTGCTATATATGCACAATGGAGTACTATGCAGCAATAAAAAAAGAATAAAATCATGTCCTTTGCAGCATAATGATTGCAGCTGAAGGCCATTATTTTAAGTGAATTAATGCAGAAACAGAAAATCAAATACCACATGTTCTAACTTGTAAGAAGAGGGAGCTAAACAATGAGTACACATGATTATAAAAATGAAAACAGACACTGGGGACTCAAAAACAGTGGAGGGGGGAAAGGGTTGGAAAACTATTTATTGGGTACTATGTTTACCATTTGAGTGATTGGTTAGATAAAAGCCTACACCCCAGCATTACACAATGTATCTATGTAATTAACCTACAAATATACCCCCGAATCTAAAATTTAAAAAACATTCTAAGAAAAAAATAATATCCTCCAGGGAAATTTTGTTGGTATGATTAAAACAAAACAAACACCATTACCCAAGGGAAAATCAGTTTAAAAATCATTTAAACTCTGAAAGATACTATTATAACTTAATAACAAAAGAATCTTACTACAAACAGAGACACTATGACCTAAACCAACACTTGGGGGCAAGGGGAGTTCAGATTATAACCTCACTAAAAACTATAAGAAAAATGGCACTGGTGAATAATAACTCACTTATCACCCCCTAACAAAGACAGGAACACAACCCCGGGGCATTTTCCTGTGTCAATTAACAGTTAATATGTTATCTGCTCAGTGACATGAAGATGTGATTCTCAAAACCCTTTACAAAGACATTGGCTTTGATGAGTGACAGACAACAAGTCCCGGCAGACTGGTGAAAGGAAATTCAATTATATCGCTTCTAAATTGTGCATCCTCTGGGTTTAACTCAGAGATGCAAATACCAAAGAATAGAACTCGACCCTAGATTTCCTTTCAGAAATGCTGCGTGATTTCACGATTTTGTCCTTGCTAGAGAGGGGCACGCTTCTGGGCAATCAGGTGTACAACCCTCAGGACAGTGAATGCCGTTGAATGAGTGTGAGGGCTGGCATTTACTGTTTAAGATGCATTTCAGAGAGTGGCAAATCACTTAGGGCCTCGATAATTCTACACATAATAGAACAAGGGTAGAGATGGCTTTTGTCTATGAAATAATTCAAGAAACAGCTGTTCTCTTTATTTATTCAAGTAGACTGGTTGGGGTTCATACATCTCAGAGATTGACTACAGACAATCATCTGGGGTCTAGAGAGAAAATACCAGAACTATTATATTATTTATTTTTGTCTGAAAATGTAAGAAAGAGATTAAGCTTCCTAGCACATGTGGAACAACCTGGTGCTGACACTCCCCAGCACCCTTCGTAGGTCTGTATTTTAGACTGTCTTGTATCTTGAACAGTGTGGGAGTTTGCCTGAGAGGGGAATGGAGTTCCACAAGGTGGAGGTGGGGAGGGGACCATTGTTTCTACCTTTTTATTTGCTTTCAGACTTTCAAAGTAGGGCTTAGTAAGTAGCTTTACAGATTACACTATCTTGTTTTAACTAAATGTATGCTCACCACATAGACAAGTAGCTAGAAAATGGCTCAGGCAGAGAAACTGCAGATTTAAAAAACACTAATGATGTAAGAATAAATGTACAATTCCACCGTGGGGGTGGTTTTTTGCTTACTTTGCCATGTGACAAGAGAAAAGCAATGAGCGAGCCAGATCTATTAAGAATTAACATAACTTTATTTTCATTGATCAATAATATTATTGAAAATGTGGATTCACACGGTTGTTAATGAGGGTCCTCACTCCAAGTTTCTCCTTATATTGAGTATTCTGTGGCTTTGCTACTTAACTCTTTCAGCTATGATAGCTCTGTGTGTTTGCTAGGGCTGCTATAACAAGGTGACACAGACTGGGTGTTTTAAACAAAAGAAATTTATTTCCTCACAGTTCTAGAGGCTGGAAGTCTGAGATTGTGTTGTCAGCATGATTTTTTCTTCTGAGGCTTCTCTTCCTGGATTGTAGATGGCCACTGTCACCCTCTGTCTTCATGTTGTCTTTCCTCTGCGTGCATGCATGTCTGTGTCCAAATTTCCTCTTTATAAGGAAACCAGTCATATCAGATTAGGGCCCATTCTAAAGACCGTATTTTAACCTAATTTACTCCTTAAAACCTAAATTGCAAATATGGTTTCATTCTGAGTTACTGAGGATTAGAACGTTAACATACAAATTTGTGGGAGGGGGATGGGGGGAGAAAATTTAGCCCATTACAATGACCATTAATATTGCATATTAAACTAAATTTATAAACAGACTTTTAAATCACTGATCACAGTTTTAACCCAGGATTTTAAAAAGAATCATATTTTTAAAAGTTTTGTACCAATAATTAATGCAAATTATTAAAACGTATTCTGTATTCCATTGTGACTTCATCATTTAGAAACTTTTGGTTTAGACATATGTTCTATAATAGAATAATGTATTGCCATTAATTCCTTAATTTAACAAACACCTATGAAGTGCTTGTTATGTGTGGGTACTCAATTTTAGGCACCTGAGATGCAGCGGGGAAAAAATTTGCCCTCATGGAGCTTACATTCTAGTGAGCAAGAGACTGATGATGAATCACAGCACAATAGTTAAGACTGAAGGACTTATCTCTAGCTGCTAGGAGTGTTGCCAGATGACAGCCCTCATCTGATAGCCTTCTTTGGGAATTACCTTTGGATGAAGAGAACTACCTCACACAAGGTAATGTACTCTTGCCAGCACAGCCTGCATCCAAAGTCTGGTCACTCCAGAGGTAAAAAGGCCCACATGACTGAAACCATCTGGGTAGCTCTGAAGGGCCACCCTAGTTGGAGAGCTCCCTGTGGGATTGGCTGAAAACTTTCTTCAGACTGAATCATAGCCCAACACTTTCCCTGAGGGTCACTAATATTGTATTTATTATGTTATATTATTATATTATGTTATATTGTTATTCTATGTTATATTACATTACATTCTAATGTCATACTGTCTTATTAACTGTTTGTCTCCCTTACTAGAAGCAACTTCCACGAGAGCAGGTACTCAGTCTCCTTTGTTCACTGCTCTGCCCACAGCTCCCAGAACAATGCCTGGAAGGTATTAGTTCTCTAATAAATATTTGTTAAATCAGTGAACAAATCTGCAAAGTGAGAATAAAAGTAGGACTGACCTTATAAGACTAAATCGTGATAATCCATGTGCAGTCTTAATGTAGTGCTTGGCTTTGCGATAAGTGCATTAAAAAGTTGGTAATTATTATGCTTATTTCAAAGGTGACTTTATCATTTCCTATTTTTAAAAAGCCAGTATTTCAACTCTATTTGTTCAGATGTTAATTAATTAGACCTTTATTGCCAAGCACTGCTTTAGGAACTGGAGCTACAAAAAGTGTAAGAAACATCCGCTGCCCTTGAAGAGGATCCAGTTCACTTGCAGGGTCACAGGTAACATGTATTTAGTTATTTCATATTTTTCCACTTAGAAGCTAGCTTCTTTTGTATATTCTTTCCTTTTCCAAATGCTCTAAGATGTGAGCCTTATTACTTGTTTTCCACTGACTTTTTTCCTCTTCAATTATTCGGGCAATACTTTCCAACTGAAATACATTCATGTCAATCATTGGGCAACAGCTAGTTCAAAATTAGACAAAATGATTTTCATGTTTCAACGGATATCATCAAATCTTTTAATCTGTTGGTGATTATTATTATTATTGTTACTAAATCAGTTAGAACACCTGGAGAGGATTTTATTTGCTAACCTTTTGGGTGAAATCTCTTTTGACTAAAAGATTCCACCAGAACTTTGCCATCTACTCATTCTTGAAGACTTAGTTTAGGTATTCCCTCATCCAGGAAGGCTTCCCAGATTAAATTAGCTACTTTTCTTCTCTGACCCCACTATACCCACTGGAAGGTTAAGCCATCATTGCACTTGGCACCTGTATTTGAAATTCTTCTTTTGTTTTTATTACTTTTTTTTTTTATTTTGGTAGACATAGGGTTTCAATATGTTGCCCAGGCTGGTCTTGAATTCCTGTCTTCAGTGATTCTCCCACCTTGGCCTCCCAAAGTGATTCTATTACAGGTGTGAGCCACCACACTCGATCAGTGGAGTACTGCTTTTGAATCTGTCTTCTTTACTAGCCCAGAAGCTCCTCTAAGATCTGAAGTACCTGCTTTCATGGAGGTTGCTTCTAGTAAGCAAGACAAACAGTTAATAAGACAGTATAATATTAGAATGTAATGTAATATAACATAGCATAACAATATAGTATATAATTTTTCATTGTGTCTCCTATGCCTATCACAGCACCTGGCAATTAATCAGAATTGTAACAATAGGTAACTCAACTCTTGCTTTGCAGGCAGGCATTGTTGATCCTTATAAATCCTTATCCCGACCTTCTGAAATAGGAACTATGGTCATCTCCATTTTACAGATGAAAGAAGAGAGGTCCAGTGATCTTAAATAACTTGGCAAGATGAACCAGCTAGTAATTATCCAGATAGAATTTGGACACAGACAATATGGTCGTGGAGCCCACATTCTTAAACCTTATGCCCTATGCATGAATGCATTTTGAATTGAACTACACATATAACTATTTTACGTCAGGAAAGAACATGACTGGAAACTTTTTTTTTTTTTTTTTTGAGACGGAGTCTTGTTCAGTCACCCAGGCTGGAGTGCAGTGGCTCCATCTCGGCTCACTACAAGCTCCACCTCCTGGGTTCACGCCATTCTCCTGCCTCAGCCTCCCGAGTAGCTGGGACTACAGGCGCCCACCACCACGCCCGGCTAATTGTTTCTATTTTTAGTAGAGATGGGGTTTCACCGTGTTAGCCAGGATAGTCTCGATCTCCTGACCTCATGATCCACCCACCTCGGCGGGATTACAAGTGCTGGGATTCCAGGCGTGAGCCACCGCGCCCGGCCATAACTGGAAACTAACTACAATTTAAGCTTAGCTTTTCTTAAGTTTCGAAGCTTCTATAAGTAGGAATCAGTTCTCAGAAGTAGAGGCTTTCTATTTTCTGGTTTAAAAGTAGAAGATTCTATGGCTTACTGATTCCTCCTATGTTGCTATAATCTTCTGAAAAAAGGTAACCTATGTTTAGTCTTGGCTTTGCCCTGTATCCCGGGACAATATCCATATCACAAATAATAATAATATGAGCAAGCATCTAGTGAACGTTCACAATATAACCTGGTCAGAGACACACAGCTGATCAGTGGTGAGACAGGAATTTGAATAGACACCATTCACTGCTCTGAGTCACTGAGCTATCCTGCTTTGGACAGGACCTTACTGTTTACTCTGCCTAGGACTTGTAGCTCAGCAACCAGAAATGAGAACATCCTCCCTCATGTTGTGGCCCTTTTTCTTTCCCTGTCTGGAACCCTAATTCTTCTGAGACTGAAGTCCTAGATCTTAGTCACTGCAGTTGGTGATCTAGTACATTTTCTTGCTGGTCACTCTTTACTAGGACTCCCAATAACTGCCAATTGTTAGATCTCTGCTTCTCTTAGTATTCCTGTTGCCTAAGTATCCTTGATGCATGGATATAGCCTTATAGATTGTGTTAGGTCTGGGAAGGACCCCAAACATCGCTTATTAACAACTACTTGGCTGATACTTTACCACATTCCTGCTAAGTGGTTATGTGACTGTTCTTGAAGAAACTTATTCCATCTTTTTTTTCAATTAAAAAACTTTTTGGAGGGGTACATAGTAGGTGTATATATTTATGGGGTACATGAGAGGTTTTGATACAGGCATGCAATGTGAAATAAGCACATCATGGAGAATGAGGTATCTATCCTCTCAAGCAGTTCTCCTTTGAGTTACAAAGAATTTAATTATATGCTTTGTTATTTAAAATGGTACAGTTGAGTTATTTGACTCTAGTAAGCCTGCTGTGCTATCAAACAGTAGGTCTTATTCATTCTTTCTGCTGTTTTGTACCCATTAACTATTCTCATCCCCCGCTACCCCCAGTACCCCACTACCCATGGACATACAGAGTAGAAGGATGCTTATTCTGTCTTTTGCTTATTCTGCTAAAACATTCTATGTTGAAGCATGCTCTTGCCCCATATAGCTTCCACTCCTTGGTTTGGTTCTATTAATACTTATCATACAAAACCTAATCCATCTTCTTGGTAACAGGCTTTATAACATTGAAAAACAATGCTATGTTCTTATGAGTGTTCTTGATGTTCCCATGTCATTTTTCTTATTAGATATTGTTTCAAGTCTCATCACTCCGAGCATGCAGGAAAGGGAAGAGAATGTCATTTGGAGTCAGACACATCCAGCTTAGAATCCTAGCTCCATCACTTATTGGATTTATGTGTTTCAGTTTTGTGTATCTCATTTGTAAAATGTTGACAATTCCACATAGTTTAAAGGCAAGTTGTGAAGATTAATTAAAGAGGTGAAATATAACACTTGATGCAGTGCAGACACTCTAATAGATGGCACTTATTGTTATTTTTATTATCAGTGTGCTTTTTTAAAGAGGGGTTTAAAGAGCCAAAACTGATACCATATTCAGATGTGATCTAATCACCCCTAAGTAGAGTGAGACTCTCATCCTATGATAAGGGTGATACTAAGAATTAAAAGAGTGGCTTTCCAACAATGGACAAATGAAATCTAATCAGACTAAAGAGCTTCAGCACCATAAAATAAACTATCAATAGGGTAAATAGACAACCTCCATAAAAGGATAAAATATTTGCAAGCTATACATCTGACAAAGGTCTAATATCCAGCATCTATAAGGAACTTAAATCTATAAGAGAAAAACAAACAACCCCATTAAAAAGTGGGCAAAGGACATGAACAGACACTTCTCAAAAGAATACGTACCTGAGGCCGACAAGCATATGAAAGAAAGCTCAACACCACTGATCATTAGAGAAATGCAAATCAAAACCACAATGTGATACCATCTCTCACCAATCAGAATGGCTATTATTAAAAAATCAAAAAATAACAGGTGCTATTGAGGTTGCAGAGAAAAGGAAATGCTTATACACCATTGATGCTCCAGAATATAAATTAGTTCAACTAGTATGGAAGACAGTGTGGTGATTCCTCAAAGACTTAAAGACAGAAGTATTATCTGACCCAGCAATCCCATTACTGGGCACATACCCAAAGGAATATAAATCATTCTCTCATAAAGATACATGCATACATATGTTCATTGTAGCAGTATTCACAATAGCAAAGACATGGTATTGACCTAAATGACCATCAATGGTAGTCTGGATAAAGAAAATGTGGTACATATATACCATGAAATACTATGCAGTCGTAATAAAGAGTATCATGTCCTTTGCAGGAACATGGATGGAACTGGAGGCCATTATCCTTAGTAAACTAATGCAAGAACAGAAAATCAAATGCCCCATGTTCTCACTTATAGGTGGGAGCTAAATAATAAAAACACATAGACACATAGAGGGGAGCAACAGACACAGGGTCCTACCAGAGGGTGGAGTGTGGCAGGAGAGAGAGGATCAGGAAGGATAACTAATGGGTTAGGCTTAATATGTGGGTGATGAAATAATCTGTACAGCAAACCCCCATGACACGAATTTACCTATATATAAACCTGCATGTGTAACCCTGACCTCAAAATAAAAGTTTTTAAAAAAGTGACTTTTGTTTATTGTTTTCTCCATGCCAGGCTTTGTGTTAAGCACTTATCTCCTTGGGTCCTCTCTTGGGTCCTCTTAGGCCCTATCAACCATCCTGTGAAGTACATGTCATTCCCATTTTATAGACAAAGATACTGAGGCACAGGGAGCTATGACCTGCCTAAGGTCAAACAATTAGGAAATAACAGAGTTGGTAAAACCGTTGTGTCTGGCACCAGAGATCTTGCTGCCACAAATATTAGACCTTTTCTAAATTATTCTGTGTTGTACTTTCTTTGGAAGTTAAATACATGATGAACTTACATAGAGTTTACTATTATGGAAGCTTCTTCCTCTCCCCGGTCATCACATACTGTTGAGCAAGATATCATTCACTGAACAGGTATTCTGTTTGTTTTGTGTTTGTTTGTTTCCCAAATGCAGGCATATTAATTTGCCAGGGCTGCTGTCACAAAATACCAGTCTGGGTGGCTTGCCCAACAGAAATTTATTTTCTCACAGTTCTGGAGAATGAAAGTCTAAGATCAAGGTGTCAACAGGCTTGGTTTCTTCTGATGAAGGTGCCAGTATGGTCGGTTTCTGCTGGGCTTACAGATGGCTGCCTTCTTGCTGTGTCCTTATGTGGTTTTTCTTTTGTGTGTGCACATCCCTAAGGTCTCCATGTGTGTTCAAATTCCTCTCCTTAGGGGATGGTTAATGGGTACAAAAATACAGTTAAATAGAAGGAATAAGATCTAACATTCAATTAGCACAATAGGGTAACTATAATTAAAAATAATTTGTTGTATATTTCAAAATAACTAAAAGAGTGGAATTGGAACATTTCTAATACAAAGAAATGATAAATGCTTAAGGTGATAGATATCCTAATTACCCTGATTTAATCATTACACTTCCAGCAGAATGCTTCTAGCAGAATGTCACATATGCTCCATAAATATGCGCAACTATTATGTAACCATAATAATTAAAAATAAAACAATTTTAAAATCGCTCTGCTTATAAGGACAGTAGTCAGCTTGGATTAGGGCCCACCCTAATGGCCTCATTTTAACTTAATCACGCCTTTAAAGGTTCTATCTCCAAATATTCACGTACTGAGGGTTAAGTCTACAACATAGGAATTTTGGGGGGACATAATTCAATAATCCAGTCCATCACAGGGGGTCTCATATTTATCTCACTAAAACTCTCCTTTTGTTTGATTTGGTCTATGGCTCACTGAGAATTTTTTTTTCCTGCACTTTTTAAAAATAATTTCAACTTTTATTTTAGATTCAGGGGATACAAGTGCATGTTTGTTACATGAGTATATTGTATGATGCTGAGGTTTGGGGTACAGATGATCCTGTCACCCAGGTAGCGAGCATAGTACCTGATAGGTAGTTTTTCTCCCCATACACCCCACCCCCAGTCTCCTCTCGCTAACAGTCTCCAGTGTCTATTGCACGGCTCTGTGTGTCCATGTGTATGCAATGTTTAGTTCCCACTCATACATGAGGACATGTGGTATTTGGTTTTCGTTCCTGCGTTATTAATTCACTGAGGATAATGGCCTCTAGCTGTGTTCATGTTGCTGTTAAGAACATGATTTCATTCTTTTTTATGGCTGTGTAGTATTCCATGGCATATATGTACCAGTTTCTTTATCCAATCTACTGTTGATGACAGTTTTCAAATGTTGATTTATTCCTCAGCATTCTCATCATTTCTTCCAAATTTGTGCCATCTGAAACTCAATGTGTATTCTGTCTATATCTCTTTCTTGTTATTAATAAAAATGTAGAAGAAAACAGAAGCAATCACAGAGCTCAGAAGTATGGAGCTAGACAACTTGATTCAATTTGATGCCCTCTTGCTGCCTGTCTAATATCTATGGGTTTTTCTGATTTCTGTTTACTGGCCATTTGTGGTTTGGTGCATGTGACCATTCTCTATACACTGGTTTTGATTTAATAGATGAAATATCAGTATTGTGTTTAGACAATTTCTAATTAGAGCTTCACTTAATTTGGTGGTTGGATAATAGAGAAGCCGTCAGATGAGAAATCAAACTTCCTGGATTCTAGTCCTGGTTTTATAATTATCTGTATTATGATGTCATCTCTTGAATTCTCAAGTTCCTCACCTGGAAAAATAGAATAACACCTGCCCTACTTTTGGCGTTAGAGGATTGGTATCAGATTCCAGTGAAATATGTATGTAGAGCCTCTATAAACTCTAAGGAGCAAATGTTAGCTATCCATGGTAGATTTTTCCCAGGTATTTTAACATTCACATCTTTTGGCCTATTCTCAGGCCAATTGGTTTTAGTACCAACCAGAAGATGCTTAAAGCACCTACCTCTTTGAAGGTGGACTAGTCTCTCATCATTTCTTTGTTTCAGGACTCTTGTGGATCAATATAGCACAAATATATTTTGGAAAAACTAAAGTAATTAAAATATAGCTGCTCAAAAAATTCAGAGCTGACCTAAACTTGTAAATCATTGACCTAGGTTATGTGGATTAAGTTTAGTTTCTTTAACCCAACATACTTAGGAAGGTAAGTCTGCTTCAGATCTTCTAAGCAAAACTGAAGACGTATTTTAGAACATACCTCTCTATTAGCTGAGTAATCAATATATGGAATAAATACATTCTTAAAGCTTCCTGTAACATGATTTTCTGAATACTTAATGTTATTTTCCTACTGCTTTCTATTATAATATGTAATATATAGTGTTATGGAAGTTGTATGTTACACCATCACACTGTAAATAAGCTTGCTGAGTCATTTATCCATTCAGGATAGAGTCCAGGCTCCCTAAATTGTGTGGTGCTGCAGGTACACACCAGGAAGACTTACAGGCTGTTAGGGTAGAGAAGGAAGGTGAAGCGAGAACTTGCATTTATTGGACATCTACATGTCAGATCTTATGTGCTATTTAAATTCTCATTTAATTCTGACAACAATTCTGAGGTAGTCCGAATATAGCAGCTGAGAGGAGAGTATATATAACAGTTGGAAATGCCAATGTACTCAAAATCAGCTTCCTAAATTTTGAACCACTTCTGCTAATTCTATTTGTAGAAAATAGCATTGAATTTTTTTGAAAATTAAGATTAAAAAGAAAAATCCTGCTTGGTGTTCAGGCGAAGGTAGTCACCTGGATAGTAAACCAAGTTCACACCATCTGGTAGTTAATACTACTTGCTGTGAAGTTGTCATTATCATCCCAGTTTTTCAGATGAGGAAACTGAAGCCCAGAAAAGCTAAATACTTGTTCCACGTCATACAACTCGTCTGTGTTGAAGATGGGATTCAAAGCTGCGTTGGACCTCTGAGTGATTATATTTTCACTCTGCTCTGAAAATGCTGAACTAGGAGACTGAGATTATCTTCTCTGCTCTTGGATACTCACATATGACCTTGTCAGTCACTTAACTTCTCTAAATTCCAAATTCCATCACCACAGTAGGAGTATAATTTTAGCATGATCACATAAATACTCTTTTTCAGTCTTTGGAAAATCATGAAGCGCTATATAAATGTAAAGTAGTATTAAAAGAAAAAACCCTCTGAAACAAGAGTATATGTTGAATTCCTTTCCTGATTTAGAATGTTTAGAATCCAACAATGCTATCCTACAGGACATTCTATGATGGTGGTGTGTTCTACATCTGTGCTGTCCGTTACAGCACACTTGATGTGTAGCTACTGTGATGGAGGAACTAAAGTTTTCACTTTCCTGAGGTTTTTTTTTTTTTTTTTTTGAGATGGAGTTTCACTCTTGTTGCCCAGGCTGGAGTGCAATGGCACAATCTCAGCTCACCGCAGCCTCTGCTTCTCAGGTTCAAGCGATTCTCCTGCCTCAGCCTCCCTAGTAGCTGGGATTACAGGCATGCACCACCATGCCTGGCTGATTTTGTACTTTTAGTAGCGACGGGGTTTCTCCATGTTGGTCAGGCTGGTCTCAAACTCCCGACCTCAAGTAATCCACCCGCCTCGGCCTCCCAAAGTGCTGGGATTAGAGGTGTGAGCCACCGCGCCCGGCAACTTTCCTGAGTTTTTAACTAATTTAAGTTTAAATTAAGTTGCTACATATTGCTAGCGATGACTGTCTTGGACAGTGCAGAATGCTAGATGGTTTCATACAAAAATGTGGATTCTGAGCAATTAGTTCATTGTTGTCTATTCCGTGCATGTCAATAATCCCTGCTGCTGACATCGGTAAACTGAAATGGGTGTTTAGTGTTCCCTTTGTCCTGATGTCTCCAAGCCACTTTAGATTTGTCAATTTAGTTTTTAGGAAACAGCATCTTTTTTAATTTTCCTGACTCCAGGTGGACTTAATCAATACATCAACTAATTAATATTTGTTGAGTGAATGCACGTAGTAGGTAGTTATTATATGTTGGTACTCTCATCTCTGTTTGAGCCTTTCTTATCTGTATGAAATGGGAGCCATTGCAGGGTTACACCAAGATTTAAAGTTGTCCAGTAAAACCTCAGCAAAGCCTCTGGCACAGCAGGGCCTGTGTTAATTAATGTCTGTTTCCCTTTTTCTTATCCTTGAGGGAAACTGTTGCTTGTAAAGAAAACAGCATTATATTCATGTAACTAGTCTGTGTGTCTAAGAGTCCATCACAGTTGGATCTTTTTGCCAGTTGTCATTCATTTCTTTGGTTCACACTTTGTAAGCTTAGCTCATCAGTTGGGACGATCTTCCATTGTGCAACTTACTTTGCCGTTTGTCTATGTGATTTTTAAAAATATGAAATGAGAAGGAGTATTCTCTTCCCTCCACAGTGCTATCTTCCCCCACCCGATAAGTGACTCATGTAAAAATATATTTAATTGGGGGAATCTTAATTTCTGTAAATATAAAGAGCCCAACTGCTTTCACATTTCTAAAGACCATATGATTTTTAAAAAATGCATTTTATAGTTAACTGGAAGAGGCGGCTACCTTTTCCCCCCTCATCCTCTCAGTGTGTGGGAAGCTGTGAATCAGCAGAGGTATAAATCTCCAGAAAAAACTTATATTCGGAAGTGGCTCTAGACATTCTTAGCTTTGTGACTCAGGAGGACATTTTTCTTCAGCACTATAGTTTTAACCACTTACTTTCTGCAAATGAAAAAGAGAAAAATAGAGAAAAAGTACATTTAACTGAAGTGCAAATGTACTTTTAAAAAGGGCATCTTTGACCTTCAGTCCAAATAGGCTGTCCTTAATAATTTATGGAAATTCCTGTTCCATTGATATAGAAGGTAATGCTTTGATTGTATCCGGCTGACTAAAGAACAGTACATCTCCTTTATTCTAACTGATGTTTGGGAAGAGAACAAATTTTTCAGAGAACCCGAAGTCCTTAGGGCTAATTTTGCCTTTGATCTTATCACTTTGCTTTTCCTTTTTAACTCAAGGTTAATTTTAAATTTGGGTCCTCCTTTTTCCTTAGAAAGACCCTGTAATAATTTTCAAAGTGAGAGCCTAAGTAATTTTTCAAAAGGTCATCATTATGAGAGCAACTTTAACATGTTATGAAAGAAAATTAAAATTTTTTTTTTTCATATTTCCTCCACCCTGCAAAACAATTTTTATTTTAGTTCAGGCATTATTAACACAATTGAGCACAGCAATAAATTAGTCACTCTGTTTTAAACTAGCTTTTTAGTGAAGAGAAAAAGAGGAGAAGTTATAGTAGTAAGCCACAATAGTTGTTTTCACAAAGAGAATCTTTAAGAATAGATTAGCATTGGCTGAGGCGCGGTGGCTTGTGTCTGTAATCCCAGCACTTTGGGAGGCCGAGGTGGGCGGATCACGAGGTCAGGAGTTTGAGACCAGCCTGGCCAACACAGTGAAACCCCGTCTCTACTGAAAATACAAAAAATAGCCAGGCGTGGTGGTGGGTACCTGTAATCCCAGCCACTTGGGAGGCTGAGGCAGGAGAATCGCTTGAACCCGGGAGGCAGAGGTTGCAGTGAGCGGAGATCTCGCCATTGCACTCTAGCCTGGATAACAGAGCAAGACTCCATCTCAAAAAAAAAAAAAGGATTATTTTAACACACAAGCTTGTTAGAAGTTTTAATGAGTCATTACGGCCTATGAGTATAATGGAGAGAACATTAGAGTAGATATCAGGAAAAGTGGATTTTTGGATTTTTGTCTGAGTTCTGCTGGCAACTAGTTGTATGATCTAGAGTAAATGCTTAAACTTTCTGGATCTCTTTCTTCACCTGTGAAAATAATACATTTGAGCTCTAAAGTATTATGATGCAAAGGATTCTATTTTGTACCTTTCTTTAGAAATATATATGTAGACTTTTGTATATAGATATACTAGTGCAAGCGGCCTCTTGTCATGCTCTTGGGATTCTGCTATAGTATTGCTAATGTTGTTCCCATCCACTTACATGTTCTCTTAGGTGTTTTTCATTGAAGCCAAGGGCAGGCATTTCTCTTTGCTTCCGGGGATGAGGTGTACTGAGTGTGAGCATGTTAACTTTGGTCCCTCTGGCATATCAACTGAATGAATGATATAGCAAGTGCAATTGCCACAGAGTTTTTGCCCAATAATGGCCCCAAAGGGTTACGCATGGCTGCTCCTTGACCCAGTAAAAGGCAGTTGTAAAAATTCATCAGGCGATTGGAAGCTGTCAAAAGTCATTTCTCAATGAGTCATTTGTCACTGTTAACAAGATGAGTTAGGGACAAGTGAAAAATGTTTGTTGTTTTTACAGCAACTAATTTTTTTTTTTTTTTTTGAGATGGAGTCTTGCTCTGTCACCCAGGCTGGAGTGCAGTGGCATGATCTCAGCTCACTGTAAGCTCCGCTTCCTGGGTTGAAGCAATTATCTGCCTCAGCCTCTCAAGTACCTGAGATTACAGGTGCCTGCCACCATACCTGGATAATTTTAAAAATATTTTTAGTAGAGAAGGCATTTCACCATCTTGGCCAGGCTGGTCTTGAACCGCTGACCTTGTGATCCACCTGCCTCAGCCTCCCAAAGTGCTGGGATTATAGGCTTGAGTCACTGCGCCCGGCCTACAGCAACTAAATTTCAACAGATGAGCAAAAAGTTGTCATTCAGCCTTGAGAACAGCAGTTGTGTTATTTCAAAGCTAACAATTCTTGCTTCCTTTAGGAGTGCTTATGAATGCCTACCATTCAAATATCTTTCTACAGTTCCCCAAAGCTTATGTGGAAAACCAACCTCTGCTATTTATGTGCAGCTGGAAAATGGATGATGTAAAAGTAGAGCCCAGAGAAGTCTTGCCTGGATTTTGTTCTTTGCACAAGTTCTTTAACCTTTCTGGGCATCACTTTCTTCATCTGTAAAATGAAGCAGTTTTTAGATAATCCCTCAAGATCACTTCTGCTCTAAATATCTGTAACTTATGAAACCAATGGCCTTAAGAAAGTTGTAAAATCTCAATGTCTTCCTGTTGATCTTGAAATCAGGGGAAAGGGCATTTGTTTGTAATATACTTTAATCAAGAAATAATATCTCTAAACTGCTGAATTGTAATATACTTGTTCTAGACTTTGTGATACATAAATTATACGCTCCTCATTTCTGCCTGATACGCATATTAAATTCTTAATTAGCAATTTAGTTTAAAAGCTTTTATTAGATAATTGCTCACAGTTTCAAGTCCTTATCTATGGAAAGTCTATTGACCTGTTTTCTACTGGAAATAAATCTTGTATATAAGCTTTTTGTAATGATGAGATTCCGAGTCTACAGACATGTAGATATTCTAAAGAAGGTACAACCCTTTTCTTCTTCCGAACACCACTCTTACCACATGAATAAATATATCCTTCCAGTTTAACACTCTAGAAATCTTGTTCTATTTTCTTTAAAAGGTATTGGATTGAAGTTTCTGAGGAAGCCACTGGTTGTATGCTGTGGTGCTATAACAGTTATTTGTTACATTTAGTTCTGTGGTGAATGGATAAGAGATAATTCCATTATATTTAAAAAGGTAGTTTATTTGCCAGGTTTTATGTGTTTGTACAGTTATGAAGGGATTTTCAGCATTGAGATAATGCATCCAACAGTTAAAATTATTGTAGAGAGCTTTGTTGTATCTATAGTTGTGCATAAGCCAAGATCCCCTCGGGGATGGCTAGACAGTCAGACTCTACCATGTTGGCTGAACAAACGTTTTTGTGCTTTCTCTGAAATGGCTGGGTTACTAGGAAATATTGAGACTGCTCTGTCACCTGCAAGATAAGCTGTGACGAGAGAGTTATCAGGTTAATAAACAAAGGTCTCAGATATAGGCCCTGAGATGAAAGGTTAAGAGGCAGGACTTATGTTGCAAGTTTGCTTGGTTATAACACTCAGGTCTGTTAAAGAAAACCATTCTTGTGCAGTATTTAAGATCACAGTTTATGCTAAGTGCTGTACCCTGGAGGACAATACCTTTTATTGATTAGCATTTATTTTGACTTTGAATAAGCAGATCATGTATGTGGACAATTGAAGACCATGTCATCATTGGTAAATCAAATTGTGATTTTCGTAAGTATTTCATTAGTTCTTCCTCCCAAAACCCTAAACCTTCCTTGGTCAAGTTTCATATGCTATCTTAGTTTCTGTGTGGGGAAGGAAAACTTTCCTAAATATTTAGAAATTTTTTAAAACTTCTAACTGAAATCTGTCCTACGTTAGCAGAAATCTCTATTTTCTCTCTTAAGAGCTTAAGGATCTATAACACTATAACATTATTTTTTATTTTTGGTGGAGGGCATCTCCTCATCCCCTGCCTTGATTATTTAAAAAAGGGTGATAACTTTTGAAATGATATCTATGTCTCTAAATAGTTAAGAAGATGCCTCCCATTCAGGTATTTTCCCCCATCTCTGAGAACTGGGAATTGGATGCTCTGGCTACTAGATAGGAGCTGGCAATTTCGACATCTCTTCTTAATCTTCCACTACAGTGTATCAAGGATCCACACAGTATTACTTAGACCAACATTCAACCTTTGTAACTGCAAACATAAGGACAATTTATACATCTGCTAATGGTGATTTCCTTTTGCCAACACACCTATCTGTGTGTATCCATCGTAAGAGCCAGACAGAACAACAGCCCCAGTTTTGCATAATGAATTTCTTGTTAATTAAAAAAAGACCTAATTTGATTAACACAAATGTGTTACATTCCAGAGTTTCAGGAACCTAATTTTTGCAAAAAGCTAGGTATAAGGAATAGTTTTGGACATTAAACTGTCTATTGCTCAGAGTTTAATTAATGGTCAACCATGTTTTGAACATCTGCTCTTTCTGTGTGGTCTGAAGGAGGCAGGTGCTATCCCACATTGACAGATGAGGAGTTAGATACAAACATGTCAGGTGATCTGTTAGAGCTCACCAAATATTGATGGTATTGTGCTCCTTTCCTTTCCCCAGCCTCCCTTGCAGTTAGGTTGAAACCATATGAACTGTTTTCATTAGGCCGGTGAAATGTGAGCAGAAGTACCATATGCGTCGCTTTTGTGCTAGGACATCTAAGACCTCTAGTTCCTTCTCCATTTCTTTTTTCCAAGAGTTCTAGATGGCATAGGTATGAAATAAGAGAAGGTGATATGGGACAGAAATATATTTTTACTAGGCTAAGCTACTGATATTTGGGGCTTGCTGTTGTAGCAGCTAGCATTAATTACCCTGACTAATATAAAAAGTGATATTCCTAATGTTATAAAGTTATGGTAGAAGCTGGGGCCGTTATCTAGAACAGAGAACACAAAGCTGACTTAAAATCAGAATCACTGGGGGAGCTTTAAGAAAATTCACATTTGTGGGACCCATGTAACATTTACTAAATGAAAATTTGAGGGTAGGGCATGTGAATCAATATTTCTGTCAAGTTCCCCAAATGATTCTAAATCATTTCCTTCTATTCTAAACTCATGTTCTTTAACATCAAAGGCTCTTTATTTTCTGGGAAGGTGAAATGGAGGACTAAAAGAATCAGAGGCTTGGAAACTGAAACAGGGATTGGCAAACTATGACCCCAAGAGCCAAATATAGCCTGTAGTCTGTGTTAGTAAATAAAGTTTTATTGGAGTACAGCCATACCCATTTGTTTACACAAATGGTGTCACATTTGTGCCTGTGGCTACTTTCACTACAATGGTGGAAGAGTTGAGTAGTTGTAGCAGCAATCTTACTATCCTGACTCTTGCAGAAAAAGTTTTCGGACTCCTGTTTCTGTGCTTGAGAAAAGGTATGACTTGATTTGACCCCACCCATAACTGGAAGACTCAAATTCTTCACGCTTTTGACAGATGTAAGAAGGTCCTGTCATGGGAAGTGATTTAACTTTTGAATCAACTGCATATTATAGTATTATCCTGATCTCTGGAAGAGTTTAAAGTCATACAAACTCCCTTAGTGTCTTGTAACCTGTCAGACTACCAGAAGCACAACCACAGTAAGATGATTGTTTCAATAGAATCTAGAAAATGTTGGATGATGTTTACAATGAAAAAAATTACAGTTTCCAAATATAGCTGGATTCTTGCAGTTCTTTTTCACTACAAATGAAAATAGGAAACAGGTTAATATTTAATGGTAATTAAGTCACATTCAGGTATACATTTTCTTTAAAATCTATCTTTAATTCATGCTCAATTTATATAAAGTGCTTGGCACATTCCAAAAATTTAAAAATAATCTATATTTAAATATATATGTACATTTAAATATATATCTTTAAACACAAATTTAAATATAAATTTTAAAGCTGTCAGGGCCAGGAAATTCAAATTTGAAGTGCAATTCTGGGGGATGGCTATTTAAACCAGCTCCAAATGCATATCTAAGCTGAAGGTTTTTTTAGCTTAGTGCATCATCACTGTATACAGCCCTTCCCTCCTTTCCTCTTCTATCACCCCAATAAAATACTCTTTGAAGGACTACCAATCAGAAACTTAGTGAATCATAAAGAGAAACTGAATACTCTTGTCTTTTAGTAAACAAGAGGGGAAGAAAAGAGGAATAACCCTATGTTTGGATCACAAAGAGCCTCACTTGGTTATGCTTGAGGCCCTCAGATGAAATTCAGATAAGCTCCACTGTAGGGCAAACGCTGAGGTCAGAATGGAATATCATAGTTGAAGAGCTGCAGGAGTTTCCATGAGTGTGGTTCTTTCTCAGTTTGAAGGACAAAGTTGTCTTTAAGCTCTGCTCCCTCACTAATTTAATTTATATAACTTCTTAGAGCTAGAGAAGAAAGAAAAACCGAAACAAAATGTACCACTTCATTATAATCCTTAATGGAAACAATTGGTAACATGTGTACCTAATTTTGGTTCTTCACTCTTCTATTCACTTGTCACTGGCTAATTGAGAGTGGCAGTCCCAATTAAACAGTCCTTGGTAGCATGTAGTGGCTAATTGTGAGCAGGTTAGACTGCTTCTTTGTCTTTGAAACTTTGAAAATGTCTCTTAACTCTCCAGGGCATGTCTGCTTGGGGTTGAAGTCATAACCTGGTATCAGATGATTTAAATTCAAGAAGGCCCTTTAATATTATGGTTCAAATAAATGAATTTGCACCTCTTGTCATATGTTTAGCAGGTGACTGAGACCATGTGCTCTTTATCCCACTTAGTAGAGAATTATAATGTGTAAAGGATTTAAATAAGGCTATAACCAGCTTTGCAGCTAGGGGCAAAAAGTAATGTGGTAAATGTTGCAGGCTAGAATAAGAAGTATGGTTATTTGGGCCATTGCAGTGACTTCTGATTTAATTCATGTAATTTCTTCTTAAACGAGTTCATGCTTCTCTTCTTTCTACTTGTAACTCCACAGCTTTATTCCCAGTCATTGATTTATGCGGTTACTATTACCAAATGACTGGGCAAAATAATATATCTCTTGAAATGCTCTGGCTAATGGGGTCCATAAAAACGATTATGAAAGTCTAATATGGATGAATGGACATGTTATCTGCTGTAACAATCTCTGTGATATCCCCAAGACAGTTTTCTAAGCATTGTGGAAGCTAAAAGATAGAATATGCTGGCTAGGGTTTTATCCACAATTCTCATTAATAGAAATAGGAATTGTGTGGATGAGAACCATAGCCCCCTTGGTAAGCGTTACGCATCAAGCAACAATTTTCAGATGATTTTCCATTTTCCTCTCCTTTATCTCAGAGCCAAATGAAAATTTTATGAGAGTCATCATTTCACTTTGAAATCATTTATGGTTAAAGATGGACCTGGATAATTGGGAACATTAACATAGTCCATTTCAGCATGCATATCCGAGTTTCTTTTCCAACTTTATCAACATCTTTCCTTTTGACTATCCAGGGAGGTGAGTCGCCAGGTCTGGCTAATCACTTAGCCAGATTCTGTACATCTCTTCCATTTTTGACTTCAACTTCCACTTTGTCTCCTTTGGCTTTCTCAGCTTCATTTGCTATACATATACGGCAGAATAAAAGTGACATATTTCCTCAAAGGGTCGGAGGAATTAGAATTGAGAATCATAGGAGAGTTTTCTTAATTTATTTTTAAAATATTATTTTAAAAAATTATTCTTAATTTTTGAAATTATTTTTCAGTCAGCCGACCTGAAAGGAAACACAGAAGATCAATCTATCGATCTATTAGTTGTACAACAGGTTCTGTCATGAATAATGGTGACCTCAAAGTATCACTGGCTTATACAAGACGTATATTTATTTTTCCCTCATATAAAGGCATAGAAATAGAAGCTGAAAAGATGGCTTCTCAGTCATCCAGAACAAATTGCTTCCAACTTTCCATTTTACCAAGTTTGGTGAACTAGGTACATGACCCTTATCCTCATGGATGGAGCACTAGCCCTTACATCCAAATTCTATGCAGCAAGACAGAGAGATGGGGAAGAAGGACATGTGTTCTACCTTTAAGAACACATCTCAGACGTTATACACAGCATGTCTGCTTACATCCTATTGGTCAGAGCTTAATTAAATGGCCATGTTATAGCAGAGGATGCTGGGAGATATCTTTTGTTTTGGCAGTCACTTACCCAGCTAAAATTGTGGGGCTCTTAGAGAAAGTGGAAAACAAATAGAGACGTCCAACAATCTCTACCATGGTTGATCCAGGTGGAAACCTAGATATCAATCTGTATCTTCTTTCCACACTTAAAATACACTCACCCCTTTCCTGGGGAGACAATTCAAAATCCCATCTAGTTATTGCAACAACCTTTAACTCCAGGATCTCTGGGTGATGCTTGGTCCCTTCTACTGGGTCAGTGTAGAGCTCCGTTCAGGTCCACAATTTTCTGGCCCCATCTCATCCAATATGCTTCAGTGGAGTTGTAACGTAATAACTGCTGCAAAAACTCCCATTTGGGAAAAGGCACTGAAATACTTACCAATAATTGAGCTGTAGCAGTTATCAGATCCTGTTAAACCAGAATTGGGAAGAAGCCTGGTCCTGGTGAAGGAGTAAGTCTTGGGCTTGGTGCATCTGGAAGGTCTTGGTTCTATGCTGGGA